>NW_004567123.1:1960258-1978930 GCF_000260355.1 Condylura cristata | reverse complement strand
TGGTTGTTCATTATTTTTGTTATTTTCTCGCCTGGTCCATTATACTCCTGCTATGAGTGAAACCATCCGGTATTTTTCTTTCTCTTTCTGGCTTATCAACTGGGTTTTTAATATACCAAATTTCTTGACGGTTCCAATGGGGCAATGAAGAGGTTGAGAGTATTCCATTCCAAAAAAATGCCTCTTTGGCATGATTATCCTCAGCTAAAGACATTTGAAATTCAACAGATTGAGAGGGAAGCCTCCAGGAGGCTTTGATCCCTTATCTGAGTATAAACAGAAACTTCTAAGAAATGAGAACTGCCATGTTTCACCTCTCCTGGGAAGTTGTATGGCCATGAAGATGACAGCAATTTGGCACCAAGATGGCCTGCACAAACAAATCTTACTCCATTAGTTTTCCTCATGTTTACCTTCCCACCGTTTGCCACCATGGAAGCCTAAGTCCTCTTTTGTCTTGTCACTCCATAAACAGCAGTGGAAGGACCCACATTTACTTCAGTGACAGCAGCAACACTATCTCTGTGCTTTCAGGGATGAAGAAAGCTAAAAATACTAATTTAATAAACACAGCCTTGAAGACCTGGTTGACAGGGGCCACAGACATGCCCCCGGGCTGATTCACAGACAGCAACCAGCCTCCCTCACTCATTTAGCCTGAGGTGCCGAGTCCTCACCAGGGTCCAGACTCAGCAGCTGATATCGTTGAAACACACTCCACGTATTTGGCACTGAAGGCCCGCCCTGCATGCAACCCAAAGGTGAGCAGCCCACGGCCTGTGATATGAGGGTGGCCACTGGTCCTGATGACCCACATCTCCCCCCCAGACACTTGTACCCCCTCTCCTGCAGGTTAGAGTGGGAGCCCTCTACCCTCTGCAAAGTGGCAGCACAGCAATGAGAGCAATGAGGATGGGGTGTACTCTGCGCCCCAACATGTGCGTGTACGTAACCCTCGCACAACCAATAAGAGTAACCACTTTCACCTCCACTTGACAGGTCAGGAGGCTGAGACCCAGGCAGGTAAAGGTTCTCACACCAAAGTCTCTCACCAGAGAACTAGTACAGGGAGGGCAGAAATTAGGATGCAGGTCTGTCTGGCTCATTCTACCTCGTGAATGCTACATCGTCTACCACATCTTTGAATAATTTGGCTCACAGGAACAGTGGCTTTTGCAGAAAGACCCTAATGAACAAGACAGAAAAGAGTTTTCTTGTTTTCAGTTGAACTAGAATTGGCTTATAGCCTTATCCAGGTTTCAGGCACACAGCCTTTCAGATCCACATCTTTATATGCTACCCTGTGTTCACCACCAGAACTCCGGTTTTCATCCCTATTCATACGGTTGACCCTTTTTACCCCATTTGCACTCCCCATCCTTCTGTAACCACTCCTTTGTCTTTATAAAGGGTGCTTGTTTTGTTTAATTTTGTTCATTTGTTTTGTTTCCCTACATACCACCAATAACTGAAATCACATGGTGTTTGTTTTTCCGTCTGATTCACTTCACTAAATAAATATCCTATAGTTTCATCAATTTGTTTCAAATGCAGGATTTCAACTTTTTCTTTTTTTAATTGAGGAGTAGTATGAAGCGAGGAGGTTTTGGGGAAAGGGAAGAACTGTAGGAAAAGGCAGGAAGCAAATTTATTTCCTCATTTGCAGCTTCTATAACTACATTCTCTGCATGTCAGCACCAGGAAGATTTATGAGCTCAATAAAATGTTTACTCACCGAATTGCATGAACAATCTTTCTTTCAAATTCAACTTATATTTGGGTAATATGTTTGCCTTGAAATATTTTGCTTTTTAATTTATTTGTGGTTAGAGTTGAGACAAATCTCAAAAGCAGGGAACAAAATTTCACAAACAAAAATATTTACAAGATCAAATGAAATTGCATGAAAAGTTAAATGCAGTTTGTTAATGCCTTTGATTCTGCTATTGCTATGTTTTACATTAAATAGCCATTGAACTAAAAAGTAATCTTTCAAATTTTAACAAAACCCTGAGCTTTTGACACAGTGCCAAATTAGGTTTAACTCCTAGGAAACCATCCAAATTGATCCAATTGTATAAAGAATAGTCAAATAAGTAAATGCTAAAATGGCAATGAAATGCATTTTCCCAAGTGAAATGTTCCAGTTTCTGGAAAAAGGAAAATTGCCTGCTTTGAACTGGTCATGAGAACCCGGGTTTGGTTGGAAAGTGAGTGCCAATGAAGGACCTCCTCTCAGCTCCTGGGGTACCATGTCCAACAAGTGGATCCTGGTCTCTTCCCAAAGGGGTGATGTTTCAGTCGGCAACGGGATTCTTGGTTTCTTGGATTGGATGGCCCATTACAAAAGGTAGCCTATGAAGCTTCCTTAACATCAGGATTTATGGGTCTGCAAGAACCTAGAGACAGACCTAGCTCCTTGAACACCAGTGTGTTTCCACCATTGCTCAACTGAGATCCACTTGAAGAAATCATTAGGAAACAGCTCTTTAGTCATAGGTAAGGAAAGGCAAAGGAAAGGGTTGGCAGAGGGGAGAGGAGAGGGACTACATACAAGGAGAAAACCTAGGATGGCTCCCCAGATGCCTTGCTGCCACCCCAACAACAACATGGCCACATGGCTTGCACCCTGAATCCAGGATCTGCAGAGAGTGCACTGTGTCCTGCCCTGGGACCTGTCCTTGGAAGGAAATTCATTGGCCTCATATAAACTGCTGCGCTTGGCTACCCCCACTGGAAGGCCTGCAGAACTGAGCAAAGCTCACCACATGATCCTGTTGCCTCCTGTGGGGACACAGCATCCTGTGGCAAAGGCCAGAGACCTCTTCCCTGGCTTCCTGCCCAGCCTGCACATCCTGCCAGCTTTGAACTCCCAATATCCACCTGCCCGTGAGAGCCGAGCCTACCTCTGCTGCAGTCACTGGCTCATTTTCCTCAGACCATGCAAGGTCCTTCCATGACCCTTGAGGCTCCAGACTCTACAATAAGTCTACCCTCTGGATAGATACTCCTCCTATAGTAAGCTGCTACACACACACACACACACACTCCTCACATACTTACTAATATATACAACCACAGTCACATACAAAATCATACACATACATACTCACCCACTCACATACAAATACACAATCACACACATATGCACAGTCACAAACATATATATATACATAGTTGCACATGTACACATTCATACACATACACAATCATATACACTCACAACAGACATACTCAACACAGTCATACATATACTCATACATAAAACACACACAGACATTCATATATTCACACCCACAGAGACACACACACACTATCATATACACTCATATAAAGATATCCTCACATACCATACACACTCACATAAAACTCACTTATAAACTTGCACAGACACAAACATACACACACTCACCCAGATACACATTCTCATAGTCACACACAGAGTCATATATTCACACACATTCACAGATATAACACTCACAAAGACCTACACACCCAATTACACCTCCCTTACATTCACACACAGACACAAATATATACTCACAGATACATCTAAACACACACATGCACTCACACATTTTCTAACTCATACTGTAGCTCAAGAATATATTTTCCTATCCATAAATTGCATAAAAATATTATTAATGCTCTTCAGGACTAGAAAATATCGTGAAATTCTATTGAATCTAGAAAAATGATCCACCTCTCTGAGTTATCTTAATTTTTTTTCCCCCTCAAGTTTTTGTTGCAATAAAATTTTCATCCTCACCATTTTAAGTGCACAGTTCAATGTTAGCAAACACATTAATATTGCACAACCACCACCACTATCCAGCTCCAGACTTTTTCATCTTGCAAAACTGACATTCTCCTATTTTTAAACAATTTTTAAATTGAGGTAATTTGGGGTACCCTTATAAAGTATTACCATCTTAGTGGCCCCACCACCAACTCACCCATATTCCACCATCACAGACCATTGTGCTTCCTTCTCTCTTTGTTCTTACTCTTCCCCCACCACCCACTTTGGTGTTTCAGTTCAGTTCTGTAGTAGTCAGTTATCAAGTGTTAGTTTTTCAGCTTGTCTTTATTTGATGATCAGTTACTTTGTATTCCACACATTAGAGACACCACCCAGTATTTGCATTTCTCCTTCTAACTTATTCTATTTAGCAATATCTCTTCCAGCTCTATTCATGGTGCTGTAAATGACATGAGTTTATCTTTTTTGATCATTGAGTAGTATTCCATTGTACATATATCACACACTACTTGATGCAGTTATCTGTTCTGGGGCACTAAGTTTGTTTCCATAATTTAGCTATAATAACAAGCACTGCAATAAACATGGGAAGTCAAGTTTCCTTTGAATCAGTGGTTTTGAATATTTTTGGATTGACATCTAGGAGTGGAATTGTTGTACCAGGTTTTGAGTTTCCCAAAGACCACCAAGGAGCTGGTTCCGATGCAAAGCCCACCAAGGTCCTTATTGCAAGCTCGAGGCTGGGATCCCAACATGCAGCAGCACAGCAGCCAAAGTTGAAAGCCTTGAGCTCAGGGAAAGCAGGGTTTTTATTACAGAAGAGGGCAGGGAGTTTCAGCTCAGCAGTTGAACTAAGTTATCTTGTTTTAACCTGGTAAGAGGTGACCTTCACTACTCGGCAGGCCACATACCTTAGGACATCTGGCGTTTTCCTGATATGCACTGGTTACTTGCCTACTTGCTAATTGGCTGTTGCTATGGGATGAGCAAGATTAGGACATTTACAGTTAAATTTGGTCTTGGCACCTTGTTGATAACAGAAACTTAGGTCTGGCTTGTTCAGAAGCATTCTGAAGCCTGTGATGGTGTCAGTTTGGTCTTTCAGAATCACTGGATAAAATGGCAGATTCATGTTCAATGATTTGAGATCCCTTCACACTACTTTCCATCTGGCCAATCAACTCTGCATTTCTGCCAGCAGTGTAAGAGGTGCCCTTTACCCCAGATCCTCACCAGCACTTGTGAAACTCTCCAGTAAATAACTCCCTTTACCCCTGGCTCTGGGCCCTGGTAATTACCATTCTACTTTCTGGTTTTCTGTTTTTTGTTTTTTTTAACTATTCTAGTATTTTATATATGTGAAAACAGACAGTATTGGCCTTATTAAGAATGGTTTATCTCATTGAACAAAATGTCCTCACAATTCCACTATGTACATGCCATATTTTGCTTAACTGGTCATCAATGAACACTTGGGTTGCTTTTACCATTTGGCTATTGTAAATAATGCTGCCAAAAATGGTGGGTGTGAAAAAAATACCTCATTGAGCCCCTATTTTTGATTGTTGTATATACCCAGAAGTGGAATTGCTGGATCACATGATAGTTCTAATTTTTTTCAAGAGCCTCCAAATTCTGTTCCATAGCAACTGCACCATTTTATATTCCCACCAACTGTAATAAATGTTCTGATTTCTCTAGTCTCATAATACTTGTTATTTTCTGGCCCTGTTTTGTGTTTTTCCTTTTTTAAAATTTTTTTAAACAGTGTCATCCTTATGAGTATGGGGTGATATTTTTTGTGATTCTGATTTCTATTACCCTAGTGCTTAGTGACATTGAACACCTTTTCACATGCTTGGCCACCTACGTATCTCCTTTGGAGTATAATGTTGCCATAAGAAATAGTGAGAGGCAGCCGTTTTTTCAACAAAATGGAAGGAATTTGAGAGAATTGTGTGCAGTAGAGTCAGAACAATAAAAACAAATATTGGATATTCCTGTAGCAGACAATTCAACAACATGTAACATTTTCTAAAACCAGTGGCTTTTTAACTCGAGGGCTGTGAGGCCCTAGAGGGGGAAGGAAAGGAATGACAGCAGGATGCAAGGGATGGTGGTAAGGAAGAAAAACAAGTACGAAAGAAGACTTCCTTCATGTACAGCTTGGTGTCGATAAATTCTGTTTTGCTTTTCATTATGCTCCTAAATCTTCCTTCAGTCTTGTTAGTTTTGCAGGGTAAAGGGTTCTGGGCTGGATGTATTTTTCTTTAAGTATTTTAAATATCTCCTGCCAATCCCTTTGTAATATCTCCACTGAAAAGTCCACTGACTGTCTAACCACTGCTCCCTTATAGGTTACCCTTTTTTTTTTTTAAATAATAGTTTATTTTTACATCATATTGTGCATTTTTTCATCTCAGTTGTAATCTCCGTGGGGTTCCCATCACCAAATCACCCATGTGCCATCACCATAGTCCAGTGCATTTCCCTTCCCCTTTTTTTAAATTGACATTAGCATTTAGTCCTTGTTGGCTTTCAAAGGCTTCATTATCAAACATCTTAGTGTAACTCTGATATTGTTTCATTTTGAATTTATTGAGTTTCTCAGATATCCGCTTCGTTTTCCCTATTGTTTGGTTTGTTTCCCTATGGTTTGTGATGGTTTTCACAGTTATCTCTTGAAATAGATTTATCTATGTCTTTTTCTTTGTCTTCTCTTTCTGGAAACCCCATGATATGAATGTTACCCTACTATTCAATAGGTCAATATACAGGGTCAATTCAATACATACATGACAAACCCACAGTGTGCGCAGCACAAAGCATGTACCCTAACATAAGCTATGGACTTTGGGTGATAGTGATGTGTCATTATATGGTTTGATTGCAACAAATGTACCACATCAGTGAGGGGAGGGATGTTGATCATGGGGAAGGTGCTTACTTACTTCTCTCTAAGTTATCCCAGAGGACACGAGTTACATTTAAAAAAATTTTTTTGTCTATCCTGGTCTATCTGCTTTCCTGCTCATTGATTCTCCCTGTTGCATCTGTTTTTCCTCTGTTGCTGGGGGCTTCAATTGTATTTTCATTTTTGTATATACTATTTCTTAGCTCTATAATTTCTAGTTCTAGTTGCCTCACATCTTTATCTTTACCCTGTCGCTGCTTTACATCTGCCCTTGACTGACTGATTTTAGTTCTGTAAGCATATCTATGTTCTAAACTGAACTTCTCTTTAATCAAGGTGTGCAGTTCTGGATTGACACTTCTCTCAGGATTTTTTTGGTCCTGCCTTTTGTGTATGTTATTCTGTCTCCATTTTAGTTTTTATGTTTTGCAGTGGGGATAGACTTTCAGATTGGTTGCCTTTGTAACTGTTGAAGTAATCAGAGAATGTGCACTGGCCAGAGGTAGTAGGTTTGAAGTGAATGGGGGTAGTGGGTACCTCCCATGAGCATCAGGCCTTCAAGCTTCCTACTGTACTGTGGGGACCAGAGTGACGGTGGGACCAGTTGGGCAGCGGGATCCAGAGTGACCTCTCAGCTCTTGGGTCTCAGTGTCTCTTACTGTTTCGTGTCTTCTTCTGCTCTAGACTATCTTTGAGCACTAGATGCAGTGCTGGGTATGTACTGTAGTTGACAGAGTCACCGGCTGGAAGTAGTTTCCTTTTGTAGCACAGTCTTATCTGGGGGTGTTTGCGCCTATCACTAACAGACTTTTGCATTCTAGTTATTCTAAGTTCATTTGTTATTTGGGGTTGAGGTAGGGGTGCTAGGTGTTTTGAATAGCCCAGCCTCAGTTTTGTATTATAGCCTCATCTATAAGAAGACACAGCTGAGCTGATGTCTCTCTCCCTGCTGATTTCAGGCTGCAACTGTTCTATATTGAGAGCCTCATGCCTAAGTTAGTAAGCCTCCATCATTTCCCCAACCGCTGCAGCCCTCTAACAGTGCCCTGTGTCCTTGATGCCAACTTTGTATGCCCCCTCACTAGAATAGTGCTAAGTCTCAGGAGTCCCTGATACTGGTGTGTGCCCCTGGTTCAATAGGTAAAGGATTCTGTATAGTAGTGCAGGGTAAATAGAACCAGGTTTTTCCACCCTCCCACCATTAGCATCAATGGTGCACACCTGTGGTCTTCCTCTCACACACACGTGTCTGATAGTGGCACCTGGAGTCGAGTGTGGGCATGTGTGGGCTGGCACATCCAAGCCAGAGAGGGAGCATATAAGAGTGACAGCAGATACCAGAGAAACAGAGAGTGGCAGCAGAGGACAGTGTGGCAGCAAACGCCAGAGAAGTGACACGAGAGAATGCCGGAGAGCTCAGGAAGAGTAAAGGTTAGCTGGGGCCTAGGAATCCGACCTGCCTCTTTACCTCCAGAACCCCTGCCTTCCCAGCAACTAGTTGCCTCACTACAAATGTTATAGAAAGATTATTAAAAGCCTGAAAAGCCACCAAGGATTCCAGGACTCTCCTTCATTCATCACCTGGATCACAGAGCGCCTACTCTGTGCCTTGATGGCACTACAAGCAGCCACCCTTCCAGCTCATGGATTGATGTCCCATTATGACTACAAACAGATCTACGTACAGTTCTTCCTGCCCCTTTCCTCTGGGCAATTGCTCCTAATATGTGCTGTGGTCACTATTTTTTTTTTTCTTCAAGGCTTTAGCTTTTTCCACCACAATTTAGTCATCAGGATCTGGAGGAGATGAGCCCAGCAGTGTCACCTGCCACCATCTCGTATATATACCACATCTTCTGCCAGTATTTATCTGATAACAGATAAATACTGATTATTGCTATGTATCAGAAAATAGTTATTGATTGTACCAACTATATTTAATCCCTTAAACATGCCTCCTTAGAGGCTAAATGGCTTAAGGAATTATGAAAACAGTTGAAGAGACAAAAAAAATGGGCCATGTATGTAGGGTATTACAGAGGGCTGCCACCTGACTGGCGAATCCGTTTCCCGGTACAGTTTTGTTATTAAGAGATTGATTTTCTCTCACCCTCCCACCGTATAAAATAAATGTCCCATAAACATTAAAGAATGTCCTTTTATGGGGATGTACATTGGTGTAACCGTTATGAAAAATAGAATAGAGGTTTCTCAAAAACTTTAAAATTGTGCTCCCATATAATACAGTGATCTCAATTCTGGGTATTAACCTACTGGAAGTGGAAATAGGATCTTGAAATTATCTGCACCCTCATATTCACAACAGGAAAGATGCAGAAACAATCTAAGGATTCATCATAGAGGAGTAGATAAAGAAGATGTGGTATATATGCACAAAGGAATATTACTCAGCCATAATAAAGAGAGAAACCCTGCATTTGCAACAACATGGATGAAACTTGAGTGAATGTGCTAGGTAAAATAAACCAGACAGGGTGAGGTAAAGACTGCATGGTGTCCTTTACATATGCAATCTAAAAAAGCTGAACTCAGAGAAAAAAGAAAGTAGAAAATGACTTAATGCTCCAGGAATTGGGGGTGGGAGCAGGAAATTATGGAGAGGTTGGTTAAAAAAAAAAACCAGAGTGCCATTTTTTAAAGGATACCACCTTATTTAAAGCCTTTCAAGTGACCCCATTTATTGCAATCCTTTCATCAAACAACAATTGTCTTGTCAAGAGTAGAAATAATAGTATGAGTTAGGAGATGTATGGCTTAGGTTGGTTTTCCAGGAGCTACTCCTGAGGTAGAGTAGGATGAACAGTGAAGACTAAAGGTCTTTCTTGGAGAAGAGCAAAGACATGAGAGAAGCAGGTAAGGGGAGGAGGCACCGAACCCGAGATCCCAATGCCGATGTGCAATCCTAGCCTCAGCCTGACACGCGGAGCTCTGAGAGCTCCCACTCAGACCACTAACACAAGGCACAGGACTGACCTTTCATCACCCTGAGGTAGGTGTAGCCTAGGGGCCTGAGGACCTTGTGGGGTGCGGCGGGCTAAGGAGACAGAAATGCCTAGACATGAGCTGTATATGGTTCACAGGGCAGTTCTAGTCCTTCTCAAGGTCACCTTGAGTTTCTAGAGCAACTGAAGAGTAGGGCACCCAGGAGAAGGTGAAGGGGCCATAGGTATCTGATGGGTCTAGCACTTCTCCCAGTAGGTACGCCCTGATTCCAAAGGAGAAGTGTATTTCATATCAGAGACAAGTTAACTGACCCTGCTCCCAACAACTACACTGAAGCTACTAGTCAATAAGAGATTGAAAACAAAGAAGGAAAGCCTCCCAGACTCAGATTCAGTCCCAAGAGCTTCAGGAGAGAACAAGCTCCTGGCCCCAGAGGCCCAGAATTTAAGACCTATTGGCAGGACACTCAGCTGACTCACTCTTGACTCCATCTTGCTGCCAGCAGACCTCCAGCCCCAAGTTGATTGGGAGAGCCTCCTTGGAAAAGCAGCTTGGTACAGGGGAAAGATAGCGACCTTGGCATCAGACCTGTACTAAACTAACTGTGTCAACTCTTCAAGTTGCCTTTCTTAGGATCAAAATAGAAATGTTTTCCCTACTTTGCAGGGATGGAATAACAAACAGATAGTAATGTAAGGCAGCCAGCCTACAAGAAATGCCATTATAAAAGAAAGGCTTGCCCGGAGAGAGAGGCCTGTGTGCCAGGCCGGGCACCCTGAGTCACTGATGTAGGAGGCCTGAGTCTTTGGGTTCTAGTGAGAGCTGTTGCCTACGCATCATCATGCCCAGGCCGGCCACCCACTATCAGCAGGGCACAACCCTCACCCCTATGCCACCCACGATGGCAGTTAGCTTGGACTAATTCCAGTTGCCCCCAGGCTTGCAACTCACCCTGGTTTCTTGATCTGCTTCCTCTGTTCAGCACCAGTTTGTGACTGCACTGCCCTGGTCTGTCTCTTGATCTACAACCAATGACTAGCAACATCTGCACATAGGAAAGAACACTAGGAAGTTGTAGGCTCGCAGAGCCAGAAAGGATACAAGTCTAGGTTAAGACGTTCTTAAAGGCACTAATAACAGGGTGGGCTAAGTCATGCCACAGAAACAAACAAGCCCCCAAATCTCAGAGGCTTACCACTGAGGTGTTTATTTCCTCCTCACATGTGACAACCCTGGCACTTGCTCCACATGGTGAGCCAGAGCTTCTGGGGTTGGTAGTCTGAGCAGCTCCACAGTTTCCATGGCTGGGGAGAGACACCAAGTGTCAAGTCAGGGTTCCACCTCCTGGACAGACTCTTACCCACATCTATGCACCCTCACCAAGAAAAAGAGGAAAGGGAATCTGACATCATGAGCACACGGAACAAGGAGCCTAGGGTAGAACATTTGTTTCCCCCCAATAAAATTCTGCAGAGAGCTGAAAACTGGGTATTTGTTTTAAAAGGGAAGTGGGGGACAGTAAACTCTCTGTTGTCTCTGGAGCAGAGGGGCAACCTAGTGGCAGGGTCCACATCCTGCTCCCATTTGACACACCTAGGAGAGACTGGGACAGCTAGGGGCTCCTGGCGGTCACACAGCTTCTCAGTGGCAGGGAAGACCAGCAACCATTCCAGAAGATGTCTGTGCTTCAGGACTGACCTGTATGTAGCACTTTTTTAAAGGGTAGCAGAATGGATACATCATCCCCCATCATGGAGTTCAAAATAAAATATATATATATATATATACTCTGCAATGTGATTATACAATTTTATGGAAATTGCAGAACAGCATGAGAAGAGGGAATATAAGAATGTATCCCTATCTTGAAAAGCCTTTGAAGTCCTCATTAGCACTCAAGAAATATTGGAAATTCCTCTGGTCTTAGAAAATGTCAGAGGAAGAGCTGGATAACAAGGGTCAGGATGTTAAGTAAAGAGAATTAATCTTCATTCATTAATAGAATGATGAAGTGACCTTTAAACTAAATCAGTGTCATTTCATTAAGAAAAGGAATTCATTATAAGATTCCCTCCACCCATACCTTCTGCTCATAACCCCTTCACGAGGGAGTACAAGGACATCTCCCTTCATCCCTTCTTAACCCAGACTGAATTACATGTCCAGAGAAAGCCAAACATCTGAGCAGATTGGATCACTCTCTCTGGGGCCCAACTGAAACCCATCCTATTTCCTCCCACCTGCAGGGACACGGGAAAAAGCACCTGGTGTCCCATGCCCCCAGCACCTGTCTCTCCCATCCCCTCCACCTCCTCCTCCACTGCCCTTCTACTGCTGTGCCCTGTCCTCGAGACCCTGGCAGCTCCGTCCTCTTGCCCTCTCTATGGCCCAACTGGCCTGCAGAGTGTGCCTTCCACGTGGCTCCTAGCCCTGGCTTCAGTTTCTTCTCGCCGTTGCTGCCAGGAAAGTCTGTTCTCTAAAGCCCTACTCAAGTGAAGCTTCTCCCAATGGGGTCTCAACAGAGCACTCCCACTTCTCCAGGTGTTCACAGAACCCACCTGCCTTCCCAGAGGCAGCGAGGCCGGGCCCTTACCACCCAACGAATGAACGAACACTAAGTGGAGACTTACCCAGCAAAATGCATTCATCATCCTTGCTGCATGACAAAAGCCTCCCTTCTTCTGACCCCCACATGGAATTCTCTTTTTCACTTATAAGGGCTCCTTACATATTTACCCACCCTCCTTGTTACCAACTTGCCTCTGAACAGATTTTATGGACATTTATTTCATCCTGTTTTCTGTTCTAATAGCTCTCTGGTCACAGGGATTGCACCCTCAAAATCTTGCCTCCCACAGAGGATAAGGGGCTAAGTGCATTCCTAGAACCACACATGAACATGCACGTTCACACACAGTTACACATATACACATATGCATGCATGCATCTATACACAGAACCAGCTGAGTGTTGCCTATAATGCACATGCATGCACACATGTGATTGCAAAGATATGTGTATGTGTGTGTGCACATGTACATAGATACCATATAAACACACACAAAACCCTACAGTATCACACCTCTTGGCTCTTCGCATAGAAAAGACCCAAGCAAGGCGCTTCCAAAGAGAAAGAAACTGAAAGCTAACTGGAGACTTATCCAGCAAAGATGCAGTCTGCAAAGTTTGTGAAACACATTCCAAAAAACCACATGGCCCTACTGGACACAGGTGCCGGGGACAGAAGCTTCGGGAAGTGAGATGTGCTGTGCTTATAACACACGCTGAATGCTGAAGAACATGTCTTCAAAATATCCTATTTTAGCAAATAATATTTTATTATTTTATTTTTACATCATTTTGTGTCTTGTTCCATCTCAGTTGTAATCCCTGTGGGCTTCCCATCACCAAGTCACCCATGTGCCATCACCATAGTCCAGTGCATTTCCCTCCTTCTTCCCGATTTTTAATCCCACTCTCTACCCTGTAAAATGTCTCTGGTATTTAGCTGTTCATTATCATTATTACAAAATATCCATTTTTATTGTTTATACATTAAAAGAATAATATTAGAGATGTAGAGTTAAAGAAAATAAATTAGTAGCTAGTTTTCACCTTCTTTATTTTTGCCTCCTTTTAATGTAGTTACCGAAAAAGGAAAAATTACATGAGCGGCTCCCCTCGTGTTTCTACTGGAGACTACCTTTACATTTTCTGTTGGAAAACTGTGGCCCTCAGTGGATGAAGACGCTTTTTGGAATCAGACTCTCCTAACAGCCACCACAGCAGCACTGGGTAGTTACAACAAGACCATCTGGCCTGCACAGCCACATATATTTACATACAGCTTTTTTGGGTAGTCGCTGAATCTGCTCTGCAGTTGTCCTGTGTTGATAAATTAGCAGAGGGGCTGCTTTGAGGGGACATAGTAAAACTCCCTTCATAATCCAGAAGGCTCTGGCAACTTTTATTCTAGTTAACCAATGCTCTTTATAAATAAAATTGTGCAAATGTTGTGAGAATTGCTTTGGGAACTCAAAAATACATTTCTTTGATATATCAATTCTCAAACAACAATGGTTCAATTAGCAGATTATTGCTAGAAAACATAGGGCTGAGGGGGCACTTCGGTTCCAACTTTGGGAATGTTTTCTCTTACTTTTCACAATGTTTATGGTGACAGAGAGGAGGGCCCTGAGCCACAGGTGAACATAAATTCTCTCACTTCATCTAATTTTCATTTCTTGAAATTGAGTGGCTTTACATTAATCTAGGATTGTAGTAATAAGGAACATAACTACTTTGCATTTATTACAGGGTTTTGTGTGGATGTAGGCACTCTTCTCAGCCAAGGTCCTAGAATTCACCAACGTGCACCCCAAGCCAGGAAGATGTGGTAACTCCCACGCCAGAAGTTTCTTCATTTCCAGGTAGCTTCTCTCTCCACAGACAGAGAGTAGCCACTGCCATTCATCCCCTTTATGCCTACCTATTCTGAATGAGCTGCTAGGAACTCAGAGAAGGCAGGAAGTGAACAACTAAGAGCCAAAGAATTAAGAGGCCCTGCCCCTGTCTCTCTTCGCCAGAACAAGAGTTTGAGCTGGGAAGAGAGGGCCAGTGTCACATGGGCTTATGTGCACAGTTCACCCACTTCCAGAAAGTTCTTGGCAGGAGAGAGTGGCACTTGCTAAAATCTGCTGCAAACTATTGTTTAGCGAAGGAAACCATCTGTTCCTAACTGTGGTGAACCAGCACTAACGTAAAAGTAAGATAGAGCTCATCCAAACAGCCAGGACCTCTCGGGAAACACGTGACTGTTTCACCAGCTACTTGACCTCCTGTCTTCCAAAGTCTGAAAGCAAAATGCTTGTCAAGATCTTTTATTGCATTTTCAGCATGTTTCTCCCACAGAGAAGTTGTTCCCGGGCAGAATTGGCTGTGATTTGAAAAAATAAAAAAGCTGGTAAGAGACTGTTCTTTGGTCGAGGGAGTGGGGAAAGGGAGGAAGAGATGGGTGTGTGTGGAGGGGAGAATGCAGCCAAGAAGTGTACCCCAGTGTCCAAGTATGCATGCCTAACAAGCTCCTTCTACCCATATTTCTCCCTGGGGCTCACCCTAGTGTACCCCTTCCCTGGAGAGCCATTCCCTGGAGGTATAGTATACCTCCCCTCCAGAGGTAGCGCCCTCACTCCATATGATTTTTTTTTAAACTGTCTTTCAAAGTTTCTATTCTTGTTTTTTTTTAAAGATTTATTTATTTATTCTTATAGAGCTGGGGTACAGGCCAGAGATGCGGAGGGTGAGAGGATTCACCAGAGACAGAGTGGGGAGCAGAACAGGCAGATCGATGAAGTACACTGCTGAGAGGAGCAGCAGGCGGGTCAGGAGAGGTCTGCCGCACCATGTGGTCACCTCCCGGGCAGTCAGGATCGAACTCATGCGGAAGTGGCTTAAGCTTCTTAGTGCTGTGCTTTAACCCGCTACGCCACCAGGGAGGGCCTCCATATGATTTTTTAAAAAGATTTATTTATTTATGCATACAGAACTGGGGTACAGGCCAGAGGTGCAGGAGTGGTGAGAAGATTCACGAGAGAGAGTGAAGAGCAGAACAGGCAGATTGATAAAGTACACTGCTGAGGGGAGCAGCGGGCAAAACAGGAGAGGTCTCTCACGCCATGTGGATCAAACTAACACTGAAGTAGCTGTGGCTTTAGCCTGTTGCGCCACCAGGGAGGGCCTCATATGATTTTTTAATGCTCAACTGTGTCTCCAAATAGAAGTCACATGTTCATGTCTGAACATGTCCAAAAGCAATAGGACACTTCTTAAAACTAATGGAACACTTTTCTAAAGAAAAGAAACTAAATTAATAGAAAGGACCCTCATCCTATGGAAACTGTTCCTTTCCTAGTAAATGGTGGAGACCTTGCTGCCAACTTGTTGTCCCTCTAACAGAAAGCCACCATCCCTGCCAGGAGGTTGTCAGGCCTCATCTCATTGCTCTCTCCTCTCCTTCACTCCAATGCCATTACCCAGTCTGCCCCCTCTCCCTGCCGTCTCTCCCTGGATACTCACATGGCAGCCTCCCTCACGCCCCTGGGGGCCTCTGTTCCATGTCACCTGCTCACCATGTCATGTGACCGCAACACCTAAACTCCATCACCAGCTGCACTCCTTTCTCCCTGGCCCTCATCTCTGCCAGCTGCAATAAGCTTTGTCTTTGCTGTCTGCCCTTTTCACCACTCCCCTCCATTAAGCATGAGTCTCCAGGGCCTCTCTGGTGGTGCAAGGGGTTAAAACACAGCAGTCTGAAGCTGCATTTTATGAAGCTCACAGGAGAAGCAGTTGGTTTCTGCTGGTGCCGATGAAATATGGAGGGGTCCTATCTTCACCCCAGCATAGCTTGACTTCTCCATCACCCAAAGGCACCCTGAGTACCGCACCTCCACTGCCTCTAGCCCAGCTGGGACACAGCCACCAGCCACCTTTCCATCCTGGCATGCAGGTGCCCCACAGCCACCAGAGCCGCAGCTCCTCTTCGATTAGAGTGCCTGTGTATTTTGTCTTCAAAACCAAGATGTTTTGAGAAGCAAGGGTTCTATTCAGAATTACTGTCAGGCTTGGGATTAGGGTGAGGCCACAGGACATCAAAAGAGAAAATTTAAGCAGGCTCTCCCTCTCTGGGGTGCAAGTATTGAGTTGGCATTTGCATGACCCAGGGCGTAGGTGCCTCCTTAAATATTAGATATCGCTCTTGCCTGACCTCAGTCCTGCCCTGATCACTGTGATGAGAAAGAAATCTTTCTGGGCAAACAGGAATAAGACCCCTTCCCTTCTTAGCAAACCCTCAAAGACCTCTAAGGGACCAGCTCTGAGGCACACATGCAAACATTCTTTCTCAGGCCCAGAATTCCATCAGCGTTATGTAAAACAATGTGCCTCCCCAAGGAACACTGGGGGCTTTTACTCAATTACCAAGGGAATCGTGTGTAGATGACGTGTGGCTCAAAACACAAAATGGTTCAGCCACACACATGGGCAAAGGTGTGGTCCTGTGCCACAGGGCACCACGCGTGTACAGCAGAGATCCCACATCAGTGAGCCAGATGATGGCCTTCCTGCACCTCTCAGAATAACGAGGCTAGTGCCCAACCAGACCACCCCGAATATGTCCTTAAGTAAAGCTGCCACATATGTGGAGAGGTGTTTTAGATGGTTGCTGGCTTGCACTTCTCATAAGACGTGGTCAGTTCACTGGGCCACAGACAGGTGTCGACTGAGGCTACCTGACCTCACTCCCCCATGGCCTGTCTTTGACTGTATTGTCTTTGCTTCATAATGTTGCTATCATTATTCACCACACAAGGCCTTAGCTGCTTCTTAAACTCAGGTAGGATTGTTTACCTTCAAGGGCTCCCCCAAGACCAGACTCCTGTTTGGAGTCTATCACCAAGAAAAGGCAGAAGGTCAGAGAAGGAAACTTTCATCCAGATGGAGAGAGTGTACTTTCAGTTGTCACAGAACAAAGGAGAGTTGGGCCATGAATAAGTTGGGGGTGGGGGACTGTCTCAGGGAAATAAAAATGCTGGCATTCAAGGCACAAGCCTGGCCTTGAAAACCACTGGGAGCACCCAAGTTCTTGCTTCCAATGAGCCCCAAGTTCATTCTGCAGCATCACTTATATTATAGCTTCTGTTTGACGTAAGATGAGAGTTAAGGTATGGGGAACTTTCCAAGAGAATGAAGGGCCCCCCCCAGATGAAGCACATGCAAGAAGAGAGGATCCACTCTATGTGCTTGATGAATAGCACATTCATTGACGGCATGAAAAGTTTTAATTTGGAGATGATCCCACATCCTTGTAAATGCTCAGATAAACAGGCATACATTGGGTGAAACAGAGATGAACCGATTCTCACACTCTCCATTCTCTGTCAGAATAGACATGGGAGAGACACTAGAGCCTGAAAGATTCAAGTGCCAAAGTGAATGCACAATTGCCATCACCCCTGAGAACCTTGGAATCTTGCACAGACAGAACATAAAATAGCTGAAATGCCTTCTCCTCATGAAAAGATAAAGAAAGGCTAGATAGTCTGGCTCTAAGGTAAATTGAGAGACACTGGTGAGAGCTGCAATCACACAAATCACAAGTCCCAGTTGAGAAGATTGGGGGGCTGACCCACCTGTCAGCATTCATGTTCCGTCCCATTGCAGACATTGAGTCAATGCTGTCAGGGTTCTGAGGTACACTGCAGGAAAGAGGTGGCTTCAGCTGCCTGACCTTCAAGGTAACCTGAGTCTGGCTAGAGTGACAGCCCTACATACACAAACTTGCACACAAGCTTGAACATGCACACAGGTGTATGTTCACATATGCACATGCTAGAGTGAAAGGTACTACATACTAGAAAAAACAGGGGAACCTCAAATGTTTCTTAGCGCACAAAAAAAGGACCCATAAAAAATGAAAGATTGGATTTCATCATCATTAAAAAGATCTATTGTTCAAAGCATACTGTTCTGGAAACAAAAAGACAGGCCACAGACTGGGAGGAAATGTTTGCAGAACATATATCTGATAAAGAAATGATAACCAGGCTATAGAAAGAATTCTAATTCAATAATAATAAACAATCCCATATAATAGTGGGCAAAGATTTGAACAGGCACCTTGCCAAAGAAGACATACAGATGGCAAATAAGATTAAAAGACATTCAGTGTCATTAGTTATTAGGGAAATGTAAGCAAAAACCACAATGAGCCCCTGCCCCACACCTACTAAAATGACTCAAAGAAAAACAACTGACCCAAGATCTGGTGAGAGTTCAGCATGCAGAGCAGCTAGCATTCTCAGGCAGAGATGGTGGAAATGCGAAATATAAAGCCACTCTACAAACACAGTCTCAGAGTTCCTTAAAAATCAAGCAAACATGTTTTTCCAATTGTAAATAAAGCAGCAATAAACATGGGGGTGCAGGTATCTTTTTCAATCAGTGTTTTTGTGTCTTTTGGGTAGATACCTAGGAG
>NW_004567123.1:1901118-1959837 GCF_000260355.1 Condylura cristata | reverse complement strand
TGGTGATGGGAAACCCGTGGGGATTACAATTGAGATGAAAAAAAAAATGTGAAAAATGATGTAAAAATAAACTTTTTAATAAAAAAAAATAAAGATAAAGATCCCTTTTCTTCACCTGTTGAAAAAAAAAAAATCAAGCAAACATCATATGATACAGAAGTCCTACTCTGAAAATTACCTTAAAGAAATAAACACATGTTCATTCATAACCTCATTTTGAAGGTTTAGAGCAGCTTTAGGCAGGATCACCCAAAGGTGGAAAGAATCAAAATGCCAATCAACCAGCGAATGAATAAACTGTGATAATCCGTACCATGGAATATTACTGAGTGATAAAAAGGAGCAAACTACAGGCAAGTGTCACTTACCAATGGAAATACTGCCTGAGAAATGCATCACTAGGCCATTTCATCATTATGCAAACATTATAAAATGTGCTTATGCACACTCAGATGGATTAGCTTTTACATGCTAAGGTTAAACAATATAGCCTGTTGAGATGCTTAACTGTGTTTGTTCACACCACAATAAATCTCAAAAGCATTATAGATATGAAAGGAGCAAGATTCAAAAGATACAACACTGTACGATTCCACTCATAGGACATTCTGGGAAAGGAAAGCTATCAGAACAGACAGCAGATTAGCAACTGGGAGACTAAATGATATTGACTAAAAAAAGAGCATGAGAGAATTTTTGGAGGTATTTGCTCTGACTTGGGAAACAATTGCACAATTATATATTTGGGTGACAGTTGCACAACACACACACACACATATAATCATAGTGCTAAAATGAGTTATTGCATTGTATGTATACTGTAACTCAATAAGACTAGAAGAAATACAGTCACTTGGGTACAAGTGGTGCAGCAGGTGTCATCCTGGCAGCATAAGGGAGAAAGGGGATGCAGGGAAGATCATGTTTTGACACTTTGGCTCCCAAAGGGAGGGAGTGAAAGATTTTCATATCCATGTATGTCCAGGAGGAATGTACTCCTGGGAAAGAAATGTGATAAGAGCAGTTAAGATCTACTCAGCAAATTCATGTGTAAAACAGAGCACTGTTAACTGTCATTACCACGCAATGCATTAGATCCTATTACTTTATTTTATGACTGGAGATCTATACCATTTGATCAACATCTCTCCATTTCCACCACTGCCAGCCACTGGAAACTAGCCACCATCTTCTCTTGTTTCAATAGGTGACTTTTTTAGAATCTACATGTAAATGAGATCATAAAGTTCTTGTCTTTCTCTGTTTGACTTATTTCACCAGCAGAATACCTTCAAGTATCATGCATGTTGGTGCAAATGGCAGGATTTCACTATTTTTATGGCTGATTCATACTCAATTGTGTATGTGTACTACATTGTTCTAATGAGGTGGCATCAAATTAGCACTGTACAAGTTTCAGTGTGGTCTACTAATCCTAAGCATCCTGTTGGGCCATCATTGTGCTACTTGCATTATTGTATTCCCATACCAGGTCAAAACTGCCCTTCAGAAACTGGTCAATCAGTTATAGGGTGCCTTTCAAATCAATCAAGAGCAGAAAGCTTGATCACTCTAGGAACATTATGCCTCAAGAGGTATGACCAGGAATGCCCAGGGGTCTGAGGACACATGCATAAATGTACTCCTGACTCATACATTAAGGGTATGACCAGGAACACCTGGGGGGCTGAGGACCAATGTATGACAAGGGACCCCAGAAGCTGGTCAGTGAAACACCTTGTTGATAAGTTTGAAACCCTGACTGGGGAACTAGAACTGGATCTCAATGACAATACCAAGCCATCAGCAGATGAGAAGAGCCTGAATAGCAAACTCATAAATCCTAATACAATAGATGGACAGTTCTACCCTTCTACTTTTCATCTGATACTCTATGATAATTCCACCAACAAAAAGGTCAGGATCTGGGCCCTCCCTGGTGGCGCAGCGGGTTAAAGCACAGCACTAAGAAGCTAAAGCCACTTCAGCATGAGTTCGATCCCCACCCCAGAGGTGACCTACATGGTGTGGCAGACCTCTCCTGACCTGCCTGCTGCTCCCCTCAGTTCCCCTCACTGTACTTCGTCAGTGGGCCTGTTCTGTCTGACGGTGAATCCTCCCACCACCCCTGCACCTCTGCCTGTACCCCGGTTCTATATGCATAAATAAATAAATCTTTAAAAAAAAACAAAAAAAGGCCAGGATCTTGCTCTTGTGCAGCAGACCGCATTATGCAGCCTGCTCCACAACTCCAGGTTATCAGTGTGGTGTTGCATGAGGCAACATTTTAGAAGTACATTTCTCCTTCTGTAACAGGGTGGTCCCTAGGAAAAGGGGACGTTCCAGGTTCCCTGCCTCCCCACCGCCCCTCCCCCTCTCTCAGATGGAGGGTGGAGCTGAGCAGAGAAAAGAAGAGAAGAGAAGGAGACTGAAGAAGAAGGCAGCAGGATGGAGAGCCAGAAGGAAACCTAGGGAAGCCACATGGAGCAGGGAGCATGTGAAGAAGAAACCGTGTTTGTTTCTTACTCCTGCACTGGTTGAAAGAGATGTGGGTGAGAGACCCCTGGAGAGGTTGACTATGGCAGTATTTATATTGATTTTGATTTTGCTCTTTTCCTCCCAGACTTTTCTGGCCATTTCTGACTCTTTTCTTTCTTTTTTTTTTTTATTATTTTATTATTTTATTTATTTATTTTTAAAGATTTGTTTATTTGTGCATACAGAACTGGGGTACAGGCCAGAGGCTCAGGGGTGGTGAGAGGTTTCACCGGAGACAGAATGGGGTACAGAACAGGCAGATCTACGAAGTACACTGCTGAGGGGATCAGCAGGTGGGTCAGGAGAGGTCTGCCGTGCCATGTGGTCACCTCCCGGGCAGGAGAGGGTGGAACTCATGTGGAAGTGGCTTTAGCCTCTTAGTGCAGTGCTTTAACCCACTGCGCTACCAGGGAGGGCCATTTCTGACTCTTCTCTATGGGCCCCAGTCAGAAGGTTCTTTAGCCTTGTGGAGGGCTTTCAGGCCTTGCTTTGGGCCAATCCCTTTTGGGTGGACTTACCCACAAGGGGGTGGATTAATGTCAGGTGTTTGATTTAGAAATTATATTCTTTGTCTTCTGTGTTGTATACTCATTGTATTAAAGTTTCTTTCCATTAAAGTTCTTATGTCCTGTCTTGATGCAGCAGATGGCAGAACCTATTTAGAGCAGGCAGGTTTGGGGGTTTAGGGGTGCTCCTCTCTCCTTGCCCTGTAATACTTTCTACAAATGCATGTGCCACACTGTGTCCCCACCAAAGGTCTAGTTATGTCATATCACCATCAAATCCATCCCTCTACCATTGTACCCACCACCTCTTTTTCTTCCAGCACCTACCATGCTGTTTGAATATATAATAGTTCTTTATCCATTTTCTTAGTGAACAACAGGGCTATTTGTAGTTTGGAGTTACTATGAATAAAATTCCAATGAACATGTACATATGTGCATATGTATGCATTTGTGTTCGTATAAGTCTTAGTGTGGACATATGCTTTCATTTTATTTGGATAAATACCTAGGAGGGCAATTGACTGTTCATAAGGTAGACTGATGCACAACTTCTGTGATTTTGTTTTCCCACCACCTTCCCCTTGTCCTATTCTCTCATCCCCTCCCTCTTAGCCTCGGAGCCCTCGCAGTATGTATTAATGTTTACTAGTTTTTGTAAGAGCTTTACTTTATCAAATTGTCCCCTATGCTACCTCCCTTCCCACCCCTCCCATGGCCTCACCCCTCAAAGAAACTCATCAGCAATGATTCAGGGTGGGGTGTTACCCAGGCAGACATGGGGTGTGGTCGCAGTGACTCTGGGAAGTGATGGCAGCAGAGGGGAAGGGTGCTTTGTTCATGGAGAGAGCCGGGAGCCAAGGGGCCTCAGAGGGCAGGCTAGCCACACCCAGACCTTAGCCCAAGCAATTTCCACCCAGGAGATGTTGCATCATTCCCAGCTTCAGTGCAGGGGCCAAGGAGGAAAGGGTGGAACCCTGAACCCCGCAGAGATCCAGCTGTTGGGGAACCAACACGAGGGGAGCTCTCTTGGCACTAGATGGATGTGGGCATGCCAGCAGCCAGGGGCCAGTCAGACTGAGTAAATGATTTCTTCCTTTGTAAACAGGTAGCTTTGGGGAATGTATTTGGGATGTGGCGAGCATTTAATTTACAACAAAACTTACTTTATAACTCCTTGAGAGAAAGGCATCTTTAAATACCACACAGACCTCTATTTAGTTGCCAACCAAATGAGGCTTAGAGCTGGACCCTCTGGACCCACATGCTGGGATGACATGCAATGCTGGGGATAGAATGTTTCCATGAGCAGGTACTGTTACACGCAGGGAAAGAGGGGCACCCCTAAGCCCCTCTAACCTGCCTGCTCTAAATAGGTTCTGCCATCCACCGCACCAAGACAAGACATAAGAGCTTTAATGGAAAGGAACTTTAATACAATGAGTGTGCAATACAGAAGACAAAGAATATAATTTCTAAATCAAACACTCAAAGTTACCCATCCCCTCGAGGGTAAATTCCACCCAAAAGGGATTGGCCCAAAGTAAGGCTGGAAAGCCTGCCACAAGGCTAAAGCACCTTTTGGCCAGGACCCATAGAAAAGGGGTCAGACATGGCCAGACAAGTCTGGGAGGAAAAGAGCAAAATCAAGATAAACACTGCCATAGTGAACCTCCACACGGGTCTCTCACCCACATCTGTTTCAACCAGTCCAGAACCAAGAAGCAGCAAATTTCTTCACATGTCTCTCTGCTCCATGTGCCTCCCTCAGGTCATCTTCTGGCTCTCCATCCTGCTTCCTTCTTCCTCAGACTCCTCTCCAGATTCCTTTCTTCTCTGCGCAGTTCCACCCTCCTTCTGGGTGGGGCAGGGAACCTAGAACCTGCCCTTTTCCTGGGTCTACCCTAACCAGGGTGACTCCAGAGTGAAATCAACCAGTGTCCTGTTAAATGCTACTTCCTCAATGATTACAGTATCTGGTGACAAATTTGGAGGACAGAAAAGGGTTTATCTTCATGGGAGCTATGTAGCCACGTTTCTCTGAATTAAAGACATCTGCTCCGAGGCTTGCAATAGACACTTCTCCAAAGACAAATAGATAAAAAGATGTTCATCATCTTTTATTAGCAGGGAAATAAGAGACAAAACTACAGTGAGCTCTGACTTCACACCTTTAGGAATGGCTATTATCTAAAAGACAATAAACAACAGCATTAGAGAGGATGTGGAAAGAAGGAAACCTTTGTACAAAGCGGTGGGAATGTAAATTGGTATACCCATCATGGAAAGTAGTATGGACTTCTCAAAAATAATTTTTTAAAGATTTGTTTATTTATGCATATAGAACTAGGGTACAGGCCAGAGGTGCAGAGGTAGTGACAGGCTTCACCAGTGAGAGTGGGGATGCAGAATGGCCAGATCGATGAAGTACACTGCTGAAGAAAGCAGTGAACAAGACAAGAGAGGTCTGCTGCACCTTGTGGGTCACCTCAGGGCTCAAACTTGTACTGAAGTCTGTGGGCAGCTTGCTGTGCTGCGTCCTAACCCAATGCACCACCATGAAGGGCCTCTCAAAAATAAATTTTAATACCATATGTCTGAGTAATTCCACTTTGGATATTTATCTAGGGAATATAAATCTGAAAAAATATATGTGCCCATGATCATTGCAATGTTATGTTCAATAGCAAAGACATGGAAACAACATAAATGGCCACTGATGGACGATTAGAGACACACACAGGAATACTAGTCAGCAATTAAAAAAAGGAAATCATGTATTTGCAACAATATGGATGGACCTAGAAGGTATTATGCTCAGTAACATAAGTCAGATAGAGAAAGACAAGTACTATAGGATTTCATTCATATGTGGAATATAAAGAAACAAAGTCAACAACAAAAAAAAATAAATACAAAGAACATACTGGTGGTCACAGAGGGGAAGGTTTGGGGACAAGTGAAATGCACAAAGGGGTCAAATGTTTGGTGGTGGGTGGAAACTACTTTTGGTGGAGATCACGATGTAACATATACAAATATTGGATCATAATATACACATAATTTAAAAGGAAATGAGTGTATATGCATATGTATGTATGTATATATACATGTGTAACTGCCATTTGAATGGTTTCTGTCACTTTTTCTGGTATGTTTCCATGGTATGGCACCTACAACAGGTAGGTTGTAGGTGCCAACTGCCTCTTATATAAAGAATGGGTAATGGATAAATGGTACCTCATTTATGACTAAACATATATAGATACAGAGATACAAATATTCAGATATATAGATTAGATATAGGTATAGGTATAGGTAAAGGTGTAGGTATAAGTATAGGTATAGATACAGATACAAATATAGATACAGGTATAGATGAGATACAGGTATGGATATAGTTATGGATTAGATAGAGATATACATATAGATTAGACAGATATAACTAGAGATTAAGTATAGGCACACACAGAGAGAAGGATTATAAATACATATACATAGTGTACTTGAGTCACAAAAGTCTTCCTTGATGGTATATAGTCTACAACTGTCATCTGTGGGATGGTCCCAAGTGCTGAACTCTCCTTTATAGCTGTGTTGTGGGGCCTGGAGTTCCCCTGCAAGGAATTGCTTCCTAAAATCATCTGGATCAACAAAACTTAGACACCCTTCGTACCTGTATGAAGGTGCCTATTCTCTTGGTCTTTACGGAAATGCAAACTAAAACACAAGCCCACCTCCCTCCTCCGGGACCTGAATTTAGTGTTCTGCTCTCCCTTCCTGAAATGACTGGGATGAAGGGGAAAAGGAAGGATTCACCAGTACACACAGTGTACAATACTGTACACTTAAAGACTATGTGACATAATGTTAACAACTGGTTCATTTTAGAGAGCATATGAGTGCTTCTTATATGCTTGTTCTGTTTTTAACACACACACGTAAGTATAAATTTAATATATACATATGTACAGACTTGGGGGGTGGGGGAAAGATCCCAAAAAGGAGTCATTGTTGACAAGGGAATTTAAAATTGAGCCATGAGGCCATTTAAGGAAGTGCAGTTTTCCACATGTCCCCATGGAAAGATACCTAATCTAGATACTAGATTACCAACCATGTTTAGACAAGTATGCCTATGCCAATCATAATTATGACAAACTAATATAACTGGAAATCCCTTGTGGTTTTGAACTCTACCCCTTTCCCCAGGTCCCCAGGTCCCCAGAACACCAGGTCCCCAGAACACACTTCAAGGGGCTCTTGAATGTGCCTCCAAGTTGTAATCCTTGAGCCACAAGTAAATGTTATTTTAAATTTTGACCAGGTTTCAGTTTAAAAACTAACATATTTATACACACATATGTATATATAACTTAACATGTATAAAACATACAAGACAACAGTGAACATGTACACAACTTAAAAGACAATGATGATGGGAAACAGGAGCACCTCAGGGTGCCAGTGTGCCAGCCCAAAGCCACAAGTAGCAGGTCTGGCCTCACCCCCTACCCATCTCAGGACAGGGCCACAATGAGTCACCGAGCTCTGGTCACAGGTTGTCTGAATGGGGTGACTTGGTGGTATACTGACCACATCAGCAGTTTTCCCACATCATCTGGTGTTGGGGGTCTGGGGGTCACCTAAGGGCCACAGGAAAATGTAGATAATGCTGGGAAATGACCACCACATTCCAGGGCTGACAGTGGCTGGAGAAAAGGCATTGTGGTTTCCACAGATGCCACTGCAAGCTCTTCTGGCACATATGCACACGAGTTAGGGTCTCAGAGCCCTTTCTCCCCCAGCCCCCAACCAATGAGCTAGGCATGGAATGGCATGACTCACTGTTGCTCAGAAAGCAGCCTGCATAACCAGAGGCCTGGATATCTGGGCAAGAACTGAGATGAATCAATTAGTGACCCTGAAAAGAGAGGAGAGAGGCCAGATAAGCTGGGCCTTGAAGGAGACCTACCTAGAGGAATGATGAATTGTTGCTGTTACCTAAACACAGATACCAGAGTGCCAGGTGGACCTCACCCACATGTCCAGAGGGCCCTGTGTCTGCCCATCTAATACCCCCTGATGACATCATCCCAGCAGAATGTGGAGAACATGAGTCCTTTGTTCCAACCTCCTGTATTCCCAAAAATACCCCCTATTTTGTTTCTGGGTCCCTCCCAGAGGGAGGTGAGTTTGGTCAGTCTCAGCTCCTCTATCAGCTGCACAGCATAAGCAGCTACACAACCCCAGTGTCTACCTTGGCGAAGACCAAAGAGCAATACCAGCCTGCAGCCTGGTCATGGTCACACAGCCAAACCCCTTGACTGTCACAGAGCCACATAAATAGCCACAGTTATGCAGTTGCTGCTGACAGTGACGTTTATGCAGCTGATGATGGTGGTAAAAGGGTTGAGAGTACAAGGAACTGACTCAGCCAGGGCCCCAGGACTGGGAGGATGTCCACTTGCCTGCAGGGTCTGCCAGGCCTCAGGGGTGGCTCAGGGGCTGGTGAGCAGGCTGAGGATAAAAGCAAGAAGCTGCCAGAATTGCCAACAAAGTATATGGTGCTACTGTTGTTAAAATAACAAAAGTAGGGCTCCAAACGTGAGCAGGAAGAGCTCAAGAGACTACGGTGATTGTGCATGTGTGGATTGGCAGTGGAAATTCTATGAGAAATACACCTAATGTAAAATATATACAAAAAAGTTAAATATTAAAAAAGTGGAAAAAATTACAAAAGTTAAAAATAGAATTATATGACCCAGCAATTTCAAATTGAGGTATCTACGCGAAAAAATATGAAACCACTAATTTGAAGATACATACATACCCTGGTTCATTGCAGCATTATTCACAATTGCCAAGTCCTAAAAACAACCTAAGTGGATAAAGAAGATGTGTGTATATGTGTGTACTTTGTATGTGTGTATAAACATTGTGTGTGTGCATTGTATGTGTACATTGTGTATGTGCATGTGTATGTAATTGTGTATGTACATATGCACATATACAATGAAATAGGACCAGCTATTTTAAAAAGATGAAATCTTGTTATTTGCAACAACATGCATGGAATTTGAAGTGGTTAGGGGACAGAAAGAAAAACACTGGATGATTTCATTCATATGTGGAATATAGAGAAATAAAGCAAACAATCAAACAAAACCAAAAGCAGCTCTCAGACTTTCACCACAAAACAGTGGTCATCAGAGGAGAAGGTGGTGGGAGATGAACAGAGCGTAGGAGTGGACAGGATGCCAGTGGAATGTTATTAGAAATGTGGTGGGCAGTGTGAGGTGGCATCACCACTTGAAGAGGTGTGAATTCATACTCTCAAAGTTCACAGTTCTATAAGCCAATATACAACAACATGCAAAAGTAAAATAGCAAGTTAAATCATCCAGCCATAGGAACTTTTTTCTGACTCTTACATAGTTAGTGTACATTAGGCATCATCCCCCAAAATTCAAGAAGGTTGATCCTTAGCATCTGTAAAAGTGAGTGTTTCCAGTCTAATACTGAATCTTTCTCACAGTCATCTGCTGTGTAAATACCACCCAAACTCAGTAACTCAAAACAACAACTTATTAACACTCACTCATGTTTCTGAGCTGCCTCGGGCCAGCTGGCCAGCCGTCACCTAGGGTCTCCCAGGAGATTTCAGTGAGATAGTGGTGGGGATGTAGTGGTCTGGAGGTTCACCAGGCTAAACATAACCTGGATCATGACCCCAAAACGCATATACTGATGTGTTCACCCCCCACACCTCAGAATATGACCTTACTTGAAAATTTGGTCATTGCAGATATAATTGACTAAGGTAAAATGAGGTCACTCTGGAGAATCCTTATTCAAAGAATGAGGGTGCTTATAAAGAGGGGGCATTTGGACACAGAGACAGACATGCACAGAGAAGGCAGACACACCATGTGAAGATGAGGGTCAGGATGATGCTGAAGGAAGACCAAAGAGTCAACAAGAGAGAGGCAAGGAATAGCTTCCCCCTCACAGCCCTTAGAAGGAACTAAGTCTTCATTTCCCTTGATCTCAGACTTCCAGCCTCCAAAAGAAACAATAAGTTTCTGGGTTTGGAAGTCCCGGCGATGCAGCCAGCTGGCCACCAGGTCATCATGCAGCAGCCAGGTGACACCGGGCACTCAGCTGCACCACTGACACAAGCCTGCCCGTGGCCTGTCCAGGCAACAGGAGCTTCTAGAAGGCACAATGCTGGGTGGTGAAAGGAATATCCAGAAGAAATGTCCCGAGAACCTCCTCATCCTGAAGCCCTGAAACAGCAATTCTGGTGCATTTTGTGGGTCTAGTTTATCCATAAGATAAACTGCTCTTCAGAAAGAGCAGCAAAGAATGTTCAGTCTTTTTTAATCAACCAAGCTACCAACAAAGAACTTTCCCACCCATGTGCCTTTGTGCTATAAAGTGTGTTTCCTCATTGGCAGAGCAACAGAAAGAGTGAGGTCAGAGGAGGCCAGAAGAATCTACTCCCACGGAGAAGGATGTCTCCCACAGGTGGGGTCTTAAAGGGGCTGACGCCTGGGCACAGAGAAACAGGGGAAGCTCTTTTAGGGAAAAGAACCCAGAGGCATGAACTGCAGTAGAAGCAACTTAATAAACTAAAATACAGCCACATGGAAACATCATTAATCAGTAATGAGCCGCAGAAATAGTAAAACAGAAATTTCAACAGCAGAGACATGTATCAGGGATTTGCACGACAAAAACAGCCCCAAACTGTGGTTCCCAGGACCCTTCCTGGGATCTGGACATCTTGCTCAATCCATGGGTCCTGCTTGCTCTTGGTTTCGTGACAGAAAGCAGGAGGGAGCGGAGAAGGAGAAGGAACTTAGTATTGCTCACCCTTTGCTTACTCAAACCATTCCACCAAACTGGCCCAGCCTAAAATGTGGGGGTGCTTCCACTCTGATCCGGCTTTCCTGGAGACAAAGTCCTGGGGTGACAACCTGTGCTGCTCAAGACCTGACTCTGGGCTCAGCCTTCCAACGATGGTGAAGACCCCTCTCTTCCTGGGAATGGACTTGAGGACAAGGAGACTTCTTGCGGGCTGATTCACCATGGGGGCAGTGGCCAGCAGCAGCTGGATCACACTCCTGAGGGCCTGATTCTTTGTTGATACCTGAGGAGCTACATATGTGCTCTGCTTAGCGCGTCTCCAGAACTGCAAGGTGAGGCACAGGAAGGAGTCACTTAGCTCCCCTCTCTTCAGAGGCATGGCGATGACCTTGGCTACCATCGGTGTGCTGGTGCACTCTGCCCTTTGCTCATGGGTTTCCCGGTCAAGGCACATATTTGCAAAATCATAGAAAGGAGTCAGATCCCAGATCGTCCACTTATAAGACATGTAATATTGAACTAATTTTTCCCTTCTCAAGACTTGTTCTTTTGAAATCACAAATGAGGATAACAACTTGTATCTTGTAGAATTCTCAAGATAGTAAAATCACAAGAATCCTTCCCTTGGCCTGGAACTTATTAACTGTTCTATAAATAGTAGTTATTATTCCAATTATTATTTCTTAGACTTCTTGCTGTTTTGTAAAGCTGAGCAGGAGACAATTAATTGAATGCAATGCAGATATCTAGAAAATATCTAGGGGTGCAAAGGACTAAAAATTTGGGCACATGGAGGCAGAATGTCTGAGAAACCAAGGTCCAGTCCTCGGACCATCTCTCTGTCTTCCCAACTCCTGCACCACAGACACCCAGCAGTTGAGCGTCTACCTTTCCCAACGTTTTGCAGGTGACTTCTCAAAATTACATACTGCATGCATGTTCCAAGGCCACCAGCACATGGGCTTATATCCCACCGGCATAAAACATTCCATGGCAGATCCTACATGAGGGTTGGGCAGGTGATCTCCTCAGAAGACTCACTTCCAGGTTTCACACTGGGGCAGGGGGCAAGTGGCGATTCCTGACAAACAAATGCTAAGTATGATGGGGAAGTGCTTCTAGTCCAGCCTGGACCAGGAGGCTTCCCCTGGGGGCAACCTGAACTTGGGTGAGCTCAGAAACACACGCAGAAACACAGCTTGGAGGATGACCAGTCCAGGCTCCCTTGGCTTCTGACACGAAGCCAAAAGGTAGTGGCCCCTGAAGTACTTTAACTTAGATCTTTCTCCAAAAGAAGATTGTGGACAGCCCCAGCTGCCACACCTCGGATCTACCACGGAGTTCCCATCAAGGCCATGCTGTCTTGGGCTGCTCCCAACCTCTGATCAGCCATGGAAGCATCTATGAGAGCCAGGCTATCCTGCCCACATGGGCCCCTTCTTGTGGATGAACTTATGGAAGGTTCTACCTGGCTGGCTAGGACTTCTCAGAACTCTCCTTCCTGAGTCCTGTCCTTCCCTCTCCTCTCACAAGTATCAGTGCTGCATCACATGTGCCCACAAGCTCTTCTCTTTTATAGATAAGGAACTCCCCAGTAAGTCTACATGTCAGATTATATCTTGGCATCAGCTTCTTGAACCAACATATAGCCTAAATTCGCTTCAAGCCCCTCTCATGGCAAGAAACTCACAAGGAAGCCTGTCCTTCATTAATGTAATTAATAAATTCTTCCTGTATCATCTACATGCTGGCAGAAAACAGATTTCAATTCGGGTAGTTCGCATAAATCTGTCTTTGTGCTGAAGGGGTGAGTTCTGTGTTCCTGCCCTCTCTGGGGACTTGACCCTTACAGGGTACAGCCCCTGGGAGATCTGGTGCCAAGGATGAAGCGTCATAACCTCACTTTCTTTCAGCCTCCTTTTCACCAAACCCAAATACAGACACTAGAGGTGGGGGGAGGGGGATCACAGGGACACCATGCAGGGCAGGAGTAGAGGAGGATGTGTCCAGAGAGACACCAAGAGACCAGCAGCCCTCATCAACTTTTGTGTCCCTTCTTTGGTGACACGGACAGGCTTGGGGTATCTCCTTTGTTGCTATCCTCATTTTGGATCCTACCCTTCATTTCCCCCAATATTTACTTTTACAATTCTGCCTCATATTTACTTTGGCATTTTTCCCCATCCCCCTGAGCTTACTCTACAGGCTTGTGTTGAAGCATCAATATCTCCACCCATCACATTCCTCAGGGTTCATGCTCCACTCCTCGCCGGGGCCCCTCATGCCATCAACTGAATCAGGCGCGCCTTCCAGGAGGGTGTGCCGCAGACCGGGACTTGAAGTCATCGCCCTCCACACACTGCTTCGTGGGTGGAAGCAACTAGTCAGCTGAAAGCATTTACCAAACTACTGAACTCCCTGAACATCTTGTTGACAGCTGCTAGTTCCAGAAGTCAGAAGCTGCCCAAGTCCATCTCATTCCACAGACTATTTGTGGTTAAAACTAGTTTCCAACTGCCTTGGCCTTTCCCGAGCCAGGCAGGCAGCTCCCTAGAGATCACACATAGGATTCTGCACACACACACATGCAGTGCTCAGAAACCAGAGCCAGAGTCCGAGGAAATTCCACCATCACTGAATTACGATGGAGCAAATACATGAACCATTAAAAAAATCCAAATTTATTCAAGGAAGTTGATTGCTCAATATTGCATTTTAAACAGGCTGACCCTGTAATGCAAAAAACTGTGTTTTTATCTGTAGTAGTATAACAGGGTGGTCCCCAGGAAAAGAGGAGGTTCCAGGTTCCCTGCCCCACCCAGAAGAAGAGTGGAGCTCAGCAGAAAAGAGAAGAATCTGGAAAGGAGACTGAAGAGGATGGAAGCAGGATGGAGAGCCGGAAGGCACAAAGAGCAGCAGTGAAACCAATATAGCAGCATTTATTGTGATTTTGATTTTGCTCTTTTCCTCTCAGACATATCTGGCCATTTCTGACCCTTTCCCATGGCTTCCCGCCAGAAGGTGCTTTAGAGTTGTGGAGGGCTTTTGGGCCTTGCTTTGGGCCAATCCCTTTTGGGTAGACTTTTACCCACAAGGGGAGGATAACGTTGAGTGTTTGATTTAGAATCTATATTCTTTGTCTTTTCTGCATTGCACATTAGTTGTATTAAAGCTCCTTTCTATTAAAGGTCTTATTTTGTCTTGATGCGGTGGATGGCAGAACCTATTTAGAGCAGGCAGGTTCAGGGGTGTCCCTCTCCCTGCCTGTAGCAACAGCAGTTTTACTGATGCCCTGATCCAAACAAAAAGCCATTACTTGATCAAATGAAAGCTGAAGAGCCATGATATGGGATGGGTCAAGTCAGAAGAAAGGACAGCATCCCACACACGATGCCATTCTTATACGGAGAATTAGAGCTGAGTGACAGCTGGCTTTTTATTCTGAAACTATAGTATATAACAACATTTCCAAAATTCTTGTAAAATAATGGAAAGCTTTGATTTTTCATGTTGTTATCTGGCAATTCTTTTGCAGACACACATCTTCTGCAGAAGGGAGGGCCACCTCCAATAGAAGACCTCACCGCACCCTGAAGACATCAGTTTGCTGAGAGGCAAGCACCAGGTGGAATGCAAATTCAGGTTTTGCTGGCCCACCACTGTTGTGAGTGACCAAAGAGTTATTGACAAGAACTGAATTAGGGCGGTATGAATTGAGCCTTGCATCCAAGCTTGATAAGGTGGTAATAAACTGACCTGGCATCCAGGATGGGACTAGCTGAAGGTGATAACGAACTGGGCCTCACATCAAGGACACAGCGATGAATCATCCCTTCGAAATCTGAGCTTAGGACCTATATAGGAGACTCTTCCCTCTTATTGAGTTGGCAGTAGCTGCAGACCCCACCCAGGGGCTCCATCTCAGCTGAAGTCCAGGAGCAATAAACTGCTTGCTCAGCCTTTCTGCCTCCTGCCTTTCTTTCTTACAGCTGGTCACAGAAGTTGGGACAAAACAACCATACACCAGCAACACTCACCCCTCAGAGACCTTGAAGACCGGCCTTTCTTCTCTGCAATCATCATTGCCAAAAAGCCTCTCCTTACTTAGAGAAGGCGTTTTAATTTGGCACAGGTAGCCACCATCATTGCTGCTACACACACTTACCTGCTTTATTTACCTCATTGTCTAAGTTTGCACAGTATTGAGAGCAGAGGATGAGAAAAACTGAGGCCTGGCTGCCAGCAGTAAGCCAGGATCCTCCGGAGACAAGTCTCCAGCTCCCAGTGAATCCTGTGCTTTCCTGTTTCAGCCCTGCTCTCAAACAAGACCCCACAAGCTTTCTTTCTACTCAGTGAAGAGCTTACATTTTTGCTCAATGCCCCAAGACCCCTCCTCTTTGAGCAAGAGGTAATGGCCCTGAGAGGGAGAGCAAAGGTCCATGAAGGAATGTGAGGGTATGGAGTAAAAGAATCACCAAAGGCAGTAAGGAAGGTAGAAAAGGCAGGTTTATTGATTACCTTGCTAGAGAAACCGGGGGATGGTGGGGGCTGGGGGGGTGGGGGTGGAGATAAGTGTGTCTGTGCAATGAGAGAAGTTTGAAGCATGATTTATAGCCTGAACTGTGGGACTTCTAAGACTTTCTAAGATTTAGCACTCAAGTCTGTGCTGGCTGCTGCCTAGTCAAATGTCAGGCCGAGATTAGTCCCTGCATATTTTACAATTTACATCAGCCTTTAAAGGCCACAGGTGGGCGTGATGACCCTGTGCTCTAACAATCCGTTTGTTTCTTTATCTGCCCAAGGTTCCCACCTCCCCCCCCACCCCCCAGTCCCCAGAATAGCTCTTTAGTTCCCCCATCAGCTCAAAATTTTCCATCCTTGTCTGCAAGACAAGTGTGGTGGAAGAACTGTGGGGCTACAGTGATGTAAAGAAAATATTTAATTAATTAGTAGGAAAGAAATAAAACAAAGTACCACAGAAATTGAGCTTTTAACCCTCGAACCCCCCCCCCCAAAGTAACATCTCTCCTCAGTTAGCCCAAAGGTGTCCACCGAGTTTCTTCTGTTTCAGAACTTTATGGAATTCTGAAAGGAAAAAGTAGGTCAATAAGCAAAGGAAGCCACATGCACCATGCTCCCACACTTTCCAAGGTTCTGTGGGGCAGCCGTTGTGGTAAGCACAACTCCACCCAAAGAGGGCCTATACTCGCTCACCTGCACTGGGCTCCTCACACCCAGGGGCAAAAGATGCCCTGAGTGTGACTCCCCTGTGGGTAAGGCAACAAAGGTGTTGTTTGTTACCCAACACTGGCCTAGTTTCCCTCAGCCAATAAAAGGAAACAGAATTTGAGGAAAAGGAAAGCGGTTTAATTGGTTGACGAATGAGGAAGGCAGCAGACTCATGTCTGAAAGACCACTGTCCCACTCTTTGGCAGGGTGCAGTTATTTATACAAGAGGAAACAAAAGTGGGGAGATGGGCAAGGCTCTGCCAAGGGGAGGGAACTGAGCTCAGCAGAGAGATGGAGCAGGGTGGGCACAAGCTTGGTTTTTCAGCCACTGCTGTTTAACTCCCTCCCCCCATCCAACCCAGACAAACCTGTCAAACAAGGGAAGAGAAGGGAAAGGCAAACTTGCTACTGGTCATCTGAGAGACCAGCCATAGGGATCAGTGTCCCTTTCCAGGTAATTTCTAGCACCTTTGAGTCCTTTGTCTTAGCTAAGGTCATTTAAGCTGGTGTCTCAAACAAGTCGATGAGTTGCTCTTTCTCAATGGGTCCTTCCATGTATGTGGGAGTCATGCATGTTAACATTAAACTTCTTTTTTGAAGTTTAAAAAAAAAATCACAAGCATGTGAACTTAGTCATCAAGCTTTTGGGCTAATAGCATGCTATTTCATTGTTTGGGCTAATGAAATTCAGAGAAGTCAAACATTTTCCTTTACACTTACCTCTAACAGGGAAAGAGAAATCAGAAAATTCTTTCCAAACTATGCTCAGGTTCCCAAAGTGCTCCTTTGCAAAAGGGATATAGATTTACCTGCCTTTCATTTTTCCACATAGGAATAATGACAAATGCAGGTTAGTCACAGCCCCACATTCTCCTAGGCAGGTGAACAGATTGTTCTACCAAAGAAAACCATGCTCAGTTATTCATAAAACCCACGTCAAGCACTCATCTTGGACCAAGCAATAGCTACAGGACAAGAAGCAGGAATGACTAACACACAAGAATGCCACAGTATATGGAGAAGTCAGAAAAATGAACAATCCTCAAATTGCAGGACAATGGCAGCAACAGAGTTGCCCCAAGGTGTAGCCAGATTCCCAGGAGATTTAGAATTGGTGGAGCAGGAAACATAGAGGAGGGATGAGTGGAGGGTTTCATTTGGGTGGAACTTAAGAATAGCAGGGTGAGTGAAGAGGGGATAAGTAACCCAGCCCATAAGTTTGGCTCAACAGCTGACACCTACTGCTGTTAATGAAGAATTTTTCCCACAAGAAGACCAGGCAAGAGAATGACTAGTGCACTCACCTCCCTCTGCAGAGGCCACTCTCCTGAAGGCCGCCTGCTTACAACCACACAGGCCTCTCTCAGTAAAACTTTCCCTTCGGGGCAGCTCTTCCTGCTAGTTCTTATAGGCACTCAGAGGCCGGAGAGTCTCTGAATTTCTTTCGGTGAAACTTTGTCTTCCCAAGATGGAAAACTCTCTCCCCCTTGATCATCATTGGGAAGAATCACAGGCGGGGCCCAGGACAGGTGTCAGGAGTGTATCATGTGCCCCAGATGCCACAACCAAGCATCTTTGTGTGGAGTTCACTGGGAGCTCCAAAGTTAGCTATTGATGGGAAGAGCTTCACCAACTTTTTTCCTGTCCTCTAAAACTCTAGTCTGTGGCATGTACGGCAAACCCTCTTTCAGAAAGTAGAGAGGACATTATGGGGTTGTGGACAAAAAAAACAACAATCTTGGACCTTCTCATCATGTTTTGCAGACATGATGAAAATGATTTTAATGGTGGTGCTTTTAACTTGAGAATATGCTATGAAATTATATATGTAAACACAATTTATACACACACATATATAAGACTGCTAAATATTAAAGCATCATGATATGTCACTCCCTTTATACTTGGCATAAAAACATTCTAGAAATTGATTCTGTTACATTCAGGATCATGTCTGAAAAAATAATTTAATAATCTTTGACTCAGAAAGCACTTGTGAAAGGAATTGGATTTTTGGTCCAGGGATTTCAAGTTTAAAAAAGCAAAAAACCAAAAGTTTTGATATGGAGAATGAATTTCATGAATTGAGCATTCCAATGTAAACTATCACTTATTTACCCATACACCCTCCTCCCCCCAAAAAAGCAGTTAATGCTGTTTTCAAAGTACAAAAATTGCCACAAAATACCTTCCAGCCATTCTCTGGAAAGACAGTCGTGTGTGTGTGAGTATGTGTGTGTGCACGCATGTGCACATCTCCATTGTCTATGCTACACACAAAATAATCCAGTACTTTGTGGCTTAAAATAACAATGATTTATCATTTGTCATTTCCTGAGGGCTGCCTGGGTCATTTTCTGACATTCCTCTGGGTTCACTCCTGTGGCTCCATTCAGCTAAGACTGGCCTGCATGGTCCGGGTGGCCTTGGCTGCACTTCTGCTGGGCAGCTGGTGCTGGCTGTTGGCTAGGGCACCTGGGTTCTCAGTGTGGCTCTCACTCTCCAGTAGGCTGAACTCGACTTGCACTGGCCATTGTCCCAAGACAGTGATCATGGAAGCTGCCTGAGCCTCCAGAACTTGCCTAGTGTCACTTTCTCCATGTTTGATGGGTCAAAGCAATTCACAGGGCCAGCCTAGATTGAGGGGGTGCAGAAATGGGCCCAGGCTCTGAAGGGAAGGACACAAAGAGGTGGATGCACTGATGTTTGCTGGGACCCTTTTCACCATCTATCAACAGGCCACACAGAGCACTATCTGGGTTCCCAGCAGACTGGGAATTGTGCTCAAGGCTTACCCGAAGGCAGACGTGCCCCCAAGACGCTCCTGGTGCCCCTGGAGACTGGTTGCTATGCCTGGGAGGGGAGCCTGGCCTACATATCACATCTTCACTCTGCCACATGTCTCACAGGCTTGTTTCCTCAGACTCCTGAGGAGGTGACCCACAGAGCATCCCCTCATGGCCTTCACCTGAGGCATTTTCCCACCCAAAGGTGCATCTGATCCAAGGTTAGTCAGTGACACATCTATGAGAAAGACTGTCTTCTTGGCCTCACTTCATTTAGCCTGAAGATCTGATTATTTACTTCTGTGCAGAACGGGGTCACCCAAGGCTCTGGCAGACTCTGGATGGCTCAAACAAACAAGTTGTTCTTGGCGAACTCTAAACCTCTGCCTCTGTAGGACTGTCCTCTGGAGTCCAGCACTTTCACACTCTGCTTCCAGGGTTGGTCCACAGGGAAAATTGCTCAAGAGACAAGGTCTGATTGGAGGTTTGATCAGCCCAAACACACCCCTCCTCACTGCACCGCCTGAAGCAGGCCAGAAGCAGCCTCCCTTCCCCCTCAGTGTTTCCTCCCAGACACGCTCTTCACCCTGCAGAATCAGGGGCCTCAACCCACAATGAGGCACCCACACTGCACTCAACAACATTCTGGCAGGACATGAAGATCGGGCATCCCTTTCATCTGTGTCTAGTTACTTGGTGGGATTCCCAGGTCTTGCAGCCCAGGCCCCCAGCTGGTGGAGGCAACCCTGCATGTTCCCACAGACAGCTCCACACACATGCCCCAGATTCCCAGGATCACACCTCCCAGTAGGTACTAGAGATGAGAAGGGGGTCTGATCACACCCCTCCTCACTGCACATTCACCAGGAAAAGAAAGGCCCACCTGAGCCAGGCGAGAAGCAGCCCGGATTCTGGATTGCAAGCAACAGAATCTGATGCTGGTTAACACAGGCAAAAAAGGAAGGCAAGAGGAAAGCCAGCGAGCTGCAGGAATTAACAGGAAGTTTGACAACCGTCATCTTACATGCTATTCTGGGATCACTTGGCCCCGCCAAAAGGCCCCAGAAAGCCTTCCCAGTCTACGGGATCATGAGGGATGAGCAAGAACAGCCAGCCGCCAGAGATCAGAAAGACCCGGAGACCCCACCCCCACTCCTTCTAGGCCTCCTTCAGTGTCCAGACTTCTGCAGCTGGAGGGGACATTTGCAGACCTGAAGCCACATGGTTGGCAAAGTCTGGTCTGGGGGCAGAGCACTCCTTTGGGAGTCAGGGGATGGGAATTACAACAAACAACTCAGCCTCACTTCCTTCCAACCAAGGAAGCAGTTGTTCTGCAGACTTTGAAGGCTCCGCCAGTATTAAATCTATTCAGCAGCAGACACCCCAGGCTCTTGATGCTCTAACTGCAGCTTTCTTAGGATCATGGCCAGGTCTGCAGAGCAGGATGCTCTGTTTCCTGAGCATCTGTGAAACTCACACGTGTCCCTATGAACTCGACACCAAGGTTCCTAAGTCCCACAACAGTTCTGAAGCAGTGGGGCCCTAGTTCCTGTCTAGTCTGTCCCAGGATGCCTCTGGGCTTCAAAACTCTCAGGTTACAAATTACACCAACATATGATAGATGGCTCTGATATCCACCTCACAGAGTGGCCAGCCCTACACTGGCCAAGGGAACGGGCTCTTAGCAACCCCAGCATGTCAGCCTCCCACCATGCCCTACATCCTCTCTGTGGCTGCTCCCTGCCACCTGCTGTTCACGAGCCACCTGCTGTCTGGGAGAGGACCTGTCACCAGACCCCATAAGATACTATATAGGATGGTGGAGCAGAACCAGGCTGTCTTCAGGTGAGCAGACCTGCCCAGTTCTGCCATACACATGGCCACCTGGTTCCCGAAGCAGTTTGGTATTTACCTATACTCTACGCATTCTTCTTGTGAGCATCCCCCACTTTGGGCCTCACTCAAATCCAGTCCTTGAGGCTGACTTCAGCGCCACCATGCCCAATATAATTCCTCCTTCCTTTCCAAGATAAAAAAAAAAAAAAAACCAAGCCCAGGCAGATCTGGTGCCATAATCCAGCAGGGTCCTTTGTTTAAACATGTATCATTTCAAGCTGGGAAGAGCAATGAGCAAGCAGGAGGCCCTTTGGGGTGCAAAGCCCCGTCTGAGTGCGGGAAGCGGGTGAAGTGGGTCTCATGGGCAGTGTCAGTGCCAGAAAGCCCTGTGACACCAGGTGGGGAAACTGAGTTTCTGTATGTTTGTGCAACTTGTCTGCAGTTTTCTTCCACTCAACTCCTCACCTACCTGAAGAGTATTTAGCAAATGAATTCAGTAATTGATGTAGGGGAGGGGAAGGATGATGTGGAGAAGGGAGGGGAGGGGTGAGGTGCTTCGGTTCTCTTGCTTCTTCTTCATTGTCACTCTTCCTGGTTGCCAACTCATGTTGTAGTATTACAGGGCAGGGAGAGAGGGGCACCCCTGAACCCCCAAACCTGCGTGCTCTAGATAGTTCTGCCATCCACCACATAAAGACAAAAGAACCTTAATGGAAAGGATTTAACACAATGAATATGCAATACAGAAAACAAAGAATATAGTTTCTAAATCAAACACGTGATGTTATACATTCCCTTGTGGGTAAAAGTCCACCCAAAAGGGATTGACCAAAAGCAAGGCCTGAAAGCCCGTCGCAAGCCTAAAGCATATTTTAGCTGGGACCCATAGAAAAGGGTCAGAAGTGGCCAGACAAGTCTGGGAGGAAAAAGCAAAATCAAATCAAGATAAACACTGTCATAGTTAACCTCCACATGGGTGTCTCATCCGCTTCTGTTTCAACCAGCCCAGGACCAAGAATCAAGGACAGTTTCTTCACATGTCTCTCTGCTCCATGTGCCTCCCTCAGGTCACCTTCTGGCTCTCCATCCTGCCTCCTTCTTCAGTGTCCTCTCCAAACTCCTCTCTTCTCTGCTCAGCTCCACTCCCCTGAGGGTGGGGCAGGGAACCTGGAACCTCCCCTTTTCCTGGGCCCACCCAGTTACTGCAGGAGTTGTTGGCTCCATGAATAAACATTATGTTTATTTTATATGTAGGTGGGAGTGGCCACTCTTTCTACCCTTGCTAGGAGTTCACACCATACCCTTTCAACTGAAGGGCTCAGTTTCAAATGTCTTCCCTGCTCCCAAACACCCCTGTGCCCACTGAGATGGATAAGACTGTGAGCCAGTCTGTGAATAGAACCAGGCTCTCAGGGTTGCGGTGCCTGCTTAGAAATGGAAACCCCCCAAACAACCTGTCCTTCCATCTCTCTGGGGAAGATTTTCTTGGAAGGGGCCCAATTATTCCCTACAGTACTTCTTCTAGTGCATTCAGCCCAGGTGAAAACACACTCATTTTGGCCTCAGACTTCACCTTCTGCGAAAAGCAGGAACAAGCCACATGGTACTAAAAGAAGGGCAACCATCAGGATTGGCTTGTACTGGAAATGCAGATATAGGAATTAATTCCATCTTATCCTTGTGAGGAAGAAGAGGAGTATACAACTCAAATAATCTTATCTGTGTTCTTGCTACATTCAACCTCCAAGCCACATGCCTGTCTGACCTGCTTATTTACTGTGCCTGACCCTGGACAGCTGCCTACTGAATCCTTCAAGGGGAGATGCTGCTGTGATCAATGGTCCTGAGGTGACCAAACACCCTACTCTGCCGGTGAGGCCACACAGAGAGCCGTGCAGAGGGAGGGCTGGGAACTTGCAGGGACGCTGGTCTTAAGTTTAGGCAAAGTTAAAAACACAATCTGCTTATTTCAGACATTCTGACTTTTAAAATGCTGTGGAGTGCTTTACACTCTAGAAGGCAAACAGGACGAAATATTCTATAATAAATGCCCAAGGGTTAGCTTCCTAAAAGGACAGAAATGAAAATCAAATCACGGCAAATGGGGCTACTCATTTATCTTTGAGGGGGTGGTTACTGAACAGTGCTGGCCATTTAGAGAAATTCATACTGAATCAAGCTATCTTTGATTCAGTGCATCAAGGTGAACCCTAGCTTCCTCCTTCCCCTGCCTCACCTACCAGCTTGGTAAATCTTGATTCTAACCTTTTGTCAAAACCAAAGTAGTCAAACTTTCAGCCCATCATTTACCTTTGAAGATGAAGGAAAAGCTAATGTCTGGGGTTCATTGGGAATGGCTCACATTTGGATTTTCCCCATAAAACTGGAGAAAGGAGCAATGAAATAAGCCAACACAGGTGAGCGCTGTTGTGACCCCAAACACCCTTCATCCCCAGCATCCCAGGCTTAACCGCTGAACCCCACTCTGCACAGTTCTCTCAGCCCAGGGTCAACCACCTTGATCTTGGCCCATCCATGTATGTATTTCATATACTCACTCATTCACTAACTCACTCATTTTTAGAAGAGAACAGTAAACCTGCAGGAGTTTGGTGGCGAGGGTGGGGAGTGAGATGTGCACAGGGTTGAGATGGGAAAGGAAGAAGGGTGAAACTAAGCAGGATGCAAGCACACATCACTTCATGAGAGCGTGTCTACTACTGGCCTATCAGTGCACACCTTTCAGTAACTTAGGACTGACCAAGCTGAAAGCAAAATGCAGTCCTCGTTTCACTTCCTCTGCTTGAAGAACCTTGCAGAATTCTGAGCCAAGGCCCATAGAATAGAATTGAATTCTTCTATTTCATAAGGTTTGTTAAACAATGATTCTTGAATCTCAGCACTACAGACTATTGAGGCTGAGTAACACTTGGTTGTGGGGGTGGCTGTGTGCCCAGGACATTCAGCAAGCAGCATCCCTGACCTCTGCCCACTGATGCCAGGAACACCCCGCCCACAGTTGGACAAATGAAGATATCTCAGCCACTCACAAATGTCCTCCAAGGGGTAAAAGAGTCAACCCCCTTGAGAACCATATGTTTAGAGTGACGACGCGGAAGAACTAAATATTTCTTCAGGAAAAAAAAATCAAAATGATCTTTCTTAGGCTGTGCAATAACAACTGACCCTAAAAGGATCTGGCTTCAATATTCCCCTTGGCAAGCAGGAAACAGGAGCCCAGGCCCCACTGTGATCTGTTCCAGCCACCCTGGCTTTCCACATTTCCTGAAAACCGAGGTTTTACTATTTAAAGTCTTACCTCCCACTCCCAGAAAAAGCTAGAGCCCCCCTAGCTGGGAATAGCTTATTTTTTTGTTCAAGAATTAAACAAGTATTTACTGTTGCGTGCCAGCTCTGTTCTCAGTCCATGAGAAACACCAGACACTGGCAGACTGGGGTGGGGAGGTGGAGCGCTGTCTCAGCAGGGAGGATCAGAAGTCTTTCAAGGGCGGTGACATTAAGCTCTGCCCAGGAACTGCCTTAGTGGGCGAATCCCCACACCAAGGTCATGCTCCCCTCTGAAACAGCTGTACCTCAACCAGCTGGCCAGCTCTGAGAACCAGGGGGCGTCAGAGCTCCCTGCAGTGCCATCTGAGACCTTGTGGGGATGAAGAGCACAGCCCTGCTTCTCCATTGCCCTGCTCATGCAGACTCCCTGGTGAGCCTCCCCACGCTGGTCTCACCTGAGACCTCCTCCCCAGGGAAGCAGCCAGCCAGATGGACCACAAGTCAGAAGTGTGCTGACACCTTGAAAGCATCCCTCCTCCCATCCTGCAGCACCACCAAGGAGGGGGACCAGGGAGACAGTCGTCCATCACTCACCTGGCAAGCCACAAAGGGCCAGTCACTGGGAGGCCCAGAGGAAGAACCCCAGGTGAAAAGGCTAGGGGCAAAAGGGCCAGGGGGCAGGAAGTGGGGGAAGGGGCCCCATGGGATGGACAGGAGGGACTGGTTGGCAGTGGGCTTCATGAGGACCAGGGAGTCTCAGTAAGGTCATTTCCTGATAGCACTGTGGGAAGGGGATTTGTTCTGGGAAGCGACAATTTCCAGCTTCCAGTGGCACGCTTACCAGGACCCCATGACCTTGCACACACACACACACCCCTCAGTGCCATCTAAGGATCTTTCCATGGGGGTCTCTGCCACAGGTTTCAGCATCTACCTCAAGAAGCAGAGGCCTGCACTGGTGCTTCAGACTGCAACAGTGCCTCAAATTTTTGTTGTCTCCTTTTCAGCAAAAGGGCAGAGTGGCAGTCCCAAGCTCCCAGCTGAAAGAATTTGGCTGTTTATTATCCACTTCTTATATTTAGGAATGTGAGAGGAAAAAAATCCATCAGTCATCCTTTCTCATATTTCCTTCAAATGAACACAGTTAGGGAAGAGTTTGACCACTCTATTAACATAATGTAATATGCTATCTTTAAATAATTTTAGGTTTTTAATTGAAATTAAGATTTTAATAAAGTTTAATTTGAATAATTATTTTTACATGATATTTTATTGTGAAGTGGGTGGCATCCCCCTGACTTTGCATATTCAAGGTTATGGTATAATTGGCTCATGCAGACAAGCAGCGCCCCATGTCTGGGGCAGGGAAACAAGGGGTCAATAACATGATGAGACCCTCTTCAGTAGGGATCCCAAAGGCAATATGGCAATATGGGTGGGACAGGTGCCTTCATCTGTGCATAAGGAAGTTGGGGGGTGGGGGCATGGTATATAGTGGGTATAGGTAGTGTAGGGTGGCTCTCCGGGGCTGTGTGGAAGTTGTGGGGATTCACGAGGCTATGCGTGTTCACAGAACGTCACAGAAGGAATGGAGGGGCCACAGGGAGGCTGGAGGAGAGTGATGGGTGTGCTCTAAGAGGACCAAAATGAAGCCAGAAAAAGCTGACCTGGTTCTGCAAGGTCTCCCCTTGGAGGCACTGGACTCACTCCTGGGTGGCTTCTGGTCAGCAGGTGGGTGTCAGGAGGACATGCTGAGCAAAGGAGGCTGGGTCAAGCTGGGACAATAGACTTTTCCATTCCTGTCTAACTCCATCTCCCCTGCAACAACCCTCAAGAGCCCATCGTCTCTCACAGCCACCTTATGGTTCTCAGGTAATTTTCTCCTTCCAGTCACTGACCTGGGGCCATTGAAGGGATTTGGGAAGCAGTTTCCAACTTTGTGAGTTTGCCACAAGACATCATACCCAGCAGCAACTCACTATGTGACCACCTGGTTCTACAGGAGTGATGTGCTTTTCTACTGGAATTTTGTTTCCTCAAAGTCAGAATGCTATTGCTCACAAGGCACATATTATGGACTAAATTATATCCCCCAAAACTCATCTGTCATAGCCCCAACCCACAGAATGTGACTATACCTCAGAAGGAGACCATACTTGGAAATAAGGTCTTTAAAGAGGCAATTCAGTTAAAATGACACTGACAAGGTATGCATTAATCCAATATAACCAGTGTTCTTGTAAGTAGTCTAGGAAATGGTCTACGAAGTCACCAAAATAGCACCATAGGACCCCAGCCTCTGTCCATGAAGATCAATGATGAGAGCTATCCAAGAGCAAAAACAGCTCTGAGAGACCTCCAGAGTTTACCTAAGAAACTTTAGTCACACGGTGAAAAACAAATTTGAAAACAAACGCACAAGACAGAGGGAAAACAATGACATTTTGCCTGCATCATGCTACCCTCCAAGACAACATTGCTCAAGACCAAGTGGGAATTTTCCAGCTAAAAAAATTTCCACCAAGGGAGTGGAGAATGGGATCAAAAATGGGGGTGGGAAGTGCACGGGACTATGGTGATGGCACACGGGCGACTCGGTGATGGGAAACCCATGGAGATTACAATTGAGATGGGGGAAAAAATGTACAAAATGATGTAAAAATAAACTATTATATATAAGATATATATATAAGATATATACGTATATATATAAGATATATATAAGACTATATATATACATATATACATATATATATATACATATATATATATACATATATATATAAAAGATTTCCACCCAGAAAGGAAGAGCCAGGTAAGGAGCCAGTTTCCCCTGGCTTTCCTGGCACTGAATATGTCCTGCCTCCTTCACACCCCCCAATCCCACCCGGAGACTGGCAACACTGGGCATATAGAGAAGTCTAAGACCTGAAAAAAAAAGGAGCTACCAAAAGCAGCTACATGTGGGAGCCACCAAGATTCGCAGGGACCTGCTCTATAGACAAAGCCAGGAGACTTTGCCATTGAAGGAACTAAGAGTCACACAGTCTCTCTGAAGCATCTACAGAATCTAACAGCTTTTGCCCACACTTATTCACTTTCACTAATACTAGCAGCCTGAGCCTTCCCAGCTCCTCCCTTCCTGCCCTCACCAAAGCCTGGGAGCCACACCGGGAGCCAGTCAGGCCTCTGCAGCTGTGTGACAAAGGTCACCTTACTCATTGTTTTCTATTCCTTTCTTCCTCTCTTGTTACTTTCTCTCTTGAATCTTTTTGCTTTGTGGTTACCATGAAGCTTAAAAAAGGCAGCTTAAACATATAACAGTCTATTTTACTCTGATAACAATGTAACTTTGATCTCATAAAAACTCTCCCTTTAGACAAATTCCTGATGGTGTCACTTATGTGAGGATCAAAGGGTGAGATAAAAACAAACCATTAACAAACCCTAGAAATCTGACTATAGAATTGTAGCTTCCAGAGGGGAAGGGGAAAAGCAAAGAGAGGAAAGGAAAACGTAAGGGGGGGCCATGGGGCACAATGGATGATGGTGGAGGACTATGAGTGCTTTAGCAGTGGGTGTGATGTGGTAAAATACACCTGAAGGGTGTGATTCAATACCTCAAAATTATATTCAATGTTCTCCATTTTATTTTTTAATAAACACATTTGCACACTAATAGACTCTAATAAACATGACTGAACTAAGGGGGAAAAAACCCTTCCTTTGTACTTTCCCTAAAGTTCTTGATGTCATAATTTATAACTTTCTATGTTGCACATGCATTACTATTGTGTATACATTAATAAACTAGTGTAACTAAAGTATCATTTTATTCATTGACCTTTACAGAAGAACTAAGTAATTACCATATCACCATATTACAGTATTAGAGTATTCTAAATAAGGTAGAAAGTGTGATGCTTCCAGAAAACAACCCTATTCATAATAGCATCAAAACCAATAAAATACTTAGGGGTAAATTTAACCAAGGAAATGAAATATTCATGCACAAAAAACTACAAGGCTTTGATAAAGAAATTGAGGCAGACACAAACAATACTACTGGATAAGAACAGTAAACATTGGCCCTACCTGGTGGCACAATGGGTTAGGCATAGCACTGTGAGGCAATCTAGAGCCATTGCAGCATGAATTTGGTTCCCAGCCAGGGAGGTGACCCACATAGTATGACAGACCTCTCCTGTCTTGCCCACTGCTCCTCTCAGCAGTGTGTTTTGGTGGATCTGCTTGTTCTGTTCCCCACTCTCTCTGGTGAGTCCTATCACCCTTCACAACTCTGGCCTGTTCTCTGTTCTTGTGTGCATAAATGGATAAATCTTTAAAAAAAAAAAAAAGAAAGAAAAGAAAAGAAGAATAAATATTGACAAAATGTCCACACTACACAAAGCTATCTATAGACTCAATTCAATCCCTAACAAAATTCCAATAACCATTTCCACAGAAACAGAAAGAACAACCCTAAAATTCACATGGAACAACAAGAGAATTCCAAATAGCCAAAGTAATCCATTAAAGAACAAAGCTGGAAGTATCACCTTCCCAGTTTCAAATTAGCATCAAAACTATCATAATCAAAACAGTATGGTGCTGGCAGAAAAGCAGACACATACACCAATGGAACCAAACTGAGAACCCAGAAATAAACCTTCACATACATATATACATATTTGTATACTTTTGGTTTTTTTTGTTTTTTTATGACATTTGACATGAATGAAAGTGGACCCTATCTTATTTATACCAGTCACAAAAAGTCAAAATGGACTAAATAATTAGCCATAAGAAATGAAATCACAAAACCTAAAAGAAAACAAAGGGTGAAATCGCCTTTACATAAATCTTTGTAGTGATTTGTTGGATCCAACATCAAAAGCACAAGCAACAAAAGCAAAAATTAACAGGACTACACTAAACTAGAAAGCTTCTACACAAAAAAGATATAGTAAAATGAAAGCCAATCTAGAAAATGGGACAAAACATTTGCAAATCTGACATCTAATAAGGGGAAAATACCAAATACACACATTTATTTATGTATGTGTTTACACATACATACATATATATGTTATATACATATGCAGGCATACATACACATACACACGTTTATGTATATATGGGTCTGTTTGTATATGTCTGTAAAACTCATAGAACTGGATAGAAAACAAACCACTTAAAAATGGTCAGAGACCAGGAGGGAAAAATAATAATAACAATGAACAACTATATACCAGAAACATTTTATAGGAGTGGAATGGGGAATGGGATAAAAAATGGGGTGGGGGGAAGTGCACTGGACTGTGGTGATGGCACACGTGGTGATCTGGTGATTGGAAGCCCATGGGGATTACAACTGAGATAGGTAAAGGCACAAAATTATATAAAAATAAACTATTATATTAAATAACAAAAAATGGTCAGAGGACTTGAACAGATACTTTTTTTAAGACATACAAATAGCTAACAGATACATGAAAAGGTGTTCAACATCAATAATCATTAGGGCAATGTAAATCAAAACCCCAATAAGATAGTCCCTTCCATTTGTTAGTATGGTTATCATTTAAAAGACCAAGGTAATATAAGGATATGGAGAAAACACTAGATTTCAAAATCACTAGAGAAAAACAAGTTATAAAAAGGAAAGAAGAGGAGACTGAAACATGGACACACACAGAGAGGCCATGTGAGAAAACAGGGAGAAGATACCTGCTACAAGCCAAGGAGAGAAACTTGGAGAAATCAACCCAGCTGACACTTTGAACTTGGAATTTCCAGCGTTCAGAATGTTGAGAAATATGCTTATATTATTTAATCCACTCAGTCCATAATGTTTTGTTATGACAGCCTAAAAGATTAATAGCACACCCAAATGAATACTTCCTCCTCTTAGCCGTGGTTTCCTCACCTGTAAAATGCACATAACCTTAAAACCCACCTCACAGAACCATTGTAACGATGTCTATAAACTTTAACAAAACCATACACAAATGGAAGTAGTGATTATTTAAGACAGTAAAGACAGCTTTAACTCAGAATCTCAGAAAACAGTTTTCAGTTTGAAGTATCAATTTGCCATTTAAAAAAAAAAAAACCTCCACAATTTAAGAACTGCTGTCAGTCATGAACCCTGATGGAGCATAATGGTAAGTTTGCAGTCATTTTTACACAAGTTCTTTAAAATAAAATATCATCTGATCTGATTTCCAAATTACAGGGTTTGTTCCTAAGCAACAAGTGAAGGCTTTAAGAAAAGCAGAGAGAATCCCGGCTTTGGAAAGGGCACAGTGCCAGGTGAGGGCAAGTGGTAGTCACGTGTGCCTGTCTCCACTGTGTCCTTCTCCTCTTCTTTGGGGAAGCAGTGGGCCCCCAAGCAGGACTCTTGCCCATGTTAGTAGCTGAGCCCCAACTGGAAGGTCATCCAGCTCCTCCAAATCGCTGGGGCCACATGGAAGCCCTGCCCCATGCCTACACGGCCCTCCAGCTCCCAGTCACTGCTCATGTGCATCCTCCTCAAGGCCAGGGTCACAAGTAGACTTTTGTGTTTCAGAGCCTATGTTCCACACCCCCAACAGTCTCCCAAACCAAGCTGGGAGGCCTCTGGTTATCTTGTGTCACCCTCCCACCAAGACATCTCCCCAGGCCTGAGAGTGACCCAGCAGAGGTTCCTCTCAGCAATTGCCTATTCCATCCCTGCAGGCCCAGACTCATCTTTTCAGTTCTCTTCCTTCAAGATTCAGCTCATAGCACATGAAACCACAGGATCCCACTGGGACTCATTGCTACAAAAACCGGTAGTGGCCTCTTATCAGTTTAAAAATTAAATGAATCTGGGTTAGTTTCTCTGCATCTAATGGATACACTCCATTTTGCTGCCCTGTCATATATTCCAATGTGTTCATTTACCATCATCTAAAAATGACTGCCTGGATGAATTTTCTCGAAAAAACTGAGATATCATTTTTGGCTACATGGTACATTTGGATTCATTCCTTGTTGCCACACCCTAAGCCTGAAGTTGGAAGAATTTCTCCATCCAAACAATCAATGCAGCTCTTCTGCCTGCCCACACTCCACCTTCAGCAGTCTCTCACACACACAGTTCAAGGTCACATGCAAGTTCACCAAAGTGATGAAATGCAAGGTGCCCCCCTTGACCTTCTCTTTTCACCTTTTCTTCATTCTCTCTTTAGCAAAAGAAAATAAAATAAGGCCAGAACTCTAATAGAATGTGGCAAATAATGTGTCTATTTCTCAAAGTCTAAATCTCCTATGTAAAAAAGCATCAACAAATTTTGGGCAAATAAAATCAATTTGCAACAGCAGAACCAACAGCTCAAAGAAACCTGCTGGGAAAAAATTTACCCTAAGGCCTAGAGTCCTCCATCAGCAGGAATCAGCTGGAAGAGCTATCTAGGAGCTCCAGTCCTGACCCCCTGGAGCAAGCCACAGCCTTGCCCAGACAGGCCTGTCCTCCAGAAAAACCCCTTTATCTCCTAAATCATTGTCATTCCCACACACAAATTGCTTAGTACAGAAAAGCATTGTAAGATATACAATATGTATGCATGTTGCCTGTCTGGAAAATAACCTATGCACATACACACACACACACGGATGCCCACTTACATGAATTCTTTGTTTCTGTTATGTCTATAATGTAGCTTCTCTTTTTCTGGCAACCCCATATTTCCTACCCCCGACCTTTCTCAACATGTTATGAACCAAACCCTATGGTGGGGGAGGGGGGTTGTCAATAAAGCAGCTAACTGGACCCTTTTCCCATCAGTCTCTTCTTCCAAGTTAATCCTCATTTTTTACTTTTAAGAATAAATCTTTTCCCCTCTATATAGTGATGATCATTGTCTCTTAGTCTTCACCTGACTAAGAGAGGACTTACTAAATTGTCAGGCTTGAGATGTTAGAGACAATACTGGATGTACATTCGATGCAGGAGCTTTGTGCAACGTTTTTCATACCATATACAGCTTGAAAACCAAAATGTAGACATTTAGGAACAAGAATGTGTATGAGGGTGCTGCATTTTGGGAAGCTCAGTCTGGCAGCTTCTATAAAATGCATTAAATGAAGGGGAAGCATCAGGTCTTGGGGGTTATGAAAGGAGCAAGGGACACTTACCCTAATCCAAATGTGAGACCACTGGAGGAGAAAGGAATGGAAAAGAGAAGCAATAGATATGCCAGGTATGGAGAATAGGGGCTGACAATGCCCCTCTTGCATCAGGTCTCACTGAAGCAGAGATAGGAGGGAAATCAAACCATGACTTGAGTGAGGGAGGAACAACAGGAAAGGGAGAATGGCAACGCAGGCTCTAAATTCTACAGATCAGCTGGGATCCGACAGCATGGACCCTGCCATGGGGTGACCCTACCTGGAAACAGAATGCCATTTTCGTATTGTTGGTAGTGGCCAGACCACACACACAGCAAGTGGGGCATGGTGCCAGGACCCAGTTAAAGGGCTGACAAGGTACCAGCAGTGTGTACAATATGTCTCTGGAACAACCCAGGCCTTCCAGCTCACCCACAGGTCCAGGGACAAGGCAAAATGCACTCCCCAGGGAGGTGGACATAGCAGGCTGGAGAAGATACTGCTACTTCTAAGGGCTGATGGCTCTGTTTTTTTGTTGGTTGGTTGGTTAGTTGGGATTTTTTGGTGTTTCTTTTTTTTTTTTTACACTAGAAAACATTAAAAGAAATCCAAGGTGGGATGGGGGAAAGAAAGAGGGTAACCAATGTGATGTTTTCAGCATGACTGGCTGGAAGATAAAGATATCATCATTTGAAGTCTTTTTTCTGTTTCTCACAGAAGCTATACCGGTCCAACTAAGGCCTTTTTCCAGGGACCCAGTCCCAGGAACATAAATTCACTCTTCCTGTTCAAAAATTCTGTATAAGATTTACTTATTTATTTATTTAGGCATATAAAACTGGGGTACAGGCCATTTTATGCATACAAAACTGGGGTATAGGCCAGAGGTGCAGGGGGTGAGAGGGGTCACCAGAGACAGAGTGGGGAGCAGAACAGGAAGATCAATGAAGTACACCGCTGAGGGGAGCAGTGGATGAGACAGGAGAGGTCTGATGTGCCATGTGGATCACCTCTGGGGTGGGGATCCAGCTTGCACTGAAGTGACTGCAGCTGGCTTACAGTGCTGTGTCCTAACCCATTGCACCACCAGGGAGGGCCACCAGTCTAAAATTTATCAAAAGTCCTCAAATAAAAGTCTGGCCAGTCCCACTACTTCCCATTATAAAAATTATAATACATAATTTTCAACTTCTTTACTTCTGCATAGAAATGTCCAGACTTGCAATCTCATCTTTGAACAAAGGTGAGCTATGTGATGACATCTGCACAAGTGTTTGCCTAAGAGAAAATGCCTAAAGAATTTCTAAAGGATCATTCAAATAAAATACCAGACATAGGAAGTCTTTCACCTGGGTGCTTTTCTAATCTTCCTACCAAGGCCAGTAAAGTCTTGTCCACCATTCACCCACATATCCAAGTTCACCTCTTTAATCTGAAATTGGTCAGGTGTGCAATAAAAAGGCAGGGCAGGTTATTTCAGGTTACTGAAGGCCAAGTGTGCAGCCTGGCATAGGAAGACAGCTCTAATCTTTCTCCCTGGTGGGGAAAGATCACATGAATATAGTGAATAACTGGTTTCCATCTATATTGGAAATAAATGTGGTTTTGCAGACATTAGGCTCTCTGGCAGTCTAACTTCATCACCCACTTATAAAACTGGTTTAAATTCACCAGAATTTGGTAGTCAGCAAGAGCACCCAACCCATCTTCATCTATCTAATCTTTGTGGGTTTTCACTAAAATTATTTATTACCACTTACTATTATAAAATATCTCTATCTCCTGGACAAATTCTACTTTTATAACCTTTGGTTTCCATTTTTTATTGTAAATTTTTCATGTCCTTCTTGAAGATCTAACTTATGAGAGTTATGATTAATCATAACACACAGGAGTCAAGACAATGAAATCATTCAGAAGTCAGGTGGCACTGGCCTTTTTCTCTGCCTGATGTCAATGGAGTCTGTTTTTCTCTTCATTCCTCCCTTAACTAAGCTTCCTCAACTTGCTGGAAAGAGTTAAATAAAAATGAATAAATCCAAGCTCCCCATCTCACCTACAACTGAACCAGGTGCCCTTTTGTATCAATCTCTGTACTGCAGCCCTTCCTCAGACACCCCACGGACAGCTCATGGACACACACCTTTGCTGACATGCTGGGGTCCCAGACATAACCTGTTAGCCTTTCTCTGAGTGCTTTCTTCTGTTACTTAATGAAAACTTTGGCTGATAAGTCTGTAGAAAACTGCTTTCAGAAGGATTCCCAAAGGGTATAGACAGCCAGGCTGAGAACTTAACAGGGTGGGGGCTGAGGAGCCCAGCCTAGCCCTGGGGCAGCTCATCACCATCCAGCTGTGTGCTCCCAGCCTCAGGCTGACACCTCGGTTGCTAAGGCAACTGGACCAGTACTTCAGGCCATCTCTCAAGTGGCTTCTGTCCTGACTTATTGGGGTCTGAGACGTCTGGAAGTTGGGAAAGTCTGTAATAATCCAGAAGAAAGAAAATGTTCAGAGCACTCACTTCCCTTTCCTGAAATTGACACTAAAGCTTCTCCCTCTAAGAGCTTTCCAGACAGTCCCCTAACTCTCCCTGGTGATTCTCTTCCATGAATCTTCCACATGTTCATACTTCCAGGTACTTAAGTCATTTAAGTGTCCCCAGTGACTGTGTAAGCTCTGATTCATCACACCCTGCCCTCTTCCTAAGCTCATTTAACTGTGAAAATAACTATTTTTCCAGCTGTTTCACCATTGCTAGTTAGCTCTCCCATTATAAGTTTAATGAATTTTAATATTCAATACATAGAGAAAAACTGAGAGAAAGAATAAAATAAAGTGAATTTAATGAGAGATGCAAACAACACAAGAGACCCTCAGGAAAACAAACCACAATGGCTGCCGTTTATCATTGACTCTGTGCTAGGGATATCATACCATGGGACTTTTTGCTTTTAATTGGGCCCATACCCCAAACAAGGCAAACCAGGCCAGTCGCACCTACGGCTTTGTCTTCCATAAGCAATCATTTTACCAGCTCCACAGTCAGCCCAAATCTCACCCGTGCTCCAGCCCCAGCACCAACGGTCTTTTCCACTCAGACACCCATACTCTCTTCAACACGGCAACCATCTCTCCCCCAGCTGCTCCTTTACATTATATTTCCCACTTCATCTACACACAGAATAATCCAAGTGATGGTTGGATTCATCCTCATTCTTCCCTCACTCCCTCCCACAAGCAGTCTCCACGACTTACAGATCCTAACCCTAGCTCATCATCCTTCACTCCATGGCCTTCATGCCATGTATTTGATAGAGTGAGTCTTTGAACAGTTCTCTTAACTTCTCTCTCTCTCTTTTTACCTCTCTCTCTCTGTCTCTGTCTCTCTGTCTCTTTCTCATCTTTTTTTAACTACCTGGACAAAACTTGAGGGCATTGCGCTAAATGAAATAAATCTGACACACAAAAAAACAAATGCTGTGTGGTCTCACTTATATGTGAAATCTAAAAAAATAAACACTGGGCCTAAAAAAATAGACACTGCCAGGAAGGATGTACAGGAATAAGGGGTGGGCAAAGTGGGTGAAGGCACAAACTCTCAGTTTTAAAATAAATAAATCATGAGGATGCAAGGTACAGAATGGTGACTAGTCAACAATACTGCAATACATTATTGTATATTTAAAAGTGCTAAGCAAATAGATCTTAGATGTGTTCATCACAAGAGTGATGAGTAACTGTGAAATGATAATTGGCAACTATTATTATGGTAATCATTTCACAATATGTGCAAGTATTAAATCATTACATGGGATATCTGAAACTAATGTGCCATGTCGATTTTATCTCAAAAACATAAATAGGAGTCACCAGGAAGTGGATAAAACCATTTGACCCTCTGCAACAGTGGCCCTTCTCCACCCCAGAGAGCCAAGGACCATGGATGGTGAGGCTGGGAGATTTGGGGGTGACCAAGTCTTTGTCAGGACCTCCTGAGGGTCCCTAGCATAGATGGGACCTCCAGGGAGCCATGCTGGAGTTGGAACGAGGGATCTCACAGAGAGAAATTGTGTGAGGAGTGGTGTCTCTCAGCACCTCCTCCCCCCAAATGGGAAGTGAACTGACAAGAACTGGCTTTGAGAAGCCCTCACCCTCCTCTAGCCTAACCTTCCACCAGTAGTCATTTCTGTCCCAGTGAACAACAGCCATCCATTGCCTTGAACCAAAGTTCAAGCACAAACAAATTACCACAAATGCTAGCAAAGCAGCTTTCTGAGACAGAACCTCAGAGAACCTAACAGCACCAAACAATACAAGCTCTGTTGTTTGGGAAAGCAAAGGGACACCTATTTTCCCAAAGGCTTCTAAAATTTCCTCCTTAGAAAGAAACACAAAAAGCCCCTCTGTGCAGCTACTGTCAAAAGCAATACGCTTGCCTTTTGAAATATTTTCAGTTGTTGGATTCATGAACACAATACTTTTTTTCCACCATCAGCAAAGCTTTGCAGTCCTAGAGCTGACAAGCTAAGCAGGAGGCTCAGCTGTGGTCTCTGAATTGGAGAACAGCTCTTTCCAAAGTCTAGACCACACTCGTGTGGCCACAGCATTGAACAGCAACTCAGAATCAAAGTGGTAGACTCTAGCGAGCGTCAAAAGTGGGGAAACTTAGCTCTATAGTCAGGTCTCAGGCTAATTGCCAGGAGAGTGGAAAATAGTGCTGTTGGATTTAATATTTAAAGTCATGAGGACACCCACCCACAGATACAAGGGTCATTTTTATCGGCAGAAAGTAGGAAACACTACTTCGATGGCTCTTTCCACCACCCTTACCATGAGGCATCTTTGAACCCTGGGCTGTGGGTACTTTATTCTCAAGTCCAAGGAGAGAGTTCTCAGAGTGTTCCTAGACCCAGCTTCAGTACATCCTAGGAACTGGTTAGAAATGCAAATCCTGCCTCACCCCAGCCTACATCAGAATCTTAGGCTAAGGTTCTGGCATGGAGTCCTAAAAAGCCCATCAGAGGATTCTGACACTCCCTCGAGTGTCTGAGAACCTCTGCTAAGAGTTTGTTAGCACTAGACATGTTTATCACAGCTGGGCACTGAAACGAACCCAACAACCCAGGTCTTGAGCCTTCCAAGGACCTTCAGGAGGTAACCCAGGAAGTTTTAGAAGTGAGGGACAGCTTGCACTGGGTTCCCCAAGCAGCAGACCAGAAGACCATCATCAAGAGCTGTCAGGGCTTCTGGGAGGTGAATGCAAGACCGTATCTATCAGAGCATGGGGAGGAGCCAGCACAAGGGGTCAGCAGGCAGGCCAGTTCCCGGGCAGCTGCAGGGACAGTGCAAAGCATGCAGCAGAGAGACCCCACACAGGGCTTCCCCCATATTTAGGGGTAGTGCTTGGGTGTTGACCCCTGGGAATCCTGCCCTGCCCTACCCTGAGTGAGCCCCAAGTCTATGGCTAGAGGGCTCTCATCCAGGAAAGGAGTGGAGTTCATCTCACCTTCTGTGCCACGCAGCTTCCCCTGGCTGCCGAAGCAAAGCTCTGATAACTGCCTTCTGAGGTCCTAAGACTTTGTGGTTCCTTATTCAAATCTTTCTCAGTAATGAGGGTCTCCCAAGTCCCACCTTCAGAGATACCTCAGTGCCTCCAGGTTGAAAGCTATCTCCGCAGACGCACAGGGCAGCCCTGAAATCAAGTCACTGCTCAAGTCACATCTCTGCTGCCCCTGAGCAGGCGGCACCCACACAGTCTGTTGTGCCAGCTCTCATGGGGAGAAGCACCCTTCCCTGGGTGACTGAAACCCACGAGGAGCTAGACTGGAGCACTGGGAAGGAGGCACAAGAAATGCACTAAGAGGGAATGCAGCAGCAATTCAGGGAGGCAGGGGGTGCTGGGAGAAGAGATTCTCTGAACTTGACACTGAAGGATGGAGCAAACTTAGGCAGAAACGGGGGTGAGTGCTGTAGGCAGAGAAAGAGCACAGCAAAGGTGAAGCAGGAGAGCGGCCGTGGGCCACTGGTGACAGCAAGGACTCAGCAGGGAACAGTGGATCTTCACACACATTATTGTGGAGAGAATGAGAATGAGAATGAGAAGATAAATGTAGGCCCTGGAAAGCCTTATGAGCATGATATTTGGTGAGAGCCTGTTCTTGAATGACATGTTTGGATTACAAGTCCGAAAAACCAATATCCCTGCAAGGAGAGGAAGGAAAGATGGAACTGGAGATTGGGGGTTGCCACAAGCTGAGAGCTGCACTTCAGAGGACAGACATCTCTTCTGTATCACATGCCAGCATTAGGGACCAGGCACCCTAACTTTACAGACAAGGAAATTGAACCCTTAAAGAGTTAGGTCATTTGCATAAAGTCATACAGGTCTGTCTGGTTCCAAGTCTCCATGTCCTTTCAGCTCTATCCCTCTGGATGGTTTTAATGGCCCAGAGAAAGAGAGTAAAGGGAAAATGACTACCATGGCCCTCAGAGAAGCTGCCAGGGCCTGAGCTGCAGTGGAGAAGATACACCATGGGAGGAAGAGGCCCCAGACCACAGCCTGTGCTCTCCGTCAGGAGGGACGTCAGCGGGTCTGCACGGAGACAGAGCCTCTGGAGCAAGCGCTCTATGAACATCATATAATGGCCTTAGGATCTGAGGATGCACATGAAGAGGAAGTGAGATGTCTATTCCAAACTGTTTCTATCACTCGGCAGTAAAACCTAGAAGTCAGGAAGACGCTGCTTGGAACACAGGCAGTGCTGGTGGGGAGGAGCTCTAGGCACTAGAATCAGCACCTGGTCCCTCTATGACATTTTCTCCCTGGGAACACTCGTCTTCTGGTCTTGCCAGCTCTCTGTTGTCGGCACTAGGGCCACTCCACCCGTCTCATCCTTGTTCAGACCTAGACTCACAGCAGCTCATGCTGCTGCCCTCCCCGTCTCACCTGCTCACACAGAACATTCCTCCTGCAAAGGAAGGTCCTACTCCCTGGGAAGCTGGTCATGCTATAGAGGTGTAAAACAACACATCTTGGAAGTGTGGTCTTGAAACTCATTTTCAAAGGTCAGTAGAGAGCATGTCTAAGGACTTTGGAAAGTGCTTTGAGGGGCAACACCTTGGTAGGCCTCCTGGAGCCAGCCCTCAAGGTTCCTTTATTAGCAATTGGCCAACCACATTTATACAGAAATAAATTTAAAAGTGAGGCATTGCTGGCTTGAAGTACTCTCCTGCAGCCTTTGGGATGAGGCTGGTGAAGCATTCTTCAGTTTAAGCAGGTACTTAACTGGGCACCAATTATCTTGCTCATGAATCTACAATTTGGCCAGGGCTTGGCAGGGAAGGGTCACCGTTGCTCTAAGTCACGCTAGACAGGACAACCTCACCCAGGACTGGAGGGTCTATTTCTAAGGTACCCTCCCTCATAAGACTTTTGGCTGGCTGTTCCTCTCCATGAAGGTCTGTCCATGTGGCCTGGGCTACTCACCACATGGTGGCTGAGCCCCAAGGTCATGGTGCCAAAGGGCCTGACAGAAGCTGTATTTCAGCAAAGGCTGTATAGTAGAACTATGTAGTATACTATGTCTATACTCTGATAGTCCAGCGTTGTCTCACATGGTCATGTGGGTCTGCCTGAGTCAATGCTGACAAAGTTGCAAGGCAAGTTTGTTTTTTTTTTTTCCTAAGATTTATTTATGTGTGCATACAGAGCTGGTGTACAGGCCAGAGGTGCAGGGGCAGTGAGAGGATTCACCAGAGACAGAGAGGGGAGCTGAACAGGCAAAGACAGAGAGGGGAGCTGAACAGGCAGACTTACTAAGTACACTGCTGAAGAGAGCAGCAAGTGGTCAGGAGAGGTCTGCCATGGCTGGTCACCTCCAGGGCAGGCAGGGATCGAACTCATGGGGAAGTGGCTTTAGCTTCTTAGTGCTGTGCTTTAACCTGCTGCGCCACCAGGGAGGGCCAAGACAAGTTTTTAAGGAGCACATAGGACTGATTTCTGGAGGTCCATGTGGAAGAGAAGTATTTGTCAAGTCACTTCTGGAAAATATAACCTGCCACTCCTGATTGTGAGTGACTATGTGTGTGTGTGTGTCTTATTCAAGCTCCCCACTCCTTTCTTCTTTCTGGTCACACTGCTGAGAAGCCGGCGGGACAGAAGAAGCCTGCTGTGCTATGTGGGTCACCTCCCTGGCTGGAGATTGAATTGTACTGCGGTGGCTGCAGATTCACAGAGCTTTTTACCACTGCCTTATTGTTTCTTTCAGCTCACAGCCATACTTGAGCTCCGAGGCTTATGGACCTCAACCCTTCTGCCTTCCCAGAATCTCCCCAAAAGTCCAGTTCTCAAGTTACCTCCCAGAATCACTTGATCCCAAACTTGAATGACTCTTTTAAGATGGGGAGGGAAAGCAATACATATGTGGTTTTTGTGGCAATGCACGAGAGGTACAACCACCCAACCATCCCATACATGGTTTGGCTCCAAGTCACATAACCTCCCATGGCAAACAAACACTGTTAGACCTGGCAACATAGAACTATGACAATGGGAGAAAGCTCATGCCTGTATTTACAGACTTAAAGATCCCTAAGTCAGGCCTGCCTTTAGAGCTGCCAGAGGCTCAGCACATTTGACCAGATGCGCTTTTCCTCCCTGGATGGATTCCATGCAGCACATGGGGCCACTGTTCCACAGCTGCTTAAGCCAGGCTCATCTTCCAGAAGATACCCATGTGATTTTGAGACAAATCCCACCAATTTGTAAGCATGCCTGTCCCAAATTTAAAAGTCAGTTGTTGGAAGGATTGCTGGCAAATAAGGAAGTTGCTGTTAATGCAAATGTCAAAGCATACTAATATTTTCTGAATGTTTATTTTGTGCTCATTTCTGTGTTAACCACTTACCACATATTGCTTCATTCACTTCTCACATCTATCGGAGAAAGCAATTATTCTATCTCCCTTATATAGATGAGGCAGTTGAGACTCAGTAGGGTTAAGTCACTCTGCTAATGTACTAAGCTAACTAGTTAACTCAACTTTGAATAGTATAATAAATGAGGGGAACTTACCGGCTCTTCAAAATGGGACAGTCCAACTTTAGGGCTGATCTGGTTCCCAACATAGTCATCAAAGGTCTAATTTCTCTCCATCTCTCTTGTCTGTCTCAATGTCTAAGCCCCCCGCACCCCACAACCCTCCATGTGGCAAAATGGCTGCAGTTGTACTATTCATACACTTCCAGAAAGAGAAGAAAAGGCATTTTTCAAAAGATCCTTTAGGTTCAATTGTCCTAACTGAATTTACCATCATCCTTAAACTGTTCTAGGGTATGATATGCCCCTGATGACACTTAATCTCCCAAACATTTTTTTTAAAGAATTATTTATTTATGCAGACAAGACTGACAGGGAATGGAACTCCTGGTGTAGTGGCTGCTGATATATTCATAGTGGTACACTTTAACCCCGTGCACCAGGGAGGACCCTTAATCTCCCAAACTTAAGAGTACAAGGAGAGGAAAATAAAAGTCAGTATTGCTTGCAAGAGTAAAAGAGTGACTATTAGAGCGCACTCATCAACAACAGAATGCTGTGGAGCAATTACCTGAACCTTTCACTCAAATATTATTACATCTTTCCTGTGGGTCAGGCCCAATCTTTAACACTGGAGACACACACCTAAAACGTCCCTTCCCACCCTCCTCTATAGCTCTATAGCTACTGATTCTGCAGCCTCGCAGGGTTAAACTGTGTTGTCACAAAATCTAGGGGCTGGGATAATGTTCTTCTACCCAGCTTTGCTAGGTTTGAAGCATTTCTGTGACTCCAGGCTGCTTATTTGTCTCCCAACTTCCTTCTATAAACTAATACCAGTATCTTCCTCAACCCCAAAGTTACAAGAATGAAATAAAAAGGGTTTATATATGAGAAAACATAAAACAGCACGACATCCAATCCAGCAGACAAGCAACAGGTGAACTCTCATTTTCAATACACTGATGCTGCGATTTAGAATTTTACATATTAAGTCCTAATTTCAGTCTTGGTTTCACAGACATTTTAGTGAGTACTGTTCCACAGATGCTAGTTCACTCTCCATACTCAGCCTCCAACTTTCATAATCCAAATTTTTGACCCACCTAAGTGGGAGCCCATCCAAACTCTAAATTTGTCCTGAAATCTGACCAACCAGGGATACCCATGCCCACCTTTCTGAGAGTATGGATTACTTTAGGAATGTAACCAAAGGTCAACCAAGATGGCAGAAGTTCCATGTACACATACCTGAGAAGACAGCACCATCAACAAACTTCACATCCCCAAAGGTGCCCCACAGTTTTGAAAGAATCATTCCATCTCTCAGACAAACTGAGAATCTTGTGTCTGAAGGAGCCATTTTATTTTACTTACATTTTAGTTTCCCAAGTCCCAGTTTCCATTCTGAAGAGCATTTAAAAAAAAAATTCAATGAAAATGATAGGAGTTTAGAGGAGAAAACTTGGGATAAAAGTTTTTAGGTGAAAAACTGGGGGGTGAGGGGGAGTGTGGAGGGCGGACAGAAATGGTTATCATTTGTTACAGGAAGACAGCCCAAAACAAACCCAAAGCAATAAATTTCAAGAGTAATATACAATGGTACCTCTTGGTCTGGCAAAATATAACTTTTTACCCACCTGTGTCATCTCTTTTTACTTAACAATCTTGCCATGTGTGCAAAAAGTGACTGACGAATTCATTCTCAGAGGGACCCCACTTCCCCAGCACCAACAAAAACTGCTCAGGTTTCAGATGAGCTGAAATGCAGTTAGTTTCAGTACTATACGGCACGTTCTAAATCAGGCTTCCGTAAGAGTCTGTCAATTCACAGCACACAGGAATCTTAACCGCTATCGTTTCCATCTGGACGCATTTCTGTCACTTCCCATATCGACGCCTTCAAGCCCACGTCCTCACTTTCAGTTGTGTTTAACTAAAATTGCTTAACTAAAATTGGCTTCCCTTTATTTGTTCTTTGGGACGCCAATTCTAAGAGACTTACACTACAAAGGAGAGTCATCAGTTAATAGGGGTGAGGGAGGATGTAGAGTTAGACGCTCTGCCAGTTTCACCCACCAGTGGTGTTAACATGCCCCGATGTGACTGCGAGGCATTCGGAGTCCACCAGCCTTGTTGGATGAAAGCCATGGTTAAGTCAGCACCACCACCTCCTTTTTTGTGACTGTATCAAGTCGCGAAGTCTCACCAGGCTTTTAATTGGAATCACTCCCACCAGCGGACAAATGGTAAAGTGAGAAACAACCTAACTGAGGTGCTCAAGCTTTTCCCGTCCTCTACAGCTAAGTAGCCTCCACGCGGCCAGGAAGAGAAACGACCCACCCACACTCCCAGTGGCGGGATCTTGAAAATTTCATCCAATCAGGGATACCACCTAACCAGCTGGGCCGGAGTTTGTGACACGATTAAACCAATGAAAACTCGAGTAAGGATTTGCGTGGTCTTCTGGGAAACGGCCTCTCCCGGAAGTTGACGCTTCTTTTGAGCCACACTGGGGCGGGGCTACCCTACCAACTCCCTATCCCACTGGCTGGTACAATTGCCCGTCAAGGGGAGTTGGAATGGGCGGGGCCGAAGGAGCTTGAGTCTGCGCCCAGTCCTGCGGCCGCGCGCGGGAACCCACCGGAGGCACGGTGAAGTGCCGCGTCTCTGGGGCCCGGGCGACCCGGGCGGGGCCTACCGGGAGAAAGAGGCGGAAAGAAGGGCGCTCTTCCCCGCACATCCGGGGTCGAGCGGCAGGTGAACACAGCGTTTCAGCCAGGGCCGCCCCACGACCTTCAGGGGCCGGCCCACTGTAGAGCTGCGACCCGCGCTGGGGGCGCCGGGCTGGGGCCGGTCTCCGCCGGCGCTGACCTGGGAGGCCGCCCCAGCCGACCAGGGACGCTCGCGCTGATCCGTCGCGCCGCCCGGCTGACTGAGGTCGTCCACGCCCCCGCTAACCGGGGTTATCCCCACCGCTTTCACCTGACCCGGGGACGTCGCCCCGCTGACCGAGGTCGCCCGCGCCGACTGGAAACCCCCTCGCTGCCCGAGGCCCCGCCTGCTGAGGAGGGGACACCACCTCGCCTGCAGGTAGGTGACCGCCCCGCCGGGCAGCCTGAAGATCGCTGGAACCTCGGACTCGCGAGGCATCTCCCACCTGCCACTGCCACGCACCCCCCCACCTGCCTCAGGGATCACCTGGTTTTGTCCTCTCCCACGTGGCAGCGTTGCAGCTCCGCGTGAGACTGTGAACAGTGGAAAAGGCTTATCGGTAAATTCGACTCGCTGTGAGAAGAGTCCATGCCTTTGGAGGGGTCGGCGGGCGTCCGCGTTTCTGTGTGGCTGGCTGCCACTCGCCACCGCCTAGCGGCCTAGTGCACCTTCCGTGGGTCGGACGAACTTCACTGTGTAGACCTGAGCGCGAAAGCTGTTCTCCGCCCCACGTCATACTTGCTCCACTTCTTTAACCCACCTCAGTATTTTCTTTCGCTGATTTGCTAGAGCATGGCGGCCCCTTAACTCCGAAGGTAGCTCTTCAAGAGCTCCAGGGGTCTCCGTGGGCCTGGGGGCAGCTGGAGAGCCACGCAGCCAGCTCAGGCTGGCTGAGCCACGCAGCAGGGAGCCGGGTGAGGGGAGGGCGTACCCGAGGTGTCTATTAGTCGGTGAGGAAGGAGCAGCTTCAGGGAGGAGCCCCGTGTGTGTGTGTTGAGCAGGAATTGCGGCCAGCCAGAAATGCGGGGCCCCATTGTGGGTCCTAGCTCTTACTAGTAGTAGACTTGGTTTCCAGAGTGCAGAACTTAGAACAGAGCCAGAAAGATGACTGCATAGCCTTGACCACACTGTCATCCTGGTAAATGGGGACATGGGTTTATACATTCTAGTGTGACTTTGAACCAGCCCTCAGTTTCTCTTTTCTCCTTTGTGAAATTGTTAAAGCGCTCCTCTCTCAGTTCCTGGAGCTGTTGAATGAGGTGATGTGTGCAAAGCACCTAGCAAATACCAGCTCATTGGGTGTGTGTTGAGGCCTGACTACTGCCCATGAGAGTGGAAGGACCAGCTCCAGAGCCTGACACTGTTAACAGCTCCTCTTGAGGACCACACCCCCTCCAAGCTCTTTAACATGAATTAAAAAGTCACTGGTCTTTGAATTAAAAAAGCAATTCAGGCCCTCCCTGGTGGCACAGCAGGTTAAAGCACTGCACTAAGAAGCTTAAGGCCACTTCTACATGAGTTCGATCCCCCCTGCCCCGGCCCTGGCCCCAGAGGAGATCCACATGGTGCAGCAGACCTCTCCTGACCTGCCTCTCCTGACCCGCCCTCTGCTCCCCTCAGCAGTGTACTTCATCGATCTGCCTGTTCTGCTCCCCACTCTGTCTCTGGTGAATCCTCTCACCCTCCACATCTCTGGCCTGTACCCCGTTCCGTATAAATAAGTAAATCTTTAAAAAAAAAAAAAAAGATTCAGTATTTGCTCATAAATCTAAGCCTATCTACTGATGTTAGTAATGTCCTCAGTTGGCTTTAACAGCTGTACCCTGCACAAAGAAAATAATGTATCTTCATGCTTTTGGACTTTGTGTTGAAGGAAATGTAACATTTCAGCTGCATTGAGATTTTTATTTATTTTTGCTGATACCTTCCCAACCCCCAATTCAGAGCCTCCTTCAAAGCTTAGGCACCTCTCTTCTGAGCCCAGTCAGCTACCAAGTTGCTTCCTATAACTTGTGAAGATTGTTGCCCCCGTTTGGTCCTGTCCTTGTATGGTTGAGCCTCTTGCCCTCCCACTCCTTGTTGGGTGAGCTCACAATAGACTTCCCCAGTTGCTTACCAGTTGGTGACCTGTGCTGTCTGCTTGGTCTTTATTGGGTCACTGTCTTTACCCAGGATGAAACTTTCTCCACTTATCTAGAGCAGACGAACCTGTTCCAGGATGCCAGGAAAAAGTTCTTCCATAGACAGATGTACTACATATAATAAAATTAGGTTATACAATATACATATGATCAATATAAGTTACATAATAATTGTAGAAACAATTACCATTTTCTGAATACGTAGATGTCAGGGTTTTAATTAAGATTTTGTACATCATCATTTTTACATCATGACACAAGTGGTGATATTTCCATTTGAAATGAGCAAACTGAAGCTTAGAAGATTAGGTGGAATGCAAAACAAACTTCGGCATTCACATGATTCTTTAACCTTTCCAACCTACAGCTCCTGCTTCCTCAGGTGCAGGAAACCCTGGGCAGAGGCCTCCTTCAGCATAGCCGGAGATGGCATCAGTGGATTTCAAGACCTACGTGGATCAGGCCTGCAGAGCTGCTGAGGAGTTTGTCAATGTCTACTACACTACCATGGATAAGCGGCGGCGTCTCCTATCCCGCCTGTACATGGGCACAGCCACCTTGGTATGGAACGGAAATGCTGTTTCAGGACAAGAGTCCTTGAGTGAGTTCTTTGAATTGTTGCCTTCCAGTGAGTTCCAAATCAATGTGGTAGACTGCCAGCCTGTTCATGATGAAGCTACTCCAAGCCAGACCACAGTCCTGGTTGTAATCTGTGGAACAGTGAAATTTGAAGGTAACAAACAACGGGACTTCAATCAGAACTTCATCTTAACTGCCCAAGCCTCTCCTAGCAACACAGTGTGGAAGATAGCAAGTGACTGCTTCCGGTTTCAGGACTGGGCCAGCTAGAGGGTCAGGAAAGGCCTTTCCTTCAGTCCCAGCTCTGTAGGAATACACAGATCTCAAAATGTGAGAACATAAGTTCCTTTCTGTTGTTGCAAACCACCCTGCCCAGGCAGACCTCTGCTCAAGTTTGAAGAGCCTGTTTCTGAGCTTATATTTGTTTGTCATAGTTGCCTTTTCAAAGTAGTAAACTTTTCTATTTTTCTACTTACCTGGTAGAGAACCTGGTTCTGGAAATCTGACAAATAAAACTATAATACGAATATTGCTTCTTTTCCCTTGCTTGATGTGTTAGACTAAGTTTTGAAGAAAGAAGAAGAAGGTTAAAGGCAGGAAGCTTAGTATAAAAAGGAATCTACTGTGAGGTCCAGGGATGAACACCTGCTCCAGGCACTGGAGTACACGCAGCTTGTAAGAGCTGGGGTTCATAGCCCTGTGCACACTGAATCCCTTGGGGTATTTTTCCCAGTCCACACACCCCACACCAAGTCTCTAAATGGGAACACTGGGGAAGGAAGAGAACACCGATGGCCAATAGCATCATTTACTCCTAACACCTCTCCCCTCATCTAGATACTAAAATTTGATGTTTAGTGAGACAAAGTATCCACCTAAAAGACTTAACTTTCCAGCTTGGTGTATAGTATAGCTACATTTGATATATGACTAAGTCCTGGTAAATAAAGTAAAAGTGGAAAAGCTGAACTTGTGGGAATTTGCATCAGTAGACCCTTCCTCCTGCTCCCTGGAAAGCAGTTGTGATGGCTCTACTACAACTCTGGCTTTGGCTCAGAGTTGAGCCCTGAGGATGTCTCAGCCCTACCCAGAGGTAGGGTGGTGTTGAGCTGGAAGAAACCTAGGCCACCTGACTGTGAAGCCACCAAAATAACCCTCATCTGCCTTCCCCCCAAACTTTTTTAAGTGAAATAATACATTTAAGCCAAGTTATGTAAAGCATGTGTTCCCATAGCAAAACCGAATATAAAAGATTTGCAATGGACAGGCAGTCGTTTGTCCATGGTTCTACCATGGCCTTTGAGGAACCAGAGAAGGATCAGCTGCCTCCCTTGCCCTTGAGGGACACTTCATTTAATTGGGAGGCAAGACATTGAAAGTAAATTCAATTTCAATGCACACAGATAACTAGTATAACTAGTCACAGATAATGTACACAGCAAGGTGAGATAAGTGATTAGTCTGATAAAATACATATGTTATATGAAACTAATTGTCAAATTGACACAACACAGTTCCACAGGAGGAGAAGAACAGTTAGGAATATCAGTAAAGAGATTGGAAGACGATGCTGCTGGCTTCAAATTGCGGTGCACTTTTCTTTAAGGAGAAAAGCAACCCCATCCTCACCTCAGGCCAGGAGAAGCGTGCACAAGTCCCCTGGGGACCTCAGCTTACATGAAGTTCCTGGAGTCTGAATCATGCTGACCTTAGACACTTCCAAGACAACTGTGAGTGTTTGCCCTATTGGAATAAAAAGTACAGATGGCATTCTGAAAGGTCACTAGGCATAATCTAATGGCCTCACATTCGCCTGTCCTTCAGGAACAAAGGGAAGCAGGAAAACTTGTCTTTTCCTATCTTAGGAAAACGAGAGACCAGCCAGGCAACAGCTGTCTGGACCATCACCTTGGCACTTTTTTTTTTTTCAAGATTTATTTATTTATGCATACCAAATTGGGGTACAGGCCAGAGCTGCAGGGGCTGTGAGAAGATTAACCAGAGACAGTGGGGAGCAGAACAGGCAAATTAACAAAATACACTGCTGAGGGGAGCAGCAGGCAAGACAAGAGAGGTCTGCCAAACCATGTGGGTCACCTCTCTGGGGATTGAACTCTTGCTGAGAAGGCGGCAGACAACTTCTAAGTGCTGTGCTTTAACCTGTTGCGCCACCAGGGAGGGCCCTACCTTGGCACTTTCTAAGGATTCAGGGTTTTGGGCCCCATCATCCACAAAACTATTCATGGCAATTTAGTGTTCAGCACATTTAGTACAATGGTCTGCCTTTATCTTCTGCTTGAGAGACTTGAGTGTGAAGGTAAGAAAATGGAAGACATGAGCCAGATGGCAGTTTCCAGCAGCTACTGAGCCTCTTCAAGCCTCAGTGCCCTCATCTGTACAATGGGAGGGGAAGCAGTATTAAACCCACACAAATGTGTGCCTTGTTTTCAGGACAGATCTGCCCTGTGGATCACGATCAATAAAGTGAGCAGGTCCCTGCAGGCCCAAAGGTTTGAACGTGCACACACCACATTAGAAATTCCCTCACTATCTGAATCTAAGTGAAAATGGTCTACCAGGGGACCCTCATCTTTGTCCATTGTCTGTTTCTTACACAATGCTTGCTCACATGCAGGCACACACACACACACACTCTCCAGTTCACTTCTGTTGGACTGCTCAGAATTCGCCACTTATCTCCAATCCCTCCTCCAGTTCCCAGCTCCTATGTCCCCACCACTGCTAGGTAAGGACCTCACCACTCCTTCCACCACCAACCCACTACCTCTGCTCTACTACAGTGCCAATTATTAAGCCAAAAACAAAGCCACAAAAAGAAGGCAACAGACCTTCTTCTGTTCCCAATGCTCTGACTCCAGAGCTGACAGCAGCCCCAGGGACCTCAAAGTGCACTGAACTGAGAGGGAGAAACAAGGTGAGACGTCTTTGTTCCACCCTATTAGGCTTTGACCAGAATAATAACCCACACAAAGGGTAAGATCAGCTCTCAGTACAGTTAATTTCTTAAACTTTTGTTTTAGAAATAATTTTAAGTGAATCAAAAAGTTGCCAAAGTAAGAAAAGCTAGTAACCCTTTTCCTATTTGCCTTTTCAATTAATTTTCAAAACCAGTTTTATAAAAAAATTTGTGTTCTGTTGTTACTGGCTGCAAATCTAAACTTCATGGGCACAACATTTTTTTCTGGCTTCCATTGGTAAGATGAAGGTAGTGGGTGGGAGAGGAAGACATGTAAAATTCAAACTTTCACTCCCATTCCCTCAGGAATCACAGATCTGGAGAACTGGGACAGAATAAAAATGTTTTCTTAACAACCTAGGGAGTTACCTGATCTTTACCTTTTGACAGGGCATTTCATATCTCAGTCAGGTAATGGTGTACATTATGATGGCCAGTGACACAGAATTTTCTCTGCCTAACATTTATCAGATATATTCTCATGGGATCAGGAATTTGGTATTTGCTAGACCTTTACATTAACTTTAAAAGGGTTTGTCTTTAATTCCTGGAAATTAGGTATTCTGTAAGATAGGCACTATACATGTTATGGCCTATAATGTGGTTTTGATTGTCTTTTTCCTAATGATCATGATGTCAAGAACCTTTTCATGTACCTGTTTGCCATTTGTATGTCATAGGAAAAATGCATATTCAGTTCCTCTATCCATCTTTTTATGTTAGATTGATTTCTTTGTGTAAATGAGCTGTGTAAGTTCTATATAAGATTTTGGATATTAACCCTTTATCTACATGGTTTGCAAATAGACTCTCATTCTGTGGGTCATCTTTTTTGTTTTGTTAATTATTTCTTTTTTCAGTGCATACGTTTTTTCATTAGATGTAGTCCTCCTTGTTAATTTTTTTCTTTTGTTGTTTGTGTTTTTCATGTCATATCCAAATAATCATTGTCAAGATCAAGATGAAGCTTCTCCCTTATGTTTTCTATCAGACCTTGTATTTAAGTATTTCATCCATTGCAAGTTAATTTTTTTTAGAAGTGTCACATCAAAATCCAGCTTCATTTTTCTGCGTGTCATTATCCAGCTTTCTCAATAGCATTTGTTAAAGAGACTGTCATTCCCCTCCCCATCATTGGATTTTCTTGGCTTCCTTAACAAATATTAGTTGAACTTATTTGCAAACATTTAACTTTGTATTCTATTATATTCCACTGGTCTATGTACCTAGTATGCCTGGGCCATACTATTTAAATTATTATAAGTTTTTTTAAATTATTAAATTATTAGTATAATTTTTATAGCAGGAATCATGCCTCTGCTTTTGTTTTTCTTCATGGTTGTTATGGCTATTAGGTTTTTTAATGATTCTACAAAAATGTTAGTTAGGACTTTTTTCTTTTTCTGTAAGAAATGCCCTTGGAATTTTGAGAGAAATTGCATGAAAACTATAAATGGTGTTAGTAGGAAGGGCTTTTAAAATATCAACATTTTCAATCTATGAACACAGGATGTCCTTCCAATAGTTGGTGTCTTTGGTTTCTCAACAAATTTTGTATTTTCATTGTATAGAAGTTATAATTCCTTGATTAAATTTTTCCTATATACTTTTGTATTTGATCATATTATAAATGGGATAGTTACCTTTATTTCTTTTGGTTGTTTCATCATTAGTGTATAGAAATTTAAATTATTCCTGTGTATTGACTTTATATTCTGAAACTTTACTGAATTTATTGACAAGCTCCAACAGTTTTTTAGTTGTGCTTTTGTTACTTTCAGTACAGTAGAACATATCATCTGCAAATAATGACAATTTTACCTTGTCATTCCCAATTTGGATGCCTTTATTTCCTTGCCTGATTATTCTAGCTAGGTCTTCCAGTACTATGTTGATTAAGAGTAGTGGCAATGAATACCCTTGTTTTGTTCAAAATCTTAAAGACAGTTTTTCTTCATTGAGTATATTATTGACTATGACTTTGTTGTATATGACTTTTATTATGTTTAGATATATTCCTTCTGTACCCAAACTCTTAAATTTTTTTATCCATAAAAAGATATAATTTGTCAAATGCTTTTCTGCATCTATTCAAATGACCACATAATTTTTAGCTTTTATTCTACTACTGTGGTGTATCATGTTTAATGGCTTGTATATGTTAACCATATCTGAATCCCAGGGATAAATCTAGCTCGTTCTTGAACATGCAATCCATTTAATAAGTTCTTGAATTCGTTTATAAATTTTTTTTGAGAATTTTTGCATCAGTGTTCATCAAGGATAATATTCTTTTACTGTGGTATCATTATCTCACTTAGACATCTGGTTAATACTAGTTTTATAGAATGAGTTTGTGAGAGAGTTAGAGAAGAAGTGATGTTTATTTTTTAAAAGTTTGTTAAAATTCACCACTAAAGCTGTCCAGTCCTGGGATTTTCTGTGTTGGGAGGTTTTGAATACTGATTCAATATTCTCACTCATTATTGGTCTATTCAACTTTCTAGTTTTTCCTGGTTCACCTTGATAGATTACATATTTCTAGGAATTTATCTGTCTCTTCTAAGTTATCTAATTTGTTGTAATGTAGTTTTATAGTATCCACATAATCCTCTGTATTGTAACTTACAATTTCTTCTCTTTCATTTCTTATGTTTTACTCATCACTTTTTTTTTTTAAGTTTAGTCAAAGTTTTGTCAGTTTAGTTGATCTTTCTACAGATTTTATGGTCTCTGTTTCATTGGTTTCTGTGAATACTACTTATTTCCCTCTTCTCACTTAGGGTTTATTTTGTTCTTTTTCTAGTTCCTTGATGTGTAAAATTAGTGTTTATTTGCATTATTTCTAATTTCTTATTACATGCATTTATCACTTTGACTTCCCCTCCCAGAACTGCTTTTGTAGTATTTCATAGGTTGTAGTATGTTTTACTTCAATTTTCATTTGTTTTGAGATATTCTTTGAATTCCCTTTTGATTTCTTCTTTGACCCATGGTTGCTCAAGAATGTGTTGTTTAGTTTCAACATATTTGTGGATTTTCCAACTTTATTAGTGTTGTTGATTTCTAGCTTCATTACATTGTGTTTGGGAAAAAAAGTATTTGGTGTTATTTCAGTTTTTTTAAATGTCCTAAGGCATGCATGTGACTTTAACATTTGATGTGTCCTTGAGAATATCCTTCAAAGAATGTGTATGCCAATGTTAAATGGAATGTTTTATAGATGTTTGTTAGGTCTATTGTTGTAAAGCATGGCTCAAGCCGACCATTTCCTCCTTAATTTTCTTCCTGAAAAATCTTTCCTTTGTTGAAGTTCCCTGTTATATTATTCCTATTCCTTCATAGCTGTTAGAATTTGGTTACCAGGGCCTTCCTGGTGGCACAATGGGTTAGGACGTTGCACTGCAAATTGGCTGCAGCCACTTCAGTACAAGTTTGATCCCTGGCTCTGGAGGTGATACACATGGCACAGCAAACCTCTCCTGTCCCACTCAGCAATGTACTTTGTCAATCAGCCTGTTCTGCCCCCCACTCTGTCTCTGGTGTATCCTCTCACTGCCCCTGCACCTCTAGCCTGTACCCCACTTCTGTATGCATAAATAAATCTTTGAAAAAATAAAATAAAATGAAGTTGGTTACCATATTCAGGTGTTCTGATATTAGATACATATATATTTGCAATTGTTATATATTCCTAATGGGTTGATCCCTTCATCATTATTTAATTACCTTCCTTCTCTCATATTACCATTTTTGCCTTAAAGTTTATTTTGTGTGATAATAAATCCAACTATCTTGCTTCCTTTTGGTTCCTGCTTGAATGGACTATCTTTTTCCAGCCTCTCACCTCGCATCTATGTACACCATTAAGACTCAAGTGGGACTCTTTTAGGTAACACATTTTCTTTATCCATTGTTTTATGCCTTTTAATTAGTGAATGAAATTCATTTACATTTGGAGGAATTACTGATATACAAAAATTTGCTAAGGGCATCTTATTAATTATTTTGTGGTTCTTCTGTGTTTCCATTCTTTCTTTTCCCCTCTGCTTCTGCCTACCTTTGCAGTTTTGTTATTTTCTCTAGTGGTGTGCTCTATTTTCTGTTATTTAACTTTTGTGGGTCTGCTCTAGGTTTTTGCTTTGTGGTTTACACAGGGCTTATATAAAACATTTTATAAAAAAAAGTCATTTTTAGGCTGGCAGAAATTTATTTTCAGTCACCTATAAGTCTCCAATATTTCCTTCCTTCATGTTCTATTACTGATGGCACAATTTACCTCTTTTATATTCTGCATTCACTAACAATTTGTAATAACTATAATTATTTTTATTACTCTTTTCCTCCAATATTTACACTGTAGTTGAACATATTAACATTATCATCCTAACAGAGTTATGATTTCTAAGTTTTAATGTATATATTTTTTACCTTTAACATAGCTTTAGATATTGTATATTTTCATGTTGCTGATTATAGTATTTTTATTTCTGCTTCAAGAACCCCTTTGAGCACATTTTTTCAAGGTAGATCTAGAAGGTAGATCAGCTTTTGTTTGTCTGGTAAATTTTTATTGCTTCTTCATAGCTGAAGAATAAGTTTGATGGATGAAATATTCTTGGAAAGCATTTTTTATATTTCAATACTTTGAATATATTTCAATACTTTGACTTCTGGCCTGTAGAGATTTTTGCTGGAGACCAGCTCCAACAATTGGGGTGACAGAGGTTCCTGTAGGAAATGACTGCGTTGGTGAAGGTGACTGAGGGACAGGAACAATCCTTCAGTGCAAGTGTTGTCTGCGGACAGTTTCAGCAGGTCTTTTTTATTTTTTATGTTAGCAAGCAGTGGGGTTACATCAGCATGTGCATTGAGTAAAAAAAATAACAACTATCACATTTTTTCCAAGAACAGTTTGAAGTCTTTTGATCTTTAGCCAAGATTATAACACTTACTGTTTTTAAAGAAAAACACAGCTAACAAGCAAAATGTTATTATGATTTTGATTTGCAGCTGGCAAACAATTTACTAATGATAAAGCAGGCAGATGAATTTGTATAATTATAACTAACATTTTTATTTATATTATAATAAAAAGTTAGCAAAAAAAAAAAAGGAAAGCTTTTTTCTTTAGTTACTAAGGATCATCATATTCATTAAAGCATCCTAAAAAGATTGAAACAAGGCCAGGGCAGGAATGAAAAAGTTTACTCAGTTTTAACATTAAGAGAGATAGTAGAGTTGAAGGCCAAACAACAAAGTTAGCTTTCTGGTTCCCCAATTTTCTAAACTCCAGAGCTTAATTTAGTGTGCATATCTGGAAGATAGTGGAATGAGGGAGTCTGAATTATTGGTTTGGACAGGAATATGTTATTACAATATATTGTTAGCACTATCTTACTTTGCTATATTAACTTTACAGTAATAGCCAATTGCTTTTATTAAAACAGCCAAATGTAAATTCAATTTTTACTTCATCAAATTTATCCAAATGCAAAAATTGTTGCAATTACAAGAGTGCCAAAACAAAACAAAGAGATCCAGTAGGAGCCAGCTTCGGGGTCCCTGACTTTTAAGGGGCACTCCCTCATACCCAGACTTTGTCAGGTATGAGATGTTTAGACTTGCCAGATTCTTAAGAGGAATCCATTGATAGTCTAATAGAGGCCTCCTACTGATGTCATCTTTTGGAGTTTGGGGTCGTTGGGTTCATTCTGGGAAAGGTTTCACCAGAGCTCCTCTTTCAGCTGCACGCTGCAAGATTCTTCACGAGACAGAGACTTAGCTATATTTAATGAGAAAGTTTATTAGAAAGAGACAGGAGAGCAAAAGACACTTGTATAGGCACAAGTGGGCAGAAACGGCTGCCCCAAAAGGGGCAGGTTTGCAGTGAGAGAGGCCTGCATTGTTGCAGGCAGGCAGTCTTAGGAGAGCAGCCTCCACTGGGGGAGGTCAGTGCAGAGAAGCCCTGGCAAGGTGCAGGTCACAAGCAGGCAGGAGGCTGTTGCCCTGCAGAGGGAGAAAGTTGGGGGAAAGAAGCACCTGCACAGGCACAAGTGGGCAGAGGACTGCAGCTCCATGCTGGTGGAAGAGACTGCCCTGATACAGGCAGCATTTTGTGGGGAGGAGCTCACTCCTTGATTTTGAATAGAATCTGAAAGGGATTCCTGATGAACTTCATCTCCACGTCCTTATCTTTTACCATTTCAGTCTGATCTTTAGGCAACAGTGTTATCTGCTGGGACCTCCTGCAGACATCAGGCTTTGGCGCCCGAGGACCTTGATTTTATGGCTGTGTCAACTGCTGCACTAGCTCCTTCTACCTGTCCCTTTTGTGTGACTCAATCTTGTGATGAGTCCCCTGCATTCCTTCCTCCATCTCTACCACATTGTCTTTAAGACCTTTTTTATCAGTGCTTTGTGGCAACTTCATTATAATGTGACTTGGAGACTGTCCGTTTGTATTGAGTTTATAGCTTTGTTTGTTTGCCCTAGTCTTTGTCCACATTCCAAGGATCTCAACTATTATTTCTTTAAATAAACTGCCCTTTTAGAATTCCAATTTTTGTCATTTTTATTTTGCTTTCTTTTTTATTAGACCCCCATAGCTCACATAGGCTTTCTTTGCTCATTTTAAATCTACTCTTTTGTTTCCTCTATGTTTATTCAAAATCTTTGTTCTTCAAGTCATTTCTTACCTATGGCCAGCCCTGCTTCATATGCTCACTGTTGTAGTCTTGATCTGATTAATTTTTCTGTCCCAGTTACTTTTCATTATTTCAATTTCTATGGAAAATAAGTATTTCTTGATATGTTTGTTCCTGACGTCACTGAATCGCCTTTCTGGGCTTTCTTGTAACTTACTGAGTTTCTTCATAACTGCTACTTTGAATTATTTATCTGTTAAATTACAGAATTCTGTGCCTTTGAGCTAAGTTGCTAGAGAATGTTGCCTTCTTTATGTGAGCCCTTATTTTCTTTTTTTTTTTTTTTCCTATTCCTTGTAGTTATGTACAGATACTTTGAAATAGCAGTTCTGTCCTTTGATCTATACTCATTGTCTTCAGCATAGTGGGTGTTATATTCTTACTTGGGTTTTTTCTCTATGTTTCTGAAAGTAAACTTGTTCTACTTCTATTCTTCTCTCTTGTGGCCAAATTTTTAAATTTTTTGTCTTCTCTGGGTGTTAAATTCACCAGTCTGGCACTTGCAAATCTCTAATTCATTTTCCTGAAGGTGGTGGTATAGCTCAAGTTTATGACTTCACTGACTATTTTCTGAGTACTTCCTGTCTACTGGAACTCACTCTTGCGACACACTCAGGAATACAGAAAAGGAGCTAGCAGTAGAACGGGTGGGAGATGCCTGTTTAGTACTCAGTACATTATGGGGTACCTTTGGACTTACTGAGGAGATCTGTTGTGGTAGCTGGCATTCCCAGAGACTTATACATGCATTTCCTGATGAGAATAATCCCTTTATAACTGTTTGAAGTTCTACTCTACCTCTTTTTGACAAATCCTCACTCCTCCAGTCTCCAGGGATTACTAGAAATAAACTGATTTCTCCATCTGCATCCCATATAACTGAGGTAGTCAAGCACTCTCAGCATTTTCCCTTTTCCTGAGAGAACAGTCAGCTCCACTGGCCATATCAGCCCATTCAGTATTTTCTTGGGGGATGAGCACTGCCAAGGAAATTAATTTTACCACCTATTTTGCAATCAAATTTGTGTTTTTCTTTTCTTTTAATACAGTGGTATGCAGAACTCCTTCTTCAGGAAGACTGAATTTTCTGCAAGTTCTCTCATGTGTAAGTGGATCCCTGGGTCAACACTCATCTTATTTTTGTTCAACAGCTCCACTGGTTTTGCAGCTTGTGTGGAGGTTTGTTTGTATCTTGTTTGGACTGGTGGGGGAGAGTTCTCCTGGAACCAGTCCATCACTGACAATGAGACTCTTCCTAGAGTAAGGTTTATTCCTGGAGTTACTCCTTGAGCAAACTCCCTTGGAATAAGGTCTTAGGATCCAAAAGATTACCAGCATACTTTTGTTCATGTATAGACATCTAAATTATTGATTTTAAGGGGGTGAGGGAGCTATTGCTCCCTGATGGCAAGTGATTACTATCATTATCCTCATTGTGATTTTGATTTCCATTTCTCTGATGATTAGTGATGTTGAACATTTTTTCATGTATCTGCAGCAAGCTGTATGCCTTCATCAGAAAAAAGTATATTTAGTTCCTGTGCTTAGTTTTAATCAGATTTTTTCCTATTAAGTTGTTTGAGTTTGTTATATATATTTTGATAGTAACCTCTTACCAGAGGTATTTATGTATTTTATGACATTCATTAGGTTCCCTGTTCACTTAATTAGTGATTCCCTTTGCTGTACAGAGGTTTTTAGTTTACATTTGTTGCCTTTGTTTTGGGATCAAGTCAAAAAATCATTATACTGTTGCAAAGAAGCTTACTACCTATGCTTTCTTCTAGGAGTTTTATGGTTCGGGGTCTTAAATTCAAGTCTTTTATCCATTTTTTTAGTTAATTTTTGTGTATAGTATAAGATAGTGTTAGAGGGAAAGGATGTCCTGAACGAACTTTACAGATACAGGTCTGCAGATTTCACCCTCTACTCCAGACACCAAAACTACAAATCCCAGCAACACCAAAGGGAAGACTGATAGGACCCGAGCAGGAAGATGCCATCTTGGACTTGGGGCCTGTTTTTTGGGAGAGGAGCTGCGCATTCTCAGTGGTGGGAAGACACTATTATAATGTTCTTTGTGCAGGACAGTACTGGACATGATCTTGGGTAAAGTAAATGGCCATTGTTGGCCTCGGTAACTCTTTGTTTTTCCATTTTGTTAAATAAATCCCTTTGTTGTTGTTTCCTGAGCCTGAACAGTCTTCCAATTGTGTATGCAGGTGAAGATCCCAGATAGTATTTGGCAAAGTATTTGGACAGTGGGGCCTTGGCCAGTTTAGGCTCACTTGCCATCCAGTATCAAAATGAAGCCATAAGTTTAATTTTACATTTTAAAAAAGTTATTTTAATGGCATCATAAGTCAGTGCATATAT
>NW_004567123.1:1888639-1900928 GCF_000260355.1 Condylura cristata | reverse complement strand
CTCAGGTGCAGGGGCAGTGAGAGGATTCACCAGAGACAGAGTGGGGAGAAGAACAGGCAGATCGACGAAGTACACTGCTGAGGGGAGCAGTGGGTAGCACAGGAGAGGTCTGCTGCAACATGTGGGTCACCTCTGGGGTGGGGATGAAACCCGCACTGAAGTGATTGTGACTAATTTGCAGTGATTGTACTTTAACCTGCTGTGCCACCAGGGAAGGTCCTCAAGTAAATATTTTACCTGAACTTTTTAACCTGGTCTTAATATCTGCCTGCTGTTTTCAGCAGATACTGATTTTCCAGTACATTCCTCAAACCAGGATTTTTGTCCTTGATGAGAGGCCCCTGACTGATTGTAAGATTGTAGGAATGACTGTAGCCGACAAGCAGGAGTTCTGGGTACCGAGATAATATCCCAAGAACAAGGAGGGCTGGGGATTCCACAAAACTGAAACTGCTGCAGGGTTACAACAAGATTTTATCGAAAATTTCCCTCTAAAAGTGTGCATTCCCTATTTTTATATTCTGTGTTGATGTAAAGTTTGACTTACATTTGTAGGCAGATTAATTTTGTCCCAATATGATGATCATGATGAGAGGATATATGCATTTTTGAATTTAGTAGAATCTGAATTTTTCCATTATAAGTTGCTATTTGTTTGTATATTTCTTGTCTCCTATTTGAAATTATAAGCTTTCCTTATAGGTATTTTATTTGGGGTCAAATCCTGAAGACCGAGGACTACTTTTTTGGTAACTATTTAGAGTTATCAAATAAATAGATGCCATGCTTAATAGACTGTACATATGTGAAAAATCCCTTGCTTAAACTGTTTAGTGAAGAAACTGGAACTCTTGTATATTGCTGATGGAATGAAAAATGGTGTAACCTCTGTGAAAAATGGTTCCTCAAAATGTGAAACAGAATTACAATGTCATCCAACGATTGTATTTCTCCATGTACACCCAAAAAAATTGAAAGGACTCAAATGCTTGATAACCAATATTCATAATAGCATTATTCACAGTAGCAAAAAGTTGTAAACAACCCAGCAGGTAAATGGATAAACATTGCGTGTTGTTTTCACACAGTGGAATATTACTCAATTTCAGAGAATGAAATTCTTATATATGATATGATGTAGATGACCCTGGAAAACCTTATGCTAAGTGAAATAAACCAGACACAACTGGTGACAGTTTGTATAGTTCCACTTATATGGGTATAAGTAGCCAAATTCATGACACAGGAAGGAGAATTATGTTTCCTAGAGGCTAGCAGAAAGAGTTGGGATTTACTGTTTAATGGCTAGAAAGTCTATTTGGAATGATGAAAAAGTTCTTGAAATGGATCGTGATGACAGTTGTAGGGTGTATTTGGCGTCATTGAATTGCACACTTAAAAATGGTTACACTGTGGCCCTCCCTGGTGGTGCAGCGGGTTAAAGCACAGCACTGAGAAGCTAAAGCCACTTCCCCATGAGTTCGATTCCCGCCTGCCCCGGAGGTGACCACATGGCGTGGCAGACCTCTCCTGACTCGCCCACTGCTCCCCTCAGCATTGTACTTCATAGATCTGCCTGTTCTGCTCCCCACTCTGTCTCTGGTGAAGCCTCTCACTGCCCCTGAGCCTCTGGCCTGTACCCCAGCTCTGTATACACAAATAAATAAATCTTTAAAAAAAAATGGTTACACTGGTAAATTTTTGTGTACTAACTTCCCTTCTCCCTCCACACACACATATGATTTAGTCAGAACAATTGTTAAAATTATTTAGGAAGATCTTTATTTTTTTTAAAGATTTATTTATTTATGCCTATAGAACTGGAGTATAGGCTGGAAGAGCAGGGGCGGTGAGAGGATTCACTAGAGATAGAGTGGAGAGCAGAACAGGCAGATCGATGAAGCACACTGCTGAGGAGAGCAGTGAGAGGGCCAGAAGAGGTCTGCTGTGCCATGTGGGTCACCTCAGGGACCTGGGATTGAACTCCTGCTAAAGCCACTTGGCTAGCTTTGCAGTGCTGCATTTTAATGCACTGCACCACCAGGGAGAACTCTAGGAAGATCTTTAAGGAGCAGTATCTGCAGTTTTAAAAGGCTTTCAAAACACATGCTCTTTTTATAATTCCTTCATCTTTCATATTTATCATATTATTTAATCATTAAATCCCTAAATGCTCAGGTGACTTGCAAGTCACAGAGATGTTGCCAGCAGTGCTGAAAATATGGGCCCAGTATCTTGTCATTCTTGGCAAGCACTAAAAAATTTCCTGTGGGCCCTCCCTGGTGTAGCAACAGGTTAGGACACAGCACTGCAGGTGAGCTTCAGCTGCTTCAGTGCAAGTTCGATCCCTCACCCTGGAGGTGATCAATATGGCATGTCAGACCTCTCCTGATCTGCCCACTGCTGCCCTCGGCAGTGTACTTCATCAACCTGCCTGTTGTTCGCCCAACTCTGTCTCTGGTGAAGCCTCTCACCGCCCCTGCACCTCTGGCTTGTATCCAGTTTTGTATGCATAAATAAATAAATCTTTAAAAAAAGTCTTTGCATTAAAAAAAAAAAAAAAAAAAACAAAACTCCTTAGCCTGAGGAATCTAGATAGCCATCAGGTATATCATTTAAACACTTTCAACACACATTTAAGAGGTGTTTTGAGCGGCTGAGCTCTGCCGTGACTAGGCATGTTCTAGAAGGACATGGGATTGCTTACACCACCCAATGCTGGAAGAGACTGGGTCTGGTGTTGACTGCTGGTGAGGGCGTGGGGGCTGTAGGGACATTTGGAAGTGAACAGAGAGTAACTGTAAGAAGAGAACCTTGGCCTAGATAGAACTTTATTCAAAGTTTAAGCACTTCAAAAATAGCTCCCATATTTTCTGTCTGTTGAAGATAAGCAAGGCTGAGGCCTGCCCATCCTGTCCTATGGTTGGGCTTCTGGAAGCCTATGGACACTTTGAAACTGTGTGCAAAACTGCAAGCTTATATGTTTACTTTTGTCTGGAAACTTTCAATTAGATTCAGATAGGATTGTACATAAATTTAATGAAATGCTAGAAGCAAACACAGTGGGTCACTCACATCTTAGCCCCCTTGTGGATTTCAGCTGGTTGAGAGCCTAAAAACATCTTCTGTTGGGGTGATCATCAACTGAACCTGATAGGGTACACATCTACCATCCTACGCTCCTTCCATACCCACTCCTCGGTGGAGTCAGCAATCCTGGTGCCTCTTGGGTGCCACAGAACCTTGAGAGCACCTCACATGGTGGATGCATTTGCTGAATTTCTCTAGCATGAGGGAAATGAAGCAAAAGTGTGTCACAAGCATTTTATTACTTTTCAGTGGATCTGAACTGAATTTGGCCAGACACAGGAAACACTCATCTGAAAACATGTTGCTGTGGCCAATTTGGCTTTTGTAAGGATGCACGGACAATTCCTGTATCCCAACCCACCTTACAAAGCTCAGCATGACAAAAGTGTGCACTCTGCCAGACCAGCCCAAGGACAAAAGAGTGAAGAGATTGCAAGAGGGAAGCGGATAGGCAGGACTGGGGTGTCTCTTGGCCCCTGGTGTGAAGTCTCAGGAAACTGTTAATTGGAGGCAGCCTGAGACCCTGTGCAGGAAACAAATGAGTGGCTGCTCTGAGTTAGTCACCTACTTGTTCATTCTTTTAGCATGTTGTATGTGCTAGCAGCTAGGAATTCACCATTGAGCAAGGGGTGCTACTCTGTGCTCAAAAAGTTCTCAGCCTGGTGAACCATAGTCCAACAGTCACCAAATAAAGATAAAATCACACTTGTCAATTGTGTTGCTACTGAGTGGCAGCTGGGACTCTGGTGACTTATAGTGTGGTTTCTGTCCTGGCCAGGGGGCTAGGGCTGCTTTCCTGGGGCGGAGACATTTGAATGGAGATATGTAGCAATTACCTGGGAGAAAGAGAAGACCAGAATGAGTGGTAGGGACTGGGGCTGAGGGATGGGTGGCCAGGTGGCTAAGAGAGTGTGGAGGTGAGAGATGGCTTTGATGTGGCCAGGCAGGTCAGGGCTGGATCTGTAGGCCCAGCTGGAAGCCGCCATTGCTACACTACTTAATGTTTACTTTTGGGTCCATGCAAACCAAAGATGTAGATACTTTTAGGATGTTATGTAATCCTACCCTCTCCAATTCCCTTTGATTTGCTCCATTTTCACAAATGGTAGCTTTTCTGTTTTGCCATAGCTGAAAAGATGGTGTAGCCTAAGCACATCAGCGGTCTGGAGAGCTGATCTGGAAGTCTGTAATCTGCCACTGAACATGCCGATAATGGGCTAGTTAATAACCCCTCTGTGGCTCAGTGTCCTCTTCTGTGAAAAGGGGATACTATTACCCCTTCATGGAATTTTGTGAGATTTGAGTGATGTTGGTAAGATCTTAGCAATGCTTATCCATTGCATGATATGTTTTTTTGTTTGTTTGTTTTTTGCTTGATTTCACTAGTGCTATCCCTAGACTGAGGACCACAGTGGGGAAGTTACAGGTGCAGATGAATTTACAGGAGGAAGATGGTCTCAAGTGGGGAGACGAGCTCCTGAGCTCCATAGCAGAAAGGCCAGATTCTCAGCTTGGGCATTTGGGGTCAACCTAACACTAGGAATGAGAAGATACCAAGAAATCCTCATGAGGGGATGCAGGTTGACCCCCCAGGACAGAGGAAGAGCTAGCAGGTATGCGAGAACACCATGAAGGCTCACCTGAGGAGGGTGGAATGTTCTGCAATGACTGGGGTTCAGTCACATTGTTGAGCTGTGAGAAAGATAGTAGAGATTTTGTGTAGGTTTGTCCAAAACACCAGTTACAAAGCAGGGCAGGGGACTGTTGGGAGAATTGTTTGGACCATGTGGGAGATGGTCTCTGTGAACAGCAGCTGACTGTCCCTTTTTTCATATTGGCCTTTTCAATATGTTTATGTTCTTTAGTTTTAAATAATATAAGACTATAATATAAGAATATTTTCTAATAGCTCTTGAGAGTTGTACTAAAGGTTTCAGGGGTCTAACTTCTGTTTGTTATACTACTGGATTCTTATTCATGGCTGTGTGTTCTTGTGTTTTACAATTTGATTTGTGAGTTCATCTACAGTGAATTGGCTCCCTGAAACCCAAGTTAGGAGTATCCCTCTTTCAGGGGCAATTTTATAGTCACTGCTAGGGTACAAGAGGCACTAAAACAGGCCAAGGACATGGCCTAAAGAGTTTACCAGTCACTGTCTGAGTTCTTCACAGACACACACACAACTCCAAGGCTACTCAGGTTCATAGAACAACAGTAATGGGATTTGTTCAACAAAGCAGGAAAAACAAAACACCACTGAGGCCACAAATGGCCTTTTTCCTCACCCGCAGCAGTGCTCAGTATTTTAAAGTCCTAAACACAAAGGTTCCCAAGGTGGCATCTTCCAAACACTAGGGACTGGAGCACATGGCAGCCAGACTATAGGCCGGGCTCCAACTCACGAAGACAACAGAAGACACAACAAGAGATGCTCAGTAGAGCTGTCAAGATGGCCCAGCACAGCACCAGACAAGCAACACACAAAACAACAGCTGCAGCGGCTGAACTACCCCAACACATGGCCATACTCACTCAGCTCAGCGAGGCTCCTGGCTCCGGGTCTTCTTCCCTGCCAGGCTGTAACAGCAGCAAAACTGGGAATAGTTTCAGCTACTCAGCTACTTGCAAAGCCTTTGAACTTTTCCTCTCTGAGGTTGGCTGCTGGAAGCCTCTCCATGACCTTCAGAGGCCTGCAAAAGCCTCCTGGAAGATCAGCATGGGGCAGAAATTGCTAACCATGGACCACTGAAGATCTGAACATGCTGAAATCCTGAAAGCTGAATCCTGGGGACTGCCCCTGGAGTCCCTTATATTTCTTCTCCACCCACACTGAAACTTATTTCTCCTGAGGCCACTGTTCTTACCCTATCCAGGGGGCCCCACCTTGTAATAGTCTTTGGCTTCAGTCACCTGTTAAACAGTTCTCTGGGATATTGCTGATTAGATAACAGGTTTAATGTTACTATACAAGCAAAGCAGTTCCTAGATCTCATGGGTTGCAGAATTTTACACCATAATCTGATGTGTCAGGCAGGGGAGACTTTTACACCACAAACTTAGGGTGAGTGCAAGTACACAAGCTTCCTTGATCTTTCATATTAGTGGATAGACTTCCCCCAATCTACCCTTTCACTGGGGTATGGTTCCTTGTCAGCCTCGATCGTCAGCAAGGATCTCATTTATTTTTGTGGTTGTGGGTACCCAGAGTCTGGACTGGTCCCAGGCCAGACCCACAACCCTTTCCAGGGCAGCACTACATATAGGGTTCATGCTGGGTTCCCCTCTTCATTTCTAGATTTTAAACATCTCCCAAGTTCCTTTTAAACATACTCACCACTTGAAAAGACATTTATATTTAAGCTTCCACGTCTAAACATTTGTTGCAGAGGGTTTTCAAATAATTACATACTTAACTCTATTGCTGGAGTTCCTCATATCTTGTGCTTTAAACTAACTTGGGAAAGATACTTGGCACCTGGCATATTCAGCAAGTGAAAGTGAAACATCCTGCTCATTTGCTTTGCTTGTAGGAATAAGGTGGGGCTATAAGTAACTGAAGAGTAGGCAAGTGATTTCAATGTCCCTAAAATTACAATGACAAAAGGTCAGAGAGAGAACTGGCCCTCCCACCACGCCTGTGGCCAACAATGGCACATGTGCACTGCTTGAGCCTTTGGTTGAAGGGAGTGTGTCTTCTGTATATAATTTTGTCTTCTTTTTACTGAAGAGCAAAATGCAGATACAGAAAACAAAAAAATCTTTCAGCTTAGTAACTGATGCTCTGCAACCTCGCCGTAGCCTGCCATGTGCTCTTTTCTGATTAGCCGCTCTGCACTCAGGATGCCTGAGACTAGCAAACTTCTTGCTGGTCTCTCTATGTTCTGGAATTTCTGCCAAGGAACTGTCTTACTTGGACACCGACTGGTAACGAGCCTGTTCCACTAAGTCATTACAGCTGTCCTATACCATCATGAGAGTGCTAGCTTAACTGGGCACTTGGGATACTCCCTTGGTCGCCACTGTATCCAGGAGCTTTCAGACAGATGAGGTGCTTACATGAAATCTCATGGTTAAACAATGGCACTTTGGTAGAACCACAAGTCTCTCATCAGCCTGTTTCTCATGGAGTTATTTAGTTCCCACATAGTGCTCCACATAAGAGACACAACACTGAAATGCAGCCATCTCTAACAATCTTTTTTTGATTCTTCTCTCATTTCCACTGTTCATGTTCATGAACTCACTAGCCTTCAGGCCTCATTTAAATAAGGTTCTCAATATCAATGTTGACGATGAGTTTTTTCCACTCTAGTTACATCTTATTTTTCTACAGAAATATACACAAGTCTGTACAAGAGCTTTGCCTGGTGTATTAGATAGTTGTCCTACTCTCCATCTCAGCAGAGGAAGAGATTAGGAAAAAATGCACCAAAAGAAACAGGAGCATCACTAACGGGGGGTCAATTTGTTGGGCCCCAAAAGAAACCCTAAAAACTCAAACCATAATGGTCATAGAAAATTGAATTGAATATTAAATTTCTAGAAGGACAAGTATTTTCTGGACCTATAGGAGAAACCATAAAGACACTGCTCATCAAAAATTTTAAAATTTCTCTATGCAAAGGAAAAATATGCACAATAATTAATATTGTGTAGTCTTGATGCCATGATAGAATTGATAGTCTATCTACTTGAAAGATCTAGCAGAGTTGAGAGTCCAGAAGCAAATCCTTAAGTGCATTTTGACAATGAAGGCAGACTGTTTAATGGAGAAAAAAAATAAACTTTTGGAAAAATGATGTTGGGACAATGAAATAAGAATTAAGTGGGATCTCTGCCTAGTTGCTATCTATTACAGCAACAGTTTTACACCTCCTGCATTAGAGCAAACTTTTATTAGGGCGTCAGAACTGCTGTCTGGACAACAAAGAGCTCAGAACTAACTACCTTGATGTGATGGGTAGGGGTCTAGGTTAGCTCTGTTTGGGTTATGGGTGAAGTCACAGAAATTTAGAGGCTAGAAGAAAAGCAACTTACTGAAAGCTCTTTCTAAGGGAGAAAAGGGCTGATGTCAAATTGACTATGTGCCCTAGGGCAAAGGTCTAATTTAGTTTTTATATCTCAGCTTCTTTGCTTTTCTTTTTGTTCATTTAGCAAGCTCTGGATTGGCAAGTGCTGGGTACTTTTTATTAAGACTGCAATATAGGAAATATTGCAGGGAGCTGTTATACTACTGGGGAAAGTAGCTCACAGGACATGATGCTAGTGGCTGGTGATGCTCTGGCACACAGAAAATATTGTTGGTGTTTGGGGCTCTAATAGCGATGGTGCCTGAGAACCGAGTTTATTTCATTTAACCTCATCAAACTTGAACTGTTTACCAAGCCCATGGAGGGGAGTGCATTTATGTGCACAAAAAGGGAGGGCTTGTTTCCCACTCAGGTCTTCATGGAAATGAGACTTTCAGTCCATGCAGTTGTAATTGGTGGACAGTTTACCAAGTGGTGGTTGGTCAAATTTCCGTTCTGTAAAATCTCTGATTTCACATGTTCTTTTCAGTTTCTTTTTTGGTGGACTCTTCTAGGAGTGTCTGAGTATGCCACGGCATCTGAACATGTCTGGGAGCGGACCCCAGCTGTCCAAATTCTGATTGCTATATACCCAGTCTTGGGATGGCTCCGTTTTTACTTTTTTCTTTTTCTTGCTATAAATCAATATCACATACAAATATTAACTCAAAATGGATCAAAGACCATGTAAGAACGAAAACCACAAAACTTTAAGGAGAAAACAGGTATAAAGTATCGTGATCTAGGAATAAGCAATGACTTTCAAAAGAAAAAATAGATTGGGTTTCCTCAAAATTAAAATTTCTTGTTCTTCAAAAGATACCTTTATGAAAGAATACACACAGGATAGGAGAAACATTTGCAGACTATTAACTGATTAGGGACTTTTTTATAGAATATAAAAAGAACTCTCACAACTCAATGAAAAAATAATGTTAAGAAATGGGCAAAGGTCTGAAAATACATTTTTCCAAAGGAACTATACAAAAGATCAACAAGCATCTTAGTCTTTGAGGAAGCAAGTGACATTGTTGTAACACAAAGTCATAAAAAGAAAAATAATTTTGGCCCTGTGGGCAAAGATGAAAGCTGTATTTATTCTAACTTCTTGGAATCATGGAATGCAAATATATAAAAGGACTAAATAAAATGCCTATTATTCACTTATTCTTCAATTGCTTGAAGTTGAGCTCAGAATTAATTATTTTGATATAAGGTCAATCTTTCAATGCTGGGTTTTGATTAGAATTGGGTAAGGTTGAATTGGGTAAGACTGGGAGAAGGAGTTGAATTAGAATTGGGTAAGACTGGGAGAAGGAGTAAAAGAAAAGACCTGCAGGAGGCACATGGACCAGAGGCATGGGAAGAAGCTACACTTGCTTCTCAGCGTGGACTGTTACCAAGGTCTGGGGGAACATGGAAGGCACTTGAAATAGACACTGGTGGTGGTGGTGAAGGGTGGTTAACACTGGCAGCTTTTATCTTGATTTTGGTTCTTTCATTCCAGACTTGGCTGGCTCCTTGTGACCCTTTCCTGTGGGTGATCTCCCACCCCAAGCTGCCTTAGACTGTGGCAGACTTTAGGGCCTCAGTGGCTCTGCGTTGGGCCAAACTTGTTTGGCTATGTATTTACCCATGAGGGGATGGGTAACTGGGTGCTTGATTTGGAAGCCATATTGGCTTTTTTCTCACTCTCTTAATTGTACAATAATTGTATTAAACTTCCTTTCATTAAATGTCTTATGACTGGGTGCTTTGTCTTGATAAGGGATGGCAGAACCTATTGAGAGCTGGGCAGGTTTGGGGGGTCCTAGTGTCCCCTCACCCTGCTCTGTAACAGGAAAGGAGGTTTTGATTGGAAGATTTCGAAACTGACTAAGACTTTCCACTGAGGAGTTGCTGGGCATCTGCAGAAGTTCCTTAAGGACCGTTCAAAGTGGGGGAAGACTATAGATGACGAAAACGACAGTAAGGAGTGGTTTTGGCAACCCCATTCCCTAGACAGAGGGCCCAGCCTACCGCGTGACACTGGACTGCCTGGTGTGCTGGCTCCTGTCAAGCCACACCAGACGCTTTGTCAGCCACCTGCCAGCTAGAGATCTCCCGGTGGTGCTCCTCCTTCCGTGTGTCCCGCGGTTCTAACCCCACGGTTCACACGGGCACGGAGTGGGGATAACACCCCCGTGCCCCGGGTTAATGGCCAAAGGGTAAGGGAAAGCCGGCCGCGCAACCGGCCGCTCGCGCCGCCCCGGGCAAACGGTACTGCGGTCGCTGGCTTCTGCGCAGGCGCCCCCCTGGTTTGCGACGGATGACGCAATCTGGCGCGGCCGGGTGAAGGCGCGGCCTCAGCATCTGTAGATCACGTAACTGCCTGAACGCCCGCCGCAGTCCGACGTGCTCACGCAGCCCTCTGAAGGGGCGGGGCCTGACGGGGGCGGGGCGAGGTCCCACTGTGGCCATTCCCAGGCTCCCGCGCTAGGGCCGGCCCCGCCCAACTGCCGGCCGTCCAGTCCGCCTGGTCCAGCAGACGCACGGCGGCGGTGGCAGCGGGGGCGCCGGCTAGGAGGTGAGTGCGCCGCCCGCGCGTCGGTCTGGTCTTTGCCCCGGCGGCCACGTCCTGCCTCTCGGCGCCGGAAGCTGACTGGCCCCGCCGTCTACTCGGCGACCTCGCGGTGCAGGAGTCGGGAGCCATCCCGGGGTCGGAGGCCAGGCCCCATTACACTGGCTCGGTGGATGCCCGGGACCGAGCAGGCGCTGGAGACCTCTTGCAGCGTGGCCGCGTGTCCTCTGGAAGTATGCGGGTCGCAGGGCCTGCGGTAGCTGCGAGCTTGTGGTGGTCCTGGGGCCCGGGGGTGGAGCGCGATGGCCATCGGGTCTAGGCCTGGCCGAAGCATTGCACCTCCCTAGTGCGAAGGGGCAGCTTAAGAGTGGCCGGTACTGGGGCGATGCTCAGGGGCGGAGGCGGCGACCAGGGTGCCAGCCAATTACAGTGTGAGATGCAGCTGTCACCCAGGCTGAAATGTTCCTGTCGCCATGATCACTTCCTTCCCTTCCCGTGGTCGGGCAGAATGGGAAATCTACTGATTGACTCAGAAAGCATTTTTTTGACCGCCTGTTAAGATTGCACTTGTGCTCCTCAGTCATTGGCAGAGCTGGTGGTGAGGATGGGCATGAAGCTAAGAGCGATCTGCAGCCGTTTCTCCCAAGACTATAGGTGGAATCGATGGTGGTGGTAGTCCATCGACTACCCCCGGCTCTGTCCTATTCTTAGACTTTAAAGACCCTTTCAGGTGCCACTCCTCAGGCCTTTCAGACACCAGTTTTTTGTTTTGTTTCGTTTCTCAGATGAACACTCAGAGGGCCGTCTTTTTCCATGTAAGGAGAGAGGGGCTGGTGGTTTGTGGGGACCAAGTTGTAGCCCCTAGCTACCAAAAGCAGTATCATTGATGGGGGAGGAAGCAGGAGAGGTCAGGGAAGATAAAGACAAGTTCTGCTCAAGAAAGTTTGAGTCTGAGGTGACATCTAAGATCTGGTTGAAGGAGGTCAGCAGTTAGGTGGGTATTTTGGGAAGGCAGAAGGCATTATCCAAAATGGTGTTGGGGACCATTGAAGCTAAGGAGAGCAGCCCTTGGCTTGGTGCTGAATTTTCCTTTGCTGACTGCTGTTGTGGGAGGATCTAGGGAGTGGAAGCAGCACTTGTCCTTAGGCAAGGCTGAGGTAAAGGGTGGGCTTAGCAGCTTCAGTGAGTCCAGAGTCCCTGCCCATCCACTTTACCTAAGTTTCCCATCCAGAATGGGGATAATAGCACTTAGACCTGGTACATGGGATCTCCAGTTAAGTACAGACATGTCTGCACTCATTGAAGCCTATAATAGCTTGTCAACTTTCTACAGAGTTGCTAAGGTTCAGAGAAGTTGTTACTTGCTCAAGGTTATACAGTCTGTAACTGTGTAACTTGCATTATTTGCGTACAATTAATAGTAACTTAAATTATGAAACCTGTAAAGTGGCTATGGATTATTGGTTATTTTTCCATGAAGGTTTCCTCATGGAAAATTAGTTTGTTGTTTTTTTTTTTTTTTTTTTTTTAAAGATTTATAAGACAACAGAACAACTTGAATTTAAAGGTA
>NW_004567123.1:1843256-1888488 GCF_000260355.1 Condylura cristata | reverse complement strand
CCTCCGGGGCAGGCGGGAATCGAACTCATGCAGAAGTGGCTTTAGTTTCTCAGTGCTGTGCTTTAACCCGCTGCGCCACCAGGGAGGGCCCTAGTTTGTTGTTTTTAAAGGCGGACATGATTCTCTAAGGTTTGCTCCCAGATAGGAAGGCCTGTATCCTTTTTTAAAAAATTATTTGGATTTCTGAATAAAGAACTAGACATTCTGTTCTACCATAGTTCTATTACAATTTTGGGAGTCTGTATCTGTAAGCAAATTAGACAATCACCTGGGTAGAACTGCTTAGATGTATTTCATTAGTCATAGTTAATCACATAAGTTTAACATTGTGGGAAATCTTAGTGATTTTTTTTTTCATGCAAGTATTAAGATATATCAAAACTTCAGAAAGATGCCATGAAGTGTGGTTTGAATCTTTATATGAGAAAGGTTAGGCTTAGTTTGTTAATCAATTTACAGCCTTTAAAAAATTCAATTAATCACTCGTTTTTAAACCTTTTTCTTGAGTGGTTGCTCATACATGAATAATTCTTGATTTTGTTTCCAAAGCTATTACTGGTAAAAGAAACATGGAAAGTGGTGCAGTTCTGCTAGAATCCAAATCCTCACCATTTAACCTTCTGCATGAGATGCATCAGCTACGCCAGCTCGGCCACCTGTGCGATGTGACTGTCAGTGTGGAGTACCAGGGTGTCCGGGAAGAATTCATGGCTCACAAGGCTGTGCTGGCAGCCACCAGCAAGTTTTTTAAGGAAATGTTCCTTAATGAGAAGACTGTGGATGGTACTAGGACTAATGTCTACCTAAATGAAGTGCAGGTGGTTGATTTTGCTTCATTTCTTGAGTTTGTCTACACTGCGAAGGTACAGGTGGAAGAAGATCGGGTGCAGCGAATGCTAGAAATGGCTGAAAAACTAAAATGTTTGGACTTATCAGAAACTTGTTTTCAATTAAAGAAACAGATGTTGGAGTCAGTGCTTTTGGAGCTGCAGAACTTCTCAGAGTCTCAGGATACAGAAGGAAGCAGTGGATCCCAAGTGAGTGCTGTTCCTGAGCAGCCACTGGCTCTGGCCAGCGCAGCAGAGGATGGCCCTCTTGCCAATGGCCTCGTGGATTCCTTGGGTCCCGCAGGGGAGGGAATCAGCAATGGCATTTTACCAGCCATGCCTCTGAGGAAGTCCAAGGAGAAAGCAGAGAAGAAGAAAGAAGTCGTTAAGCCTCCCTTCCCTAAAATCAGAAGAGCTAGTGGAAGGCTAGCTGGAAGAAAGGTCTTTGTGGAAATCCCTAAAAAGAAATATACAAGACGACTTCGAGAACAGCAAAAAAGTGCTGAGGATGACATGGGGGACTACAGATGTCCCCAAGACTCCAGCCTCGACACTGTGGGGACAGAGCTGGAGCCAGGTGCCAAAAACGAGAATTGTAGTACTGGGGTGAAAGTGGAGGAAGTGCTGCAGAAAGTGGTGATAGGGGAGGAGGAGGACGAGGATGAGGAGGAGGAGGAGGGTGGGGAGAAGAGGAAGAGCAACTTCAAGTGCACGATCTGTGACAAAGCCTTTTTGTATGAGAAGAGTTTCCTGAAGCACATCAGGCACCACCACGGGGTGGCCACTGAGGTGGTTCACCGCTGTGACACTTGCGGCCAGACCTTTGCCAACCGCTGTAACCTGAAGAGCCACCAGCGTCACGTGCACAGCAGCGAGCGCCACTTCCCGTGTGAGCTGTGTGGGAAGAAATTCAAGAGGAAGAAGGATGTCAAGCGGCACGTGGTGCAGGTCCACGAGGGCGGAGGCGAGCGGCACCAGTGCCAGCAGTGCGGCAAGGGCTTGAGCTCCAAGACCGCCCTGCGGCTCCACGAGAGGACACACACGGGCCATAAGCCCTATGGCTGCACGGAGTGCGAGGCCAAGTTCTCACAGCCCTCTGCACTCAAGACACACATGAGGTACGGGCCGTGCGTGGCTCCACACGTGGAGTGTGGTGGGAAATAGCGGAGGCATTTCCGGATTGTGACTTGTTGGTTTATTTTCTTGGAATGTGCGTGGAGAAACGGAGGTGGTTCTAGGGTTGGACCAGTATGGCTACATCACCTGGTTTTTTATTTCTTAATTTGCTCCCTTTAAAAACTGGGAGAGGCTATTTTGAGACAATTGTGAATATTCTTTCTAGGTAGAGGTGCCATGAGATTGCCTTCCAGCTTTCTGGAAATCTGCAGTGTTCATCTAGGCTGGAGGCCCAACGGGACTCCCAGCTCCTGACAAAGAACCCAGTTCCCCTACTGCTGCACAGACCAGGACCCACGAATCTTGTCTTGCATGTACTGCAGGCCAGGCTCTTCCCCCTCCAGGGTAGACTCGTGCTATAGTTCCCACCACCTCTGCGAGTGGGGGCAGTTACCTGTATTTCTCTTTCCCTGATTCATTTAGAACTTGGTCTGTGACCTCTGGGTTTCAGTCCTGTAACCACCTCAGTGGCATGCATTTAAGGCTTTAGGCTATTTATCTGGTTTTATCTTTCAGCTCTCTGGGCTTGGATAGTATGCCATGGCTTAGCATGGTGTTTTTGGTGTGTAAATCTGTTCTTGAACTATATGTGGGTAGCATTCAGTTTTCAAATGATTTCCCTAGAATGCTTGTATTCCTGCTTGAAATCCAGACAAGCAGTTTTCTACTCTGTTCTGTATCTGCACACAGACCTGGGTCAGTCTTTGGGGTAGTGATGTGGTTTTCATCTTCTTTTTACTTTGTATATTGTTTAAAAACTTGGTCTAGGAACTTGGAATTGATGGCCACTTCATACTGGTTGTGAAATGCAAATGCTTTTGCACACTCCTCAGAAACCAGCCTTCTTCAGCACTTGGAGAACAGTTCTTTCTAGACAGTTTTTTTTTTTTAAGATTTATTTATGCACATAGAACTGGGGTACAGGCCAGAGGTGCAGGGGTGATGAGAGGATTCACCAGAGACAGAGTGGGGAGCAGAAAAGGCCGACTGACGAAGTACACTGCTGAGGGGAGCAGCGGGCAGGTCAGGAGAGTTCTGCCGCGCCATGTGGATCATCTCTGGGGCCAGGGATTGAACTCATGCTGAAGTGACTTTAGCTTCTTAGTGCTGTGCTTTAACCCACTGAGCCACCACGGAGGTAGGTCCAAGACAGTTTATGTTTTATTAGGAAAAGGTAGTAAGTTTTTTGATAACATGGTACTTTGTCAGCAATAGTTCGAAGGTGTTTGTGGTTGATTGGAATAAAGAAGCCTTACAAATACAATTCTATTTAGTGTTTTAAAACTACACAAAGGTGCGGTTCTCTGCTCGCATATGCTAAACAGCAGAAGCCGGAAGACAGGTATGGGTGGAATCAGTGTCTTAAGGGGCAACATGTCAGTCTTGCCCGCATGCAGAGACAGAGGTGGGGAAGGAGATGATGGCTCTCTTTACCTTTCACTCTATTCATTTTCAATAGGTCTCTTGGAATGAACTGTCTTTGCAGGCTAGGGTGGAAATTGTATTGCAAAGTGAGGTTTGAAATACATCCTAAGTTATCATCTGAATGTTGTACTTTCAGAATTCATACAGGGGAAAAACCTTTTGTCTGTGATGAATGTGGTGCAAGATTCACTCAGAACCACATGCTGATTTATCATAAAAGGTGTCACACAGGTAAATACTCATGCTGTTGTGATTGAATGTCTTTCCTAGCTGTAGACGCAAACTGCCATTAACTAATTTAGAAGTTGGCATCTATCAGAATGATGTAAGTTAAAGCCATAAGTAGCATTTCCATCTAGAAAAGTGAGCAAAATGTACAAATAAAATATGCTCACCATGCCCAGTGCTGGCATGCTTGTTCCAATGCCTTTGCATATCCGGTTGTAGGAACTGGCATTGAGTCTTGTGTATCAAGAGGTATCAAACAGTTCCTATTACTTTAGACCCAAATTCCACTTCGAGGAATCTGTTGTAAAGAAACTGTTCAGAATATGGGAAAGGCCTTATGCTGTTCTTTTCCAACTATTAATAACGAAGCATTAGAAGCAATTTTATTAGTGTAACCACAGGAAGTGGCTCTGTAAATTGGTCAATTTATCCGCTTCTGGTTCCTGATCTGGCCATTCAGATTCAGAACTCTGAACAGTATGATTAACACCCATGCAGGGATATTGACTTAAAAAATGCACAATTAAGCATATAGTAAATCTCAACTATATGGAAAACCTGCACATGAAAGACTAGAAGAAAATCGTTTTATGTAGTATTAAGGGGTGTGTGAAATGATCTCACTTCCATTTTTCACATTTTATATTTTATTGTGACGGCGAAAATTTAAGTTTGCTTTATTCTTATTCAGCATAATAACCTTAAAATTTAGAATCCTGTATTATACAAAAGCATATAGACTCTGTGTGCTATAGTAGTCACAGTAACTGTTCTTTCATGTTTGTTTGCATTTTCCATTTTTACTTCTAACCACTGTCATGTGCTTTTAAGTTCAAATTCAGGCAAGACAGAGTTGAGGCATTTAATGCCAAATTACTAGACTGTAAAATGAGCATAAACTGATATCTAATGGAAGGTTGGGGGTGGAAAGGTCACACTGACCTGCCACCCTTTTATAATCACTTGATTATAACATTAATTCAGATTTTATTAAAGCTGATCTTTATTTTGATGTTTGATATCGGGGCACAACTAATAGTGAGTCTGACTTATGGGACTTAAAGAACTGTGTAACATGAAATGGCATTTTAAGTTTTTTCTTGTTCTATAATCCACTCTAAGTTGATGAGGATTTGCTACTCTTGAGTAGCTATGCCTGTTATATTTAAGATGAACTTCCTCTCAAGAGGGGCTGTTATTCTAATAACAATCCCTAGAAGTGCTTTCTGAAAAATAACAATTCTCCAAACCAGTTGTAAAACTGTTTTCAAATGACTAATACTGTCCAAACTGAGCTAAATACCTCTTTAATTCTAGTCTAGTTTTCCAGAACTTCCAAGGGTATTTTACACCAACACTGAGCAGGTAGTAACCATCTTCAGCGACTAGAGGTTCTGATAGTTCCAACTAGAGAATGTGGCACGCTGCCTGCCGAGGTACCCTGAGGAGCACACGGGTTTAAGAATGTGGGCCTCTCTTCCCTTATGTCTTAATGTCTGAATCATTTCTAACTCTGTTTCATCTTTTCATGTAGGTGAAAGACCTTTTATGTGTGAAACATGTGGCAAGAGTTTTGCTTCTAAGGAGTATTTAAAACATCACAATAGAATCCATACTGGATCGAAACCCTTTAAATGTGAAGTTTGTTTCAGGACTTTTGCCCAGCGGAATTCACTTTACCAGCATATTAAAGTCCACACAGGTATGGCTGGACTGTTGTCAGAAAAGGGAATTCATTATTCACCATGGCAAGAAAAAAAGCCCTAAAGTTTTAGGTTTATTAGCAAATTATTTGGAATTTATCTTTGCATTTTGTGTAACAGCATTAAAAAGAAATGAGCTTCATAATGGACCAGGTGAGAAAATAGTAAGAATAATGAACAGCCATATACCAGAGACATTTTGTGGGGGTGGAGTGGGGAATGGGATCAAAAACGGAGTGGAGGGAGAGGGAGGGAAATGCATGGGACTATGGTGATGGCACACGGGTGACTCGGTGATGGGAAACCCACGGGGATTACAATTGAGATGAAAACAACATGTACAAGATGATGTAAAAATAAATCATTATAAAAAAAATGAGCTTCTAGTTTCTGGCTCTGAGAAGCTGACGATATGAAGGGTTGAACATGAATGTAGATATGTGAACATTTAAATGTCTCCTGATTAACTTAGGGACCATAATTTCTACATTTCAGAGTATGTATACCCGCTCGTAAATTCATTTATGTCAGGGCTAGAGTTTTCTATTCTGTTACTGTGAAAAAGAGGGAGAAACTTCTATAGGTGTAATACCAGCTACAGGTGTGGCTTTGGGCCCTGCTGGGTGTAGACTGTAAACTCTCCATTTTGAGTCAGTTGACCCTTGAGTTGGGCCTTAAGTAGCTGTATGGTGAACACCCATGATTTTCTGTAGTTTACAAACAGCATTATTTCAGTGTGTTAGAATTAAACACCGTAGGCTAAAGAACTCTTTTCTTCTGTCTCAGGGGAACGGCCCTATTGCTGTGACCAATGTGGAAAGCAATTCACCCAGCTCAATGCACTGCAGCGCCACCATCGGATCCACACAGGAGAGAAGCCTTTCATGTGTAACGCATGTGGGCGGACATTTACAGACAAGTCCACACTCCGGCGGCACACCTCAGTAAGCTTGCTTTTAAGAACAACCACTGGTGCTCCCTAGGTGCACACAGCCCTGGACAGCCAGAAGTGCCTGTCAGTCGTTCCATTAAGAGGCGAGGGAACATTTGAGGTCTTTCTCTGAAGACCCAAGTCTCCGGGCCTAGGAAGGCTCAACTCTGTGATAGATCCTTTTCTAACAGTGATATGATTGGCATAAAGATACTAAAAATTATTAAAAGGATGTTTTTCTGGAGCAGGATCTAAATTTAAGTTGAAGTGAGATGATTGTTATTAGCTGTGAATTGAGGTTTATAGTTCCTTGTGCAGAAGCAATCAGTGACTTTTGTTTTGTGTTTAATTTGTAGATACATGATAAGAATACTCCATGGAAGTCTTTCCTTGTTATTGTAGATGGCTCACCCAAGAATGATGAAGGGCACAAGACTGAACAGCCTGATGAGGAATTTGCACCATCCAAACTTTCGGATAAATTGCTGTCTTTTGCAGAAAATGGCCATTTTCACAACTTGGCCACAGTGCAAGACAGCATCCCTGCTGTGCACGGGAATAGTCCCATTGACCCTGCCTGCAAGTCGGATGACCCTGTGGTGTCCCAGGATGCCCTGCTGGCCACCACCATCAGTGAGCTCAGTGGGCTGACACCACAGACAGACCCGATGCCCACACAACTTCACTCCTTAACCAACATGGAGTAAGAGCTTGACTTCAGCTGCCAACCCGGTGGCAGCTTGAATCTTTGCTTCTATAAGAGAAGTAAAGATAGCTGTGTAGGAGATAAGTCAGGGACTAAGCAAAAGAACTGTGGGCAGTGAAGAGAACAAGAATGATTCCTACAGATTCTCCCAAATTTCTGCTCACTTGCACGTCTTGATCAAAGCATTTTTAAAGCTTTCCCTTAAAATCCTGATCTGCATGATCTCAGCTACACTTAGCAAACAAGGCAGTTACCATAACCTTACTTATTTCTGGTACAGGTTATATGTGTTAATCATTCTAATGCTTGATTATTTTGATATTTATGACTTGGACATCTGCTTACCTTAACTGTCCACAGCAGTGACCCAGGTCATGAAGTTGCTATACCTGGTCTCACCCTGCCTTAGCTTCCATGTGGGCTTATTTCTGATACTTTTATCGTATTTTTCTACCAAGCTGAAATAAAACTGGGGCCGTGTATTTTCAGCTATGTCTTTCCTGTTGAAATGAATGAAGCAAATAAATTTGTTCTGGGGACCCTTGAATGAATTACTGCACTCGTTCCTCTCTGTAACCTCTGCCCCCCCACCCCTGCCCTCAACTACCTGTTAGTAAACACTAAAGGAGGAATGACAAATTGGGTACTTGCTCACTGCCTAGGATCTCTCAGCAGTAAGCAGGTAGAACATGTGCCATAAAATAACTTTTGAAATGAAAATGGCTGTTTGTTGCCTAAAAATCAGATTAGGTAAAAGCTGTTCTACCAAAGATTCTAGCAGCAAACTGTACTATTTATTTTGCAAAGAAGTGTGAATATTAAGCAAGAGGCTTTAGAAGACTTGAAATGTTTCAGCCATTTTATTTACAAAGTAGAATGAGGTAACTGTGTCAAACTTAGAGCAAAGTATTAGTATTTTTGCAGTTTTTCTGACGTGAGTTCCAGAAACCCAGACTTTCTCATTTCCACACGCAAAGCTTGAACTGTTTGTTTTGTTGGGAGCATGTGAGCATATGTCGATGGGACCAAAGGCCTTGCCACACTCCTCCTTGATTATGCCTTACGAGAGGACTGCGAAGACAAGTGTCTTAGATGCGCCTTTGGCTATCACATGCTGGCCTTAATTGCTCGAAATGGTTTGTAGTTAAGAGACTATTCTGCTTTATTTTCTAAGCCTGACTCTTGGTTCCTGTAGGTTGGTGGCTTGGGTATATTGCTATGTGCTTATGAAGTGCTTTGACGTAACCATATTAAAAAGAAACATGAATGGTAATTGTTTCATTCGCTAGTTAGTTGCTCTCTTCCTCCACATTTTAATTTATTAAACTTGCTGTGAAAACACTTTTTTCTAGAAGAACGGTACTTTGATCTGTAAGTATGAGACAGCTGCATTAAGCCAGAAATTAGTGAGGGAAGACTTGCTCCTTGAGTGCTTACTTTTGTTCTAGCATATAACATGTCACAGGAAATACTAAAAACACCTTTAGGTGTTTTAGATGCTGATAACATGTTTCACACCTGCTCTTGAAGACAGCCATACTGAATGATTTCAAAATAAGTTGACAACTTATTCTAGTTATGTTTACAGAACAAAAAAAAAAAGTGACTATCACTTTGGTGAGAGAAAGGACCTACTCAGCTGATGAATTGTTTCATGGAATAAAGTTATCTTGAGGAGGAATTTAAATAATTATTTTGTTACCTACTGGAAGAATTTTTGTCTCGAATTTGTTTCTTTAGAAATTCTACAAAAAAACCTGAAATGTGTTAATAAATGTTTACTTTGTAAAAACAGTTTTGTAAGTTTATTTCCACAGTTAGAATTTAGGCCCTGCAGAAATGATTCTTAGTTGAAACACAAGTATCATTTCCTCAATGTCATAGGTAATGAAATTTCAAGTCAGAGTCTATAGGATTAATCTAACTAAACAATTTAGATTGCATGTTTATCCTTCCAAGTGAAAGGCAGAGAGCAACACTAACCTCTGTAAGAAGATGTGTAGCTGGTGCTGTGTAGTGCAAGTGGACTGAATTCAATGTCCTAATAATGTTGGCTGCACAGACTTCTCCGATACTCCCATTTCTCTGTCCACTTCCTGTGAGAGTTAAGGCTACCCCTTGAGAAATCCAAAAATTCCACAGAAGCCATCACAGAGGGATTTGCCCCTCGGAGCAAAAGCAAGGCCCTGAGTGTGTGACAGCAGGCAAGCGCCCCTGCTTCTGCACTGCCTTCCCCAGAGCCTCAAGAAAGGCTACTGGAGAGGAGGCCCAGCTCATCTCTCAGCTCAACCATGAGGGAAATACTGTCATCCCACACTCCAAAGTGCTGCCTTTGGTTCTATCAACACTGTAGAGTTTGAAAAGAAATGAGCCCTTTGGGGAAAAGACCTTTGATAAAGGTGAGTTATAACAGACATGTGGCTATGCTAAAGGTGACAAACAAATCTGAAAATGAGCTGCAGTAATTAAACTCCAATCCATTAAATTTTAGACCACGTTGTACCAGGAACAATTTTAGAAACCAAATGAGTGTTCGTCCCCTTAAATGAACTTGATAGTTGTTCACTTAAAATAGCAGTGAAGGTTGGGGGTGGAGAGAGGGAGGGACTCATGCAAAGGGCCATCTGTTCACATGTATGACAGCAAGGGTAGAAAAGACCATAGAGGGTTGGAGCAGTTCACCTTAGCAGAGCCCAGAAACCACACATCTACCTCTGTCAATCTGTATAGTGACTTAGCAAAATTAGCAACACCAGGTGTTTAAACTGTCATAGTGGCTTCTTTTTGTTAGGAAATACTGAATCAAAAAGGCATCTGAATGATAGCGTAATCCTGAACAACTCAGAATTCCTTAATATGGACGGATTTTTCTACCATTTGTTTGTTTAAAATGCTTTGAGTTATCTCTAAATTGTGGACTTGAAATTGACCTGAGGTCAACTGGCCATGTATTTAACTGCCTCTTCTTTTCAACCCCCAATCCTATGTCATACTCCTCCCAGGTTCTAGAGGGGAGGAGTTGGCAAGAGTGCTAGCCTTCTCCAGGTAACTTATCCCAAACAGACTTCTGTAAAGTAAACACCCAACTCAAACTAACAGAGGCGAGTGGCTTCAGGGTCCCTTGCTGGACCACCTCAATACTCTCTAGGCACCACTGCTCAGTCAACTTTCAAGTGGCTATAAGGAGCTTAGAGGATACAAGCAAGAGTCCTTAATGGAGGTAGCAGGAAGGTATGAGAATGTGAAGCTTAGTTTTGAGATTAATTGAGTACATCAATAGACTAAGGTTTCCTTCAAAGTCCCTTATCTTGTAAACACACCAAATACCCTGAATTTCTATTAAGTGACCTAAGTTAAGTGCTTGGATGGATATTCAAAGAGCCTAAAAAAGATAATGCCCATTACTTTCAGCTTATTGTGAACAATCTGAAGGAAAGGAAGTTCCATTGTGCAAATGGAATTCGGAAAGAGTAGTCAAGATAATACTGATAATTTCCACTTTATTTGTTGTACAGGTTCACACAAAACATCCATACTCTCTGCTAAGAGATTTACCATCACATGGGCAGGTAGTTTTCATAAGTAATTCTCTGCCCAAGAGCAGCAGGGGGAACACTGTAGAGACCCACTGAGAACCTGACAGGCACGAACCTGCTCCTTAGCTCCTGGCGCACACTGCAGGCGGGAGGGTCGGAGGCGCATGCGTGCTGCCAGCTCCTCTGAAGCAAGCCACAGAGGTCTGCGTTTGGACATCTTAAATACAGTCAGAGAAAAATAACAAGGGCACACATTTTGGTTACAGTGACACCATCACACACAGGCCACAACTGTGCAAAAATACTGCTTTCAAATCATTAAATAAAAAAAAAACTCATAAAGCTATAAAAATATTGCCACAAAACAAAGCTTTCCTGAAGAGATTTGAACTGACTTTGATTATGAACTAAGCTCAGATTTGCTAAAATACAAGGATTACAACATAAAGTCCTATTTTGCTCATAAATGACTTCTATAAATCCAGGAGACCTAATTCAGAGCTCCAGTCATGGCTCCTCTCTGTGCTGATGGGACACTTCAAGGAAGTCTGGACACTATCAACGGGACAATTCCCTTTATCATCTGGCAGATCTGTTCTAGCCTTTATGGTTATTTTAATCCTTTCTAGGTGAAGTATCACAAATGAAAATTAATTCTTAACTCGGCAGTGATCCCAGGGTTTACTTCACTAAAAATAAGGAACAAAACGTCACCGATACTGCTTTAAAAATCATGCTTCTTCATATAGAGGTTTTTTAGTAGATCACTATGAATAAACTGAAATTCCTTAAAAGAAATCATTTGGTTTTAACTTTACATGGTAAGATGGTTTTTTTAACAAGTGGAAATAAACATTCTAAACCAGAGATAGAACAAGAATGCTGGCACTAGCATTTAAATGCTCCCCACTTGGAAAGAATTACAGCTGGAACACAGGACGCTGCAAAAGCTCCCCAGGCTCTTGCAAAAGGAGAGTATTGGGCTGGCTGAGGAATAGATGAGTTATTGCAACAAGAATCCACATCTAAGCATTTTCTCATAAGAGACTCCACAGGAAGCAAAGAAGTTTCAAATGGGCTGTGTTCTGAACTGTACTGTGACGTTCAGCGTTCTTTCAACAATACCAGACCTTTGAAGGAAGGACAGACTCCAGGGCCCAATACCAGAGTTATCTGTATCTTCTGATCCATCCCTTCTATCCTCAGCTGACACTGTGCCATTGCTGACCATCCTTGTCACCTGTCTACCCCACCTCATAACCTGTCCATCATAAAAAATGCCACATAAAAAATGCCACTGCCACCACTGTAGAGGGAGAGCCTGCACAATGTGGTCTCAGCTGGGCCTCTGCATCTTCATTTCCTGCTACTGTCCCTCCATTTCAGATTGACTGACACTATCCCAGGCCATCCTCATTCAGTCAAGTCACACAGTCACATACCCACTCTATTTCTGTCCAACTTGTCTACTAACTCAGTCAAGGGCCATCCAAAATTGAAAATGCCACTAAAATACCAATTACTATCTGACATAATATGGAAAATTTCACTGCCTGTCCTTAATAACTGCTGTCACAATTTAAAAAGAACCACAGGGCCTCCATGATGGTGCAGGGGCTAAGTCTCAGCGCTATCAAGCTAAAACGAACCACAGGTTATGTCTGGCAACAAATGTTTTAAAACACAAATCATTGAAGCATAAATATGTGTACAGAGGAGATTCAGGAAACAAGATGATGTCTAAAGTACAATGTGAGCATGTAACATGCAGGTAGGGGTCAAGTTCTTAAATAAGAGCACATATTATGTAAATCAAAATAAAAGGACAGAGATCAAATACACTAAGATCAATCCAATTGGCTAAGAGGAATATTAAGTCCCCATCAGAAGCTAGTTTGGATTCTTCTCCAAATGTGCAAGTAGTAAACCCAGTATAATATTAACTTATCTAAGCTGTCACATTCAATAAAGAGATAAAATGAATGACACACATTCTCAAGCTTTGACTCCTGGTTCTGAATGGGATTTACATGAACATGGCAACGAGAGCACCATTTTATGTGGGGAAGTATATAAACACAAAAGTAAAGGGATGTGCCCGTTAAACAACTTTATGTGACCTTAAAGAAAGGAGTATCCATTCCAACTAAATTGGAAACTCTCTCCAGGAAAAGGTGATATTCTGTTTTTCAAAGTCCTATGTGTGTGTGTATATAAGTACAAATCAGTCAGACTCACCTTGACATTCATCCGCACACATAAACAAGCACTGCCAGGAAGCTCCCTTCACTTACAATGTGCAGTAATGCCAGCAGACCCAGGCTATTCTGAGTTTGTGCATGCATGTTAGCAAACAGAACAATACACAAAGCAAAGAAAGTGGTCACTAGCACCATCAAAAGAATCACAAGATAACAACAACAAAATTTCTAATGAAAAAGGTTATAAATTCATTCCCAACAACCATCCTAAGCTAAACACAGATATTTAGAGAATACTTCCCAAGCATCTATTAGAACTCGGTTGGGTACTCAAGTCCATGAAGGACAAAAGATTACGTGGCAAAACTTAACAAGGGCCCTGCAAGTATCAAAACAACAAGAATCAGTTTCTGAAGTAGTTCTCAGAAAACCCCAGAGACTCTGACAAGCATTGAACTAGCCCATCCTACCCACAATATGCACAGGAGCTTCCCACTTGTCCACTTCATAGCAACACAAGCATGGCGTGCTTAAAACACACACAGGTCATTTGGCTCATGTGCAACAAAATTAAATCATTAAATGGGCATCCCGTAAAGATCAGTTGGCCCTAAAACAAAACTAAAGAGGAATTAGCTGCATGCCACAAAGACAGGGACGCTTCACTTCAGGTCTCCATCTCCTTCTCCATCCCCTTGGATGGACTTTTTGATACGAAGCAACATGGTAGTAAGCCACTGATCCAAGCGAGATATCGAGTCAAATTCCTTCACCTAGTTTAAGGAGAGAAAAACAGGAATTAGTCCTTGGAAATACAATCCACACACAAAACAACAGTACCCTGAGCTGTTCAAACATTTATACTGATAATCTGCCAATACTCTTCATTAAAAACTGTTTATTTTTTTCATTACCCTGTGACAGCTTTGATGGAGCTGGTGACAAGTTCATGTGCTTTTTATGTTGCTCTATATGCTAACATGTGCATGGCAAAAAATTCCTAATAGCCTTTACACTTGGAAGAACAACATACAAAAAACACGATCCTGTATAAGAATCAGAAAATGGAACATTAATACTGCTCAATACTCACTGAAAATGAAAAGAATGTACCTGCAAAGAAGGAATGTGTGGAAGTAGAATTCTTTTAACTGCCTTTACTGCATTATCACAGAATAAAATTTCAGTGGGACAAAAATTACTTTTGGTAGCAAAAGTTAAATGGGAAAACATCCCTTTCAAAGTCATGGTGATCATCTTAATGAGGATATATAGAGAAATTTGCTTGATTATAAACATAAACTGGGAAAGCAGAAAATGATGAGTCTGAAGAAAAATATCTCCCATCTATTTTATGCCAAGGATATAGCAAACTCACACTATTTTATTTTTAAGTTGTATTTCAAAGTATTTTATTTTTAAACTGTATTAATAATTTAAATTGTGTTTAATTGATTTTATTTTTCACATACTTATACATCAATTATTTTAAAAAAAAAACATTCAAATTAACAAAATACTAGAGGATACTGCTTATTAAATTTGCCTCACAGCTAAATTTAGTAAATATAACTGCCTAATTACTAAAGTTTGTGGAATAGATAAAATACGACCTTTGTAAAATATACATTAGGTATACTGGAATAATGTTTAAATAAATTTCAACCTGTACATTACAATGAAAAGAAATTTCTGTAACTTAAACTTTCAAAGAATGCACTATCTCCCAAAGGCATAACTTACTGCTTCAGTGTAAGCTTCACTATTCTGTTCTTCATGAGCTTCTAAAAGTTTCTGGCAGAACAATATAGACAAATTAGTTTAAGTTAAAAATTTCCAACTATGAATAGATACTTTAGATAAAGATAAAGCTTTAGTATAACAGTATAACATTGCTACTGCCTTATAAATAAATACCTTATAAAATTGGGGAAATATTAATTAGAATATAAACCAGGCCCTCCCTGGTAGTACAAGGGGTTAAGATGCAGCACAATGAAGCTGTTCACAGCTACTGCAGCACGTTCCATCCCTGGCCAAGACCTCTCCTGTCCCACCCGTCAGCAGTGTATTTCAGTAGATCTGCCTGTTCTGCTCCCCACTCTGTCCCTGGTGAAGTCTCCCATTCCCTGCATCTCTGGCCTATACCCCAGCTCTCATATGCATAAATAAATAAATTTTTAAAAAAACATAAAAATAATGTAATTCAAGAATTATCCAAAGTCAGAGAGCTCCATGTTTTGTGTTAATTTTTCTGAACTGCCTGTTTAAGAACACAATGCTTATATCTCTGACTCTAGTCACACTTGAGACCTATTCTTTAAAAGCTGAAAAGCAGGCAGCAGACTTCATAAAATTAAAACTTCATTATACCCAATCCTACATGACAACAAAGGTATTTTTTTTTCAAAGTTCTAGCATAACTTACTTTCAGTAATTTACATTCTCTTGAATCAGTGAATGCTGGAAACATCTCCTCATATTTCTCAAGTGCAAGCTGAGAAAGAAAAATCACCTGTTAATATCAAATTCACTGAACAAAGAAACAATGTCTTGAACATTACCTTTAGTAAGACTTATCTACATCCAATTTGCAGTGGTAAGCAGCATTTTGTTAAACTTGTCATCAAAATGAATTTGATTTAAAATTTTCAATTTTAGTTCAGAAGAACTCTAAGCCATTTTTTCTTTTTTTCTGAATTAGATTGCTGTAAGAAGACAGCAAATGTAAATTAGAACCAAATGTAATTCTAATAAAACCTTACAGACCAGATGTCTGTTTTCATCCACAATGGAGAAGTTCTTCCAATTTTCAAACAAAAATTTGAGGAGGCTGGAAGGAAGTTTTTTTCTTTCAGCAGCTTTACTTCTTCTCTTCCAAGTCTGGACACTAATAAAATCTAGGAGCCACGTCTCTGCCTCTTGTCTCTTAGTTTCCATTCAGTTTTTCAATTTCTCTCTAGTTGGAATGAAAATTCCAAAAATAGCTATTCTACTTATCTCCCCTTTTACCATCTAACTTATTTCAAACAAATCTACTGAAGGAAAGATGGTTGCCATCTTCTGACTGAAAAGGACAGCCATGGTGACTGATCATGTCACCATGTATTAAATTATGGTTGGGAAAAAATACCATACAGCATCATTATTACTACTGTTATTATGTTATTATTTTTATTATCATTACTAATGTAACTGGTTTAGTTCTGCTACTAACAAACACCACACAAATAAAATGAAGCAAGGATGACTGAGTACCTAGATCCTGTTTTCATGACTAACCTGTGTCAGAAAGCTAGCACAGAAGAATGTTTACCTTAGCGTTCAACTCATCGACTATGAAGTGACAGAGCGCTGCTTTAAAGAAGTAGTCCTTTGCACTGTACTTCAACAAAGGATTGTCCATAGTGTTTGCTCCAACCTAAGCACAGAAAGCAGAGTTAGGCTGACAAAGCTTGCCTTTTATATTAGACAAAATGATTCACATCTACTGCCTGTCAGAAAATATTTCTGTATCTTACATTAGTTTAGCCAGGAAACATACTTTCTAACCTAGTATCATATACTAGAAAATTTTACCAGACAAGGAATAATATTGAGTACATAAAGTGCTGACCTGTTAAAAATGACTCAGAATTTACACTTCCAGGAATATGGGATAGATGAACTCTCTATCCCTCCTGCAGACAATTAAATACCCAATTCATATAACACAAAGATAAGAAGAGTAAAAAGTGGAGAAGAGAGCAGACCAGCCAGGGACCTAAAGACAGGCAAAGTATGCCAATGAATTCCCTGGGTTATGTTCTTTCCTATGTTTTTGACTTGGAACAACCTGTAAGTGCTAATGGTTGTAAAAAGAGATTGGTAAGTCTGCTGTCTCTGGCCAAAGGCAGAAAATGGGCAGTCTAGCAAGACTGAAAACATTCAGAATAATAACTACTCTATTTTGGTCAGAAACCACAGAAAAACTGTGACTCTACACTATTCACATCAGTAGATTCAAGATATCTACCTTTTCAAGAATGCAAGGAGGAGCCAATATTGTCACTGAGGTAGCTTTGTAGCCTCAATGACGGCTAAGTAGGGAGCCAAACCTTCCACCCCTGCCACTGAGGTGGGAGATTACATGCCCTGAGATGGAGGATCACAGGAATCGGTGGCCCTCACCTCCAGGGACATGGACTCAGAAAAGACCTAGTGGGGAGAGAGAGAGTTAAGACTTTCACCATCACCTAGTAGTAAATGAAGACAACCCTAGTAAGTTGTTAGAAGAGAGCAAGCAAGGGCTGGAATGCCTGCCTCTGCCCAGGAGGGAACAAGAGACCCTCCAACCCAATGGCAGTGGAATGGGAAGCCTGAACTTCTTTACCACCATCTGGCAGGAAAGAGACAGCATACTCCTTCCTTCTCCATCTAGTGCGGTGTCAAAGAAAACCAGCTGAAAGAAGGTTTAATTAATGTATTATGTTTTATAATGCAAAAATGTACATTTTTCAATTGAAACTCATGCCCATTATCAGAAAAGATCAAGTGAATGAAGGAAGACAAATGATATAAACAACTGGTGCATGATAACTCTGAGATGACAGAATATTAGAATTATCTAATAACAAAATTTTTAAAGGGACCCTTATAAAAATACTTCAAAAAGCAATTACAAAAACTCTTAGAAAAAAAACAGGAACTCGTCATCCCCCCAAAATCATAAAAAAATCACTTCACAGCAATAAACCCTAAAGGGTATTTTAAAAATGGAAATTTCAAAAATAAAAGATACAACTGACAAAAAAGGTAGATGGGCTCAACACTAGAATATATGGGACGATGGTGAGAATTGGTAAAGTGATAGAACAATGGAAATTACTTATTCTGAACAGAGAGTAGACTGAGAGAAAAAAATGACCAGAGCCCTGAGAGATTTTTTTTTCTCTTGTAATTTAACATTTGTTTCCTAGAAGAGAGAGGAAGAGGGGTTGAAAAAATAATTTAAGAACTAATGGCTTAAACACCTCAAATTTTACAAAACATAAATTTGAGAAGTTTAGAAAAAGCCAAACAGAGTAAAAGCAAAGCTGTCCATGTAAAGTCACATAAACTTTTGAAAACTGAAGATAATGTTTTGAAAACAACCTGAGAAAACCAATACCTTACCTACTAGGGAAAAACAATTTGAATGACAGCAAATTTCTTTTAGAAACCATGGCGGTCACAAGTAGCACATTTTTCAAATACTAAAAGAATTGCTAACACAGACCTGTAAGCCAGTTAAAACACGCTTTAGGTATGAAGGGGAAAGCAAAACATTTCCAGCTAAAGAAGCACTTAGAAAATCTGATGCCATCAGGCCTACCTAAAAGAAGGGCAAAAGGAAAAGAAGGGATAAGAGAAGAAATGTTCAGACATCATGAAGGAAGAAAGAACTTTGCAAGCAAAATCTGGGTAAGAATAATGAACTTGAGTTTTCTAAATTATCAAACAATTTCTAAATTATTTGATGAGTGAAGCAAAAGCTGTAGCACTGATGGAGAAGAAATAACTATACATTGAGTGAAAAAGGTAAAGGGGTGGAAATTAAGATTTCCATATTGTACTGGAATTGATAAAACAATATGATAGCTATGCAAAGGTAATACACACAGAGCAATTACTAAAAAATTATATTTGAAGAGATACACTAAACACTATACTCAAGTAACCACTGGAAGACAGGAAAAAGAAAAGAAAAACACAAGAACTGAGCACAAATTGAAAACAAAAATAAAACCATAAACCTAACATATCAATAATTACATTTAATATCGGTGGTCTAAATACATCAACTAAAAGATAGAAACGACAAGGTAGATTATAAAGCATAATTTAACAATATACTGGCCACAAGAAATTCACTTCAATCACAATGATACTGGTAAGGCTGAAGGAAAAAAGAATGAAAAAAGGTATATACATATGAATCAAAAGGAAGTTGGAGAAGGGAGAAGCTATATTAATAGCAGATAAAAATCAACTTCACCCTCCCTGGTGGCGCAGCTGGTTAAAGCACTGCACTGAGAAGCTTAAGCCACTTCCACAATGAATTCGAACCCCGCCTGCCCCAGAGGAGATACACATGGTGTGGCAGACCTCTCCTGACCCGCCCGCTGCTCCCCTCAGCAGTGTACTTAGTGGATCTGCCTGTTCTGCCCCCCACCCTGTCTCTGGTGACTCCTCTCACCCTCCGCATCTCTGGCCTGTACCCCAGTTCAATATGAATAAATAAATAAATCTTTAAAAAAAAATCAACTTCAGAGCAAAGCAAACTGCTAGAGACACAGGGAAACAATACATGTTAAAAGGTTAACTCACCAATAAGACAAAGTAAGTTTAGATGTGCATGCAACATATAATAAAGCTGTAAAATATGTGAAACAAAGATTGAGAGAAAACAAAGGTCAAATCTACAATTATATAGTATACTATATACTATATATATAGTCAAATCTATACTTATATAATTATGCAATTATACTTCCATATATTAAGACCATAAAACAAATTTCAACAAATTTATCAGAATCAAAATCATTCCTAGTCACAATGAAATCAAACTAAAAATGGGCCCTCCCTCCCTGGTACCCCACACAGCACTGCAAGCTGGTCACAGCCACTTCAGTGCAAGTTGCATCCCCAGACCCAGAGGTGATCCACAGGGTGCAGCAGAACTCTCCTGTCTTGCCTGGACTGTACCCCAGTTCTGTATGCACAAATAAATAAATCTGTACAGGCCAGAGATCCAAGGGAGGTGAGAGGATTCACCAGAGACAGAGTGGGGAGCAGAACAGGCAGACAGATGAAGTGCACTGCTGAGGGGAGCAGCGGGCAGCTCAGGAGAGTTCTGCCATGCCAGGTGGGTCAGCTCCGGGGCAGGAAATTAAACTCATACTGAAGTGGCTTTAGTTTCTCAGTGTTGTGCTTTAACCTGCTGCGCCACCAGGGAGGGCCATAAATAAATAAATCTTTAAAAAAAAAAAAAGAAATCCAACTAAAAGTCAACAATAGAAAGACAACAGGAAAATCTAGAACTAACTGGAAATTAAATGAAACACATCTAAATAACCCACAGGCATAGTAAATAAAATGAGAAAATTAAAACAGAACAATATTAACAGTCAAAGCCGTGTGAGGGGGAAGTCAACAGAACTAAAACAAAAAGGAAGATCAATAAGCTAAGCCTCCATTTCAACTCTTAAAAAAAGAGCAAAATAAATCCAAAGGAAGTGGAAGGATGAAAGTGGTAAAAATAACAATACAATTAAAGAAACTGAAAAAAGTAAAAAAGAAAACCATCTAATTTATCCAATGTTTACAGAAGAATTAACAATTCTTCACACATTACTCCACAAATTAGAAATGGGAGTACTTCCCAACTTATTCTATGAGGCTAGTATTCCCTTGCTAGCCAAACCAAAGGCATCACAAGAAAAGAAAATTAAAGATCAATATCCCTTATATTGATGCAAAATACTACCAAACTAATTCTAATAACCTAAAAAAGGTCTACACACCATGACTTTGTTTTAAAGAAGTAATTTTGTTCAAAGTGAGAGCATTCTTTTACCTGTGGGTCCTAGGAGGTATTCCCTAAGCCCTTGGACAGTCCTGCATGAAAGATAACGCAATGCAGTTCAGCTCGACCTACAGATGAACTCGGAATATGGGTGGTCAACCAGGTCTACATGACTGAGCCTCATAGAACTCTGGAGCCCAGATTCAGTGAGCTTTAGTGGTTGGCAATAATCTATGTGTATTTTACTATCTACACAATTCCCATGAGGGGAGGATAAGAGGAAGTGTCATGCCTAGAACTTTCCTGCATCCTGAACTTTGACTCATAATTTGCATAATTTTCTATAATAAAACATAACTGTGAATCTAACAACTTTTAGTGAGTTCTGTAAGTCATTCTAGAGGATTATAAAACTTGGAAGGTATTTGTTGGAGACCTATCAAATTTGTAATAACCAAGTAGAATTAATCCCAAGAATGTAAGGTTAGTTCAGCTGATTAAAAGTTAATCAATGAAATGTACCATATCACTAGAACAAAGGACAAAACCACATGTTAACCTTAATAATGTTAACAGAAAAAGCACTTGACAAAATCCAACACTTTTGATGATAAAACAATAAGCAAGCCAGGGAGAGAAAGAACTTCCTCAAATTGGTAGAGAGCATCTACAAAAACCCACAGCTACATAGCACATAATATTTAAAGAATGAAGTTTCTTTTAAAAGGCGGGAACAAGATTAAGTAGTTTCTGCTACTTTCATTTAACATTAACATTAACATTCAGATTGGAAAAGAAGCAAAGGTACTACTTCTTTTAGATGACTGATTTTGTACATAGAACATCCTAAGATATTCACAACCATCAGAGCTAATAAGCAAGGTTAGTAAGCTGCAATATATAAAAGCAGCAATCCAAGATGAAAATTAAGAAAAAATTCCATTTGCAATAATATAAAAAAGAATAAAATGCTTAGGAGTACATTTAACTAAAGAACAAGACTTACAAACTAAAAACTATAAAACATTGTTCAACAAAATTAAAGGAGATCTAAAAACAGCCGCTCATATAACATGATGCTAAGATATTGTTAAGATGGCAATACCTTCCAAAGTAGTCTACATAGTCACTGAACTTCCTATCAAAGTCCCAGCTGGTTTCTTAACAGAGACTGACAAGATGACCATAAAATCCATATGGAAATACAAAGGTTTGCGAGTCAATCTTGAAACAGAGCAAAACTAGAGGAGTACAATTCCTGACTTCAAAATTTAAAGCTACAGTAATCAGAATAGTGTGATAATGGCACAAAGATAAACTTACAGGACACCAAAATAGAACAGATGATCCAGAAATAAATTTTGCATAAATTTTTGTTCAAATAATTTAACAAGGGTGCCAATATCATTTAATGGCAAAAGGACAGTTTTTTTTTGTTTTCTTTTTAAACACACGGTTCTAGGAAATCAGGATAGCATGCAAACAATGAAGTTGGACCCTTACCTGCTAATAAAAAAGTGAATTAAGGCCCTCCCTGGTGGAGCAGTGGGTTAAATAAAGCTCAGCGCTGTGAAGCTGACCATGGCCACTTCAGTGTGAGTTCGACCCCCACCCCAGAGATGACCCACATGGTGCAGCAGATCTCTCCTGTCTCACCTGCTGCTCCCCTCAGCAGTGTACTTCGTCAATCTGCCTGTTCTGTTCACCACTCTGTTTCTGATGAATCCTCTCACCGCCCCTGCACCTCTGGCCTGTACCCCAGTTCTGTATGCATAAATAAATAAACCTTTAAAAAAATTCAAAAAGACCAAACTTAAAAGTTGTTACTAAAAAAACTCTTGGAACAAAAGGAGCAAAGATTCATGACATCTGATTTGGCAATGATTTTTCATGAAAAATACAAGAGAAAAACAAAAGAAAAAAAATAAATAGGACTTCACTGAAACTGAAAACTTTATGAATCAAGGACACTGATAATAATAAAAGGGCAACTCAATGAATAGGAGAAAATATTGTAAATATCTATCTGCTAAAGAATATCTATCTATCTATCTATCTATCTATCTATCTATCTATCTATCTATCTATCTATCTATCTATCTATCTATCTATCTCCAGAATATATAAGTTTAAAACAAAACACAAATCGGAGTCCTTACAACTAGCTGGTGAGAGTGTAAAATTGTATAGCCACTGTGGAAAACTTTGGCAGTTTCTCTTAAAAAAAAGTCAAATGGACCACCAATCTCAAACCTAGCTATGTAACCGAGACAACAACCTCTACAAAAAACAAATAACAACAAAACCTGGGCAAATGCTCATAGCAATATTATGCATACTAGTCCTCTAGTGAAAGCAGCCAAATGTCCACGAGTTGGCAGATGCATAAGCAAGATGGAACACTGTTCAGCTATAAGAAATGAAGTATCAGTACATCATGTAAGTGAAAGAAGCTAATAACAAAAAGACTCACACCATGTGATTCCATACACACAAAGGCCCAGAAAAAGCTAATCCACTGACACAGGAAGTATATAGCATTTTTCAGGGACTAAAAAGAGAATAGTTTCTTTTTGGGGTGAAATGTTTTGAAATTCAGTTGTAATGATGGTTTATATAACTCTGAATACAATCAACATTACTGACTCATACTTGAAAAGAAGTATATAATGTGTGAATTATATTTCAAAAAAATTAAAAAAAAAAAAATTCTTCCATAAGAAGCTAGCCCGCAGTATCTCACCTGCTCGTAAATCTCAATGGCTTTCTGGTACTGCTCAAGCTGGGCAGCATACGCTGCCACCTTCAGGAGACACTTGTTTGCTGAACTGCAATCAAGAATCAGAGCAGAATAAACAATCATTCAATCATTCATAGAAAAATAAAATAAAGATATCTATCTCAGGACACCTTTATTTGATACATCCCAATATACTCACAAAGAACAGTGAAAGTTTGTCTTTTCTCACATAGCAAAATTCATTAAGAAAAATAATACTTGCCTGTTGGATTCTTCTCCTTTGTAATAATCAGCTGATTGTTCATAATGAGCGATTGCCTAAAAATACACACCCATGTTATTTTCAAATGACTTGGTATATAAAAACCACAATATAAATAATCCTGTTCCAACACAGCAAACCTTTCACAACATGGTTTACTTCATTTAGAGACACAAGAAATCATGTACCTCCAGAGAAGTGTGGAGGCAGAATATTGGCAAGGCAGCAAAATATCTTCCTTCCCCTTATGTCAAATGTCAATTACACCATTTTCCCAGCCTGCACTGTAATTAGAGATAAGCCATACGATCTGTCCTTTGCAGTAGGATGTAAGAAGGCACACTGTGGGCTACTTCTGATCTTGGCCCACACGTGACTTTGTATTCTTCTCCAGTCCATTTCCCCTTCCACAAGCAAGAATGGCAATGACAAAGTCTAGAGCAACAATGGACGCCATAAAATGAAGACAGCAGAACTTCTGTCTGCCTAGTTTCTGAACAACTATAAAGGTCAGAATGTAGCCCAACCCCTGGGTCTCCACCAGTGACAAATCCAGACTGGCTTGTTATTTTAGAGATATATGAAGCCTACCAAATTTCAGATCTTTAGCTTGCTATAGCAGCAAGGACTTGCTTCACTCATACCAATAGTGACATCTAGAATATGGGAGTTGCCTTCAATCTGAAATGTGTATGTTACCACATGAGAGCTGAATGGTTGCAAAATTTAGTGGCTGTTAAATTAACAGTCAAAGGGAGAGAAAATAGGTTGAAAGCTGGCAAGCTATATTATAGCTTAATATTTAGTAAATCAAACACAAAACTTTGAAGACAGAAAGATGCCCACCGAAGCCAGAAATTTTATGGGAAGCAGCTCTATAAAAAGAGATGATGATGGCGTGTGCTGCATCTTTCAGCAAGATTTCACAGGACAGAACAACTCTAGAACCTTTTTCAGGCAACTAGAAGAAAAGAAGGACAGAGTTCAGAGATAGCATCTCACATAAAACTGGGAAAACCAACAGCGTCTATACCCCAAATGGCAAGATATAAGTCTAAACAGAATTTTAAACTGGTGGGTATGGCAAACTTCTTTGAAACAGGCCAGATAATAGATATTTTTAGGATTTATGAGTCACATATCTATTGCAACCACTCAGCTCTCCTGTGGTAACACAAAAGCAGACATAGATGATACATAAAATGAACAAGTTTGGCTATGTTCCAATATACTTCACTTATGAGCAATGCAGTTTCAATTTCATGAAATTTCTGTCTGTTATGAGATGCATTTATTCCTACCAAAAACTCAAACATGTAAAACCTGCTGTTAGTTTTACAAGAGTGCGAGTTGGGGGTCACAGATCTTCCCTTAACATTGAGGTATTTCTAGCAAACCCAAAAAGGGAGCTAGCATTATGTGAAAACCAGAGTACAGATGCTGCTTTCCCACTCAAAACCACTTGCTCTAGGGCTTCTAGGCTGCCCTAATGAGTTAGGAGATGCAAAGAGACAAGGAAACAACAAATAACATAAACCAAACTGGGGAATTATGTTACAAAAGCCCTTTAGTTGCGGTTACTGGCACATGGAGCTGAAGAGAAGCAAACAGTGTGGCCCACAGAGCCTCTGCTGAAGCTACCAGCTGAAGAGGCAAAGTCAACATTAGCCACGTCTGGATGATAGAATATTGTGGACAGTTTTGTGAAAAATTGGGCATGTCCATGCTTGAATAATTAAGTTTTTGGTCTACTCTTTCAGTCATTTAGCCTACATTAAGTTGGTCCCTAAATTTTATTCATAACTGCAAACAATTTACTTTGTTAAATATAATGGGTGACTGTGGAAAGATTAAAAGTAATGACAGAAAGTATCAATATGGACTTTTCCATATACAAATTAAATAACAGTCATTAAAAAAGAGACTAGAGACACACTATATAACGTTCTTTTTACAAACAAGGACACACACGGAATCTGGAATCTACCCCTTTGGAGCCCTTGTCAGAGCTGTCACCGACATACATGAATGCGGTTACTGGACTAAAGTAGATCTTTTCCCACAAAAATGTAAACTCTATGAGGGTAGGTCTCATGATGGTTTGCTCACCATTAAGTCCCTGGGTATAGAATAATGCCTCTCATATACAGGTACTCAATAAACAGATGTTAAATGAATGAAATTGCACTTCAAATGAAAGTTCCTTATTAATGACTTCCAATAGAATAGAAAGCTACATCTTTCTATTCAAAATATTAGTTACAGGGAATGAGTGTAGCTACTTTTCTTCCTAGTTCTCACAACAGTAGAAATCAATCAGTAAAGCTCAACTAAAGCATAAGCTGCTGCTGTTTTGGAGGTTAAGAAAAAAAAAAAAAAGGGCCGGTGGTTATTTCCAAGTTTTCAAACTGTAGCTGAAAGAACAGCTTAACAGAAAAATTTTAGTGATATGAGGCTGACCACAGGTTATCTCCAGATGTTCACATTAGCTTGGAATTTTACACATTCAGTAGTCCCTGTAGATGGAGATTTGTTCCAAGACTACCAAAAGATGTCTGAAACCATGGGCAGTACTGCACCTTACATAAATAATATGCTTTTCCCATACATACGTAATATGCACACACACGATAAAGCTGAATTTGTAAATTAGGCCTACGAAGAGATTAACAAAAAATAGTAGTAAAATAGGGTAATTAAAACAATATCCTATAATAAAAATTACATGGCTATAGAAACTCAAAATATCTTATTATGTGCAGCATTTCAGGTATGAGTCAGACCACAGGTAACTGAAAGGTAAGGAGGCAAGAGGGCTAGTGTTGTAAAGCAGCCAGGCACAAATAAACCCTCACGTGTTAGAAGTGAGTCCACTTAGCTTAAACTTGCAAAGGTGGAAAAATATATATAACGTAGAACATGACAGCCAAAACCCAACTACACATGTTATAGCACTCAATGTTATGCCAACGAAAATCAGCTGATTGTCCTGTTATTTAAGTAGTGTGCCTCAAAAACCCATGAGATTGCATCTTGGAGCATCTGGTCAGTGTCATGACGCTGGTAAACATACAGCCCCAGAAAGGAGAACAAAGTTCTCTAGGATGGTAGTGACCATTCAAGTAAATGCAATTACCAAAATTCAGACTTAAGAATCTACTTTATGGGTAAAAGACCCTTCGATAGCTTTAAGACGGGATCAATTCTTCTAGAACATCTATCCCCCAGACAGAACTACCATGCCCCTGCCATAGACACTTATATTACAACAAAATTATTAAGTCATGTTCCCCAGGGTTAGAAAACAGTAAAAGGTCATAGTTTCTCTGAATTATTTAAAAGACCACTTAAAGAGGGCCCATTTATTATTTGCTTTCATGTTTTACTTCATGAATTCAAAGCAGTAATATATATTTATGAAAATTTTACACTTCCTTGTTCACCAGCTAAAATCTGAATGAATCAGAGAACAATCGGGGCTAGTATTAACAGGGAAGAAGTTCTTTTGTAATCAATCAGATATTAAATGATTCAAACTAAACTTCATGCATCACCAACCACAATGTGATGAGTCCAACCAGGGAAATAAAGATGGTGTTTCTAAATACAGGGAACAAGGCAAGCTAAACCCCACGCCCGGCATATTCTTAAATATATATATATATATATATATATATATTTTTTTTTTTTTTTTTTCTAAAGCGCACACCTCAGTGAAAAGAGATGCCATCTACTGTCCAACTCACAGAATGGCAGGGACACCATGAGTAAGGATGGGGGCTTCAGAAAAGGAGCTGAAAGTCACCAATATTTTTAACAAGAAGGAAAACAAAAGCACACCTTAGATCATTTCATCCCCCGTGACTCTTATGGCAAGCCATGCAATGAAGTAGTTGTCTGAGAGCACGCCCTGGCGGCACAGAAGGTACTGCGCTGATTCCACAGTGCTCTTCTGAGCATCAAGGATAAGGAACTGAAGCAGTAGTGTTAGCTGGTGAGAGATTCTATGCACAAGTGCTTGCACCCCAAAATGATTCAAAATCCATAAAGATACTGTTCCTATTCAAGATAGGATGGCCAAATAAATATCTCATTCACAGCAGATGCATACCCTTCCTGTTCTGTCACTGATTTTGCACTGGGGAAAAAAACATCACTTGCCTGCAGGTTCTACACATAACCTCTCTGAAGAGAAGTTCACAAGCAAATGCCAATGGTGCTGACTTAGTCAAGATCAGAAGCTAGCCTTGGAAAAGCATGTCATATCTGTCCAAAAAGGTCAAATAATGAAATAGATATAACAAGTCCAAGTGAATTTTGTGCTAAATAACCAAAAGGTGGGAGTCAGCATGAAATCAGAAGGTGAAGGTTCACAAAGACAATCCAATTTTAGTACTCGGAGATGCTCCCCCGCTCCCCCCACAACCATCTGAGACTCCATTTGCTCTGGGAGATGCACAGATATACAGAGAAGGGGTAGAGATGGGATGCCATTTGTTATCAGAGTCTACTGTCTCAGAGGTCTCAGTTCTTGGGCTATAGCAGTAAACATGGGCAAAGTTTCCCACTGACATGGATTGGCCCCCTCTAGTGGAGGGACAGAGCCAATGAGCACCCAGTGTGATGAACAAGCACAGCACACGCTATGCAAAGCGACAAGTGCACTGCAAAAAAAGAGTGAGGTGTAAGAAATGTTTGACTATGTGAAGGGTTAAGCTTCTATTTTAATTATGTATTAATGACAGAGTTCATAGGAAAGGTAAAAAAAAAAGAAGGACAAGGGGAAGTTAGCCACATGGGCATGTAGGTAAGAGTTCTCCAAGTAGAGAGAACACCTGTGGTGGTACTGAGGCAGGAGCTTATCTGGCATGTGTGAGGAGCAGCAAAGGGGTCTGGTGGTTGCAGCAGGTGCAGCAGAGTCCAGCAGGGGAGAAAGGTAGGGAAGAGTAACAGAAGAGAGGGTGGGAGAGGGTGGGGCTAAGTCAGTGGGGCATCGAAGATACCTCGATGGCTCCAGCAGTTTTTCTGAAGGGGCCAATGGCAGCTTGTAAGTAATGTCAGGAGAAACAATCTGATTAACTGTTAAATTCAAACAATCTAATTTACTGGTTTTGTGGTTATGTTGGGGATGAGAGAGAACATTATTGGTCACATCAAAAACAGGTATAACATACATGAAATTATTATTTATGTGAAGAGTGATTTCTCTTATGCCAGCAACAGTATTTGTCCTGCTGACTACTAAATGGCTGACACATTATATTTACCCCATGGATGCATTGGAATTTTGATGAACCTATTTTTCTATATAAAATCCCTTTTGTCTGAGAAAACACATAAGGAGAATGGAGTGAATCCAAAAGGAAGATGGTGATACCTGGGAACCCTATGCCCCGGAGTCAGAACTTCAGGGGGAGTAGAAGCAGGGGGGCCAGTTCAGAGGCTTCTACAGTGACCCAGTGGAAACTGGGGGGCAAGGAAATGAGAAATGCTGCCACTCAGGAGTTTTGAGGACAGAGCTCACAGTGACTGCTCTCAGGCTGGATGTGGAAAAAGAAGACAAGGATGCCTGTGGCCTGAAGGGGAGCACTGCGGGTACAGTGGAGTGCAAGATCAGAACCAGTCTCAAGACATGTAGGTTTGAGATGATTATTGGAGGCAAGGGGAGATGGTGGCAGACAGCGGGATACAGGAACCTGCAGTTGGAGAGTTTTGGGTTGCAGATACACATTTGAGTCAATGGTAACACTGACTGTATTCTGAGTTCAGTAAGAGGAGCAAGTACAGACTGAGAGCAGTCACAATGTCAGGAGAGAGAAGGCTAGTCCAGGAGTCAGGAGAAAACACTCAGTGCACTGGACAGAGAATGAGGTGGGCACCATGTCCAGAAAGTGAAACAAATGAGGGGAAGAGAAACAACCTCCAGTGCTGCAGAGGCGTGGAGTGCCTGTATCCACTTGGGTGTGAAGTGCTACAAGCACACTCTGGCAGCAACTGGCTACATCTCTGCAATGGTTTGCCTTTCTCATTCACATCTGGATCATCCACAGTCCTCAGGACAGCTTTACATCAGCACTTCCGATTTTTTTTTATAAAAAAAAAAAATTTTTTTTTTTAAAGCTTTATTTATTTATACAGAACCAAGGTACAGGCCAGAGATGCAGAGGGTGAGAGGATTCACTAGAGACAGAGTGGGGAGCAGAACAGGCAGACTGACGAAGTACACTGCTGAGGGGAGCAGTGGGTGGGTCAGGAGAGGTCTGGCACGCTATGTGGATCTCCTCCAGGGCAGGTGGGGATAGAACTCATGCAGAAGTGGCCTTAAGCTTCTTAGTGCAGTGCTTTAGCCTGCTGCGTCACCAGGGAGGGCCTTGATTTTTTTTTTTTTTACATCTATCTGTAGTTGATTTAAGGCTGCCTCTCGAGCATGACAGATGCTGTCCTCCCCTTATGAACCTCCAGCCCTGTTGGTCCTTGAAACCATCTGTGATGACTGTGTCCCTCAATTCTGCTGGAAGAGAGGACTCCTCAAGACAACTTAACTACCAATTCTGCACCAAGTTTATGGGGAATCTTGTCCACTGCTTACCTTCTCGATGTCTACAAGTTCAGTCTCATAGATTTCAGCAATGGTGATATGGTGCTTGGCTGCAATTGTAAACCTTCCCTGGAGAGATAAATGAATAACAGAATCATACTCCTGTTCTACCGAATTGAAAGCAATTAATTTGGGAACAACAATGAAAAAGAATGCAACTCTAAGCCATCTCAGGACTCCACCCCACAGCCACTCAAGTAAGGCAATGTCTTACCATGTCTGTGTAAATGTCGATGGCTGCATTTAAGCAGTTGATAGCCTCTGCAGCGTAGGCATTTAAGAAAAACAATGAAAAATCCATTCAGTCAAAGAGGGTTCAGGTGAGCCTATCTTCTTGTTTGCCACTAAAATGTTAAGGAGCTTCCAGGAATTTGGGGTGGAAGGGGGGCAGGTTAGTGAGAAGCAACACAAATCACGCACGAATCCAGACCCATCAGCATGCTCTATCTGCAGCCGCTGCAGGGTTAGTCAGAAGTGGAGAAGGGCTGGCTCAGTACTCTTAACTTGACAGTGAGGACTCCAGCCAGAGAAAGACCGCATCATAAAGAAGACAAAACCACAAGGTCTGTCATCAATACCGACCAATTATATTGGCTAAAAATATGTGTAAATGTATTCCTCACTAATGTCTGTACATATGTTATTTTTGGAAGACAGTACCACTTCACTAGGAAAGATCATCTCAATAGGTTCTACTCTGCGTGCTAAAATCAAAAGCTCAAAAAAAAAAAAAGCAAACAAACCCATGAACCAAAAGCTCATCGAAATTCCTGTTCTGACATCTCTTGAGTGAAGTTATTTTGTACAATGTTAAAAGATGCTAAATTTTGGTTGACTAACATGCACACAAAAGGAAGGGGGGAAATCTAATAAGAGTGATAATAAAGTATATTAATTTTCCTAAAAAGTGAGTCAGCGAATTTCCCATCATAAAGTGGCAGTTTTTATGCTAGCATATAGTTGACAATTCCAAATTTATTGCTTTTAGTTTAAAAGAGAGTAGAGTATAAAAACTTGACTGAGAATTAGAAAGGTACTCAGATTAGTAAAATTTAAAAGCAATTTCCTCTTAACCTATACAAGAAATGTGGACTCACTGTTACACCTTTAAACACACAGAAAAGTATAAATAAAAAATAAGCTAGTTGTAGTCCCACTTAAAACCCCTCATTGGTATCCTGATACAATAGAGTGTTGATGAAATCTAGTGTTTTCTAGATATACTTCTATGTGCATGCACTTCTTTATGAATTTGAGACCTCAATTTCCGTGTGGTTCTTTAGTCACAAGTAAACATTTATCAGACCACTGAAGATTCTCTGAAAGTAGGGATTTTAGTGTCTGCATAATGTCAAAATTATGAGCACATTATAATTTTGCCATTTTATTTTTATTGCTCTACTTAGATTGCCCAGTTTTGCACTTTTAGAAATAAACTGTGATTAATCTTAACACAGAAGTTCTTGAAGTTATTTTTGTCTGATATCTTCATAAAACTTAGGATTTTTTTTGCGCTAAAATGAATTCCTAAAAGAAAAGGCTACACTGCATGTGTAGGAAGGAAGAAATTATCCTTTTAATTGCAAGTATATACTCCTCTAACTGAAAAAATAACACCGGAAAAATTTTACCACTTTAAATACCCAAGTTCTTTCCTTAAAACAAATACTTTGAAAAACACTTCTTAAAAAGTCAGATGCATACTGTCTGAATAAATTGTTCTTAATTATCAAATATTACAATCACCACTTAACTTAAATCTTAAAATACACTAGGTATTTAGGAGTAAGGAAATATTTTGCTTCCTTTAGTTAACAATATACATATTCATAAATTTAAGATATAAGAAGTCTTAGGTAAAATAAATTTCTAAAAAATTCTCCAAAAGCAACATAAATGGAGTTTAAAATGGTGTTGAAAACTAAACAGCCAGGATAAATTTAATATATTTTCTCCTCCAAATGATTAAAAATGATTCCTGAAGTTATCAGAATATTGTTCCAAAGTACAAAAATTTCTTTTCACCGGGATTCAAAATGTCCAACAGTGTAACTGTGAAGTAGGCTACCATCACTGACCTCTACTATCCAGAGTACACAGAGATGGAGGTGGGTCTTACCTTGAGGGTCTGCCTTTTTGTAAGCATTCCCAGCATCCACAAAGCTCGTAGCAGAATCATGTTTGCTCTGAAGCTGCATATGGAGCTTGGCTGCCTGGCAAAATGCATTTCCTGCAGCTGAAGGAGATAAATTAGTACAGTTAAACAGAAAGGATTAAACAGTCCCCATCCCAAGCTCAAACAATTGGGCTTACTCCTAAAAAGTAGTCCCATTTCACTGAAAAGAAGCACAGTCAGAAGAAGCACATGTGGAATGTGACTGAGTGCACCTTAGGTGAATATAAAAATAATCAGAATTAAATCAAATAGCAATATGGGCTTCATCAGCCCCAGGAGACCTCCCAACTATCCTGTGGACAACAGGCCTCATTCAGTAGCAACAGTCAAGTCCAAGGTCATTCAATTATGCTCCTCAGCATAAAATAAACACTGAGTAGGGGCATTAAGCTACAAATTAAAGGTAAAACAGTGAGGTCAAGAAAATGTTTCAATCATCCTTTTATCTAATAGTAAGTCAGTAATAACTTTGCAATTATCGATAAAATGCTGAGGAATTTATAGAAAAAACCAAGATTTTCAGATTGAAAATTATATCCATAATTTCAAAATTCAAGGTTTTTTAAAGTTTATTAACAAAATCTGACTAAAATTTATCCAAAGATTAGATTTTTTAAAAAGAGATTTTGGTTTAATTTTGTTTCTTGCTATTTTAACTTTATTTTGGCATAGAATTGGGGGCTAGAGGTGCATGGGGCATTTACCAGAGAGAGTGGGGAGCAGAACAGATGGATTTACTGAAATACACTGTTAAAGGGAGCAGTAGAAAAGGTCTTTGTGCCATATGTGGGTCAGCTTCCCTGCTAGGGATCAAACTCAGGTCATAGTGGTGATAGCGCTGAAACTTAATCCCTAGGTCACCAGGGAGGCCCCAGACTGTCTTTACCCCACTTTGTATGAAAACATGTATGTCTAAGCAGAATCAGATGGTGGTCCCCCCATCTCTCTGTGGGGCCATGGTATAACATAAAGAGGTTTATGCCCTCTTTTTTTTTTTTTCAGAAAAGTTTTGTGGATCAGGGACTATGAATTCTGGAGTAGCAAATAAAAAAGGAAGGGAGTCCCTAGCAGTGGTGTTGTAGGAACAAGGAACAAATGCTTCAAGGCAAGAAGAGCTGAAAATGGAGACTTGTGATGTGCCTGATCAGTCTGCAGGAGGAAAGAAGGTGCAGGATAGTGGAAATCAAGGCTGAAGACACCATCAGCCCAGTTCAGGCAGGGATTAAAATCTCAAATGAGGAACCTAGAAAAGATGAATCTACTTCATTCTGAGGTTCTCAGTTCAGAGAGAGGTCATGGCACAGTAGGCTGGGGCACATGCAAGCCTCTGGAGATACGGTCCAGTACAATCTGGACAAAGGAGATCGTACTGGTAGGAATGGAGGGGAAAGTATTCACTCTTCTAGGAAGAGCAAGATTAAGAACATCACAAATTTTTTGGCATTAAAAAAATGTGCATTTCAAAAAATTCAGAAAAGTACTGAAAACAATTAACAGATGCCTAAGAAAGCCATACATATACTTTAAATTTACTTTTAAGAAACAAAATATTCAGTTCCACCAATGCTTCACCTGCCACCTTTGTCCCAACCCCTCCCCAGAGAGCATATGAGTTTCTGGGTTTCCACCCAAAGGAAATGCATGGTACAAACTCCTGAGGCAGCCTGCCCAGGTTCAAATCCTGTGCTGTGTCTCAGTTTCTGATAAAAAAGTGTCCAGGCAATTTTGAAAATATTTTACCACCAACTTGGAGGGGGCCCTGACCAGTCAGAGGACGTTAGAAAAGCCCTGCCAGAGGGTTAAACGCTTCCACTGGTGTGGCCCTCCCTGGTGGCGCAACGGGTTAAAGCGCAGCACTAAGAAACTAAAGCCACTTCCGCATGAGTTCGATCCCCGCCTGCTCCGGAGGTGAGCACATGGTGCGGCAGACCTCTCCTGGCCCGCCCGCTGCTCCACTCAGCAGTGTACTTCATCGATCTGCCTGTTCTGCTCCCCGCTCTGTCTCTGGTGAATCCTCTCACCCTCCACATCTCTGGCCTGTACCCCAGTTCTGTATGAATAAATAAATAAATCTTTAAAAAAAAAAAAAAAAAAAGCTTCCACTGGTGAATCACGATGTTGGGGAACAAGATGAGGCATCAAAGTCAAGTGCCCAAGTAGAGGGCAGGCACCCAATACTTAGAGAAGCAGCTAACTTCCAAGTGGCAAGTCAGGACTCCATTAGCTGAAAGGCAGCTCTGCTAGGCTCTCTGCCTCAGAGGAGTGTCATACTATAAGGACTTAGTCTCCAAAGTAAAGTGCTTGAACACTGGTGCTAGTTACACAGGTCAGCCATTGTCATTATCACATCAAATCTATCCTTACAGAGTACTTGAGGTTTGGCATGTTTAAATGTAATCAATCTTTTCAGAGCCTACACACTCTCTCTTCCACCAATAACTTCACCTGTGAGAGTTCATCTAATGACTGCACCAGAACTGATCATGGCCTCTCTTTCCTGAGTGTCCCATTTCCAGGCTGGTCCCATTTCTCCAGACAATGTCAAGAGCATTAGTGTTACAAATTCATTCTACCACCTTCCAAAACTAGCTTTCAGCTTCCTTTTTCACTCTGAACATTCATTCCAATCATTGCTTATAAATGCCAGTTTGATCTCTCCAATCTTGGAAATGAATTTAAAAGAAACCAAAGTCAAACAACTTCACAGACTAAATTTTCTCAACTATAAAATTGGTCTAATGCCTTCCATGGTAATCTCAAAGCTGAGTACCAAATGAATTAACTTAATTTTTTTTTTAAAGATTTATTTATTCGTACAGAACTGGGGTACAGGCCAGAGATGTGGAGGGTGAGAGGCTTCACCAGAGACAGAGTGGGGAACAGAACAGGCAGATCGACGAAGTACACTGCTGAGGGGAGCAGCGGGCGGGTCAGGAGAGGTCTGCCGCGCCATGTGGTCACCTCCAGGGCAGGCAGGGATCGAACTCATGCGGAAATGGTTTAAGCTTCTTTGTGCTGCGCTTTAACCCGCTGCGCCACCAGGGAGGGCCTGAGTTAACTTAATTTTTATAAAAAAATATAAAAAGATGCAATGGTGTTATGATCACTACCACTGTAATGGTAATGGCTTCTAAAAATCTAATATTTATTTGCTCACAACTATTCCAGTCTGAGGGGAGAAGGAGGAAGAGGAAGCAGGAAGTGGATAGAAGTGGGTAGTGAGCACAATGGACTGTGGTGGAGGACTGTGGTTGCTTGGTGGTGGGAGAGCTATAATGACCACCCATGGGGGAAGAATCCTATATGTCAAAAAATTAATAACGATATAAAAAAAGAATATTTCACTAAAAAAAAAAAAAAAAGCAAACAAATATGCTGAGCATACTGTATTGCTAGTACTGGTCCAGTCATCAGCAGAAATAAAACATGGAAACATCTGACCACCAAAGGTTTACAGTCTAGTGAGGGAAAACACATAATTAAAATTCATAAACACTATAAATGAATAAATGCAAGTCATTTTGTGTTTTACCAAAGGTGTTAGAGAAAGGGGAGTAGGTTTCTCAGAAGACTACTGGTATTTGTGAAAGGGTGATAGACAGACCTACAATGATACATTTGAGGACCTGATTGAAGCAGGGTATCAGTCACATTCTATCTTGGGGAACAGCATGTCAGACAGAAGGAACAGCACATACAAAGTCACTTCCTCTTCAAAATGGCTTTTGTATTATCTTTGCCTGAAAAGCAAACAACCAAAATCTTTATACGTACCACTCCAATTTTTAGCCATCTTGAACATATTTGCGGCTCTGGTATACATTTCGCAAGCCTCTTCTATTCTTGTATTCCCTCTGAGAAAATTTTAAAAATGAGGTTAGTTTTACTATAACAACCATTCATGTACCTAATTCTTCTTCCCTCCTTCAAATAATAAATATTTAATAAGCACTTACTATGTGCCAACAAACATTAGAGAATATTAACAGATGCTAAAGGAGATACTCTTACAAAATGGGGTTATTTTCCAAATGAGAAAACTAATACATACAAAAGTAAAATGACTAGCCCAATGTCACAGAGCAAGGACACCACAGCACTAAGACTCAAAAATACAGAGCTGACCCTGTAGCCGACACACAATCTGAGAGTTTTTCCATGTATGGAAATTGATGTTTTTTATATTAGTCTAAGAAATTAGAGTGTAATATTCAAAGGAGATTAAGTCCCGAAGGATAAAGACATCTTTATCCTGTTAATTCTGAAGAGTTTAGTACTAAGTGTATTTAGACTTAAAAATAAAAACAAAACCTGGATCCAGAGCATATGAAGAAGGACCATGCTCTGGCTATATTATCTATATATTAACTGCTGGCTCTGGCAGGAGAGAAGTCTTTCTCCAACATGAAGATGCCTCAGAGTTTCAGTCCTCTCTACGTGAAAATTTGTTCTGTTGTACAATATCCTGAAAGGAAGTAACTCCACTGACTGCTGCCTGAAAACATACTATTCTCGAAAATTCGTCACATGTAGTTGGTTCACAGACAGCTTTAGTTACTTAGAAACTTCTTACAGATAAGTAAAAATAATCCTGTGTAATTTCCACCAAAGTTTTCTATTTCAACCTTGCTTTTACTGAGTTAGGATAAGGCCCCTATGAATGATTCTTTACTATCTTCTCTATATTACAAAAACAAAATATCCACAGCACCAAGAAGTGGACTCTAGTACACAGAATGAGGAACTCAAAGTGGAGTAAAGACAGAGAACTGAGAGAGAGGAGAATTCAAGTTTGACCCTTGGGAGTGGGCACAATATGAACACAGGGGAAGATGTATCTCCCAGGAGCCCGTAAAGGCACCAACCTGGTAGAGGGACACACATAGCTGTGCAGTGGGCTGGGCAGACAGTTAGGGCAAGGTGTTACTTTAGGGAGTAGTGACTGCCTGATCCTACTATCTTTAACCTCATCAGGTCTCCACTTAAGCACATGTATATAGAGAATAAAAGGATCTGTATCTGTGGGCTTTCAAGACAATTAAAAAGAAATCCATTTATAGTTGTCACTACAGGGCTTGACCCAAAGTAGATACTCGGTCATGATGTAAATTATTATAATTAGATTCATGAATCAAAGGCATAAAAACCCTTGGGATTATTTGTATATTGTGTGCCTGATAAGGGACTTGTAACTAAGGAACTCTTACAACTCAGTAATGAAAAGACCAATAACCCAACTAAAAAATGGACTAAAGTATCTGAATAGACAATTCTCCAAAGAAGATGGCTAAAGAGCACATTAGAATATACACAACATCAGTAGCCATCAGGGAAATACAATCAGAACCACAAATGAAATAACACTGCTGGTACATATATAAAATGATACAGCCACTTTGGAAGAGTATGCCAATTATTCAAAAGGTTAAATACTTTGAGTTATTATAGACACCAATTCCACACCTAGGTACATACACACCTAGCAAAAATGAAAGTGGTAAGAATTGTATACAAATATTCACAGCAGCATCTTTCAAAATTGTCAAAAGGTAGAAACGATGCCAGTGCCCCTTAACTGAAAGGATATAAAATATAGTGTACACATACAATGGAGTATTTGAGCAATAAAAAGAAATGAAGTACTGATACATGCTACAATATAGAAAAGCTTTACAAAAGTTTTGTCAAGTGAAAAGAGCCAATCACAAAGGAACACATATTGTATGGTTCCAATTCTAAGAAAGGTACAGAATAGTCAAATTTAGAGAAACATAAAAATTAGAGGTTACCGGGCCCTCCCTGGTGTTGCAGTTGGTTAAAGCACAACACTGAGAAGCTAAAGCCACTTCAGCATGAATTCCATCTCCGCCCCGGGGGTGACCTACATGGCACAGCAGGCCTCTCCTGACCTGCCCGCTGCTCGCCTCAGCAGTGTACTTTGTCAGTCGGCCTGTTCTGCTCTCCACTCTGTCTCTGGTGAAGTCTCTCACCATCCCTGTACCTCTGGCTGTATCCCAGTTCTGCATGCATAAATAAATAAATCTTAAAAAAAAAAAAATAAAGGTTATCTACAAGTAGGAGTATTTCATGGGGGAAATGAAAATATTAATTGTTCCAGTGATTACATGGCTCTGTATATGCTAAACACTACTGAATTGGGTGAGTTATGTGGTAAATGAAATTCTATCTCAATAAAGCTGTTCCTCCCCTCCTACCACTTTTGGGGCTACATCACACCAAAAAGTGAAGTGTCAGAATAAGCAGTCTTTTCTCACACCTCTTATTCCTTTTTTTCTACCTCAAATTTACATATTAAAAAAAAAAACCCAATTAGCTAGTTTCCCCAATGGAAATTTCCTAAACAGGATAAAGTTTTCAACCTTAGCCACAGCTCCCCGGAGCAAACAAGACTTGCCACTTTCTTGTATCTTGTTTTTCTAAAGTATACCAGCATCCTGAAGTGTAATTATAGTGCAATCATTCTTATTAAAGGTTTCCAAATAAAACTAGCTAAATTAAAATGTACTTTATCCTATTATTTTCAAAGACAGATTCAGCAAGAAATAATAGAACGCCTACATTATGCCAGATATCTCCACATATGTTCTGTCATTTTCATTATTACAACAACTTTGAAAGACACTATATCCATTTTTACAGAAGAGAAAAGTGGATCTGGAGCTCAATGGCCCAGCCAAGGTCACCCAGACAAGATCAGTGATGGATCTAACAGTGGATGCTGAATTCAGAGATCTATAAAAGTACTGAATAAACCCTGCTATTCTCAAGATCCTCACCACTCCTACAACAGAATCACCAGACATATTCTCATTTTAAAAGCACGGGAGAAACTGTCATTATAAACAAAACTTTTAAACTTCATTAAAGATGGTATTTTAAAAATTTCTCCAAATGCTACAGTGTTTTATATATGTAGAAGCTAATTTTTGTAAGCTTTAAGGACAAATATTCAGTATTCAAATAATTCAATTGTTACACGGAACCCCAAAGTAAGGTAGAAGATCCTTGAAAACAAAAAGAAAGGAAATCTAATTATAAAGTGGTAAAATTTAAGCACATGGCACTAAGCTAAACTGAGTCAAATTATTTTTTGATATAATGGTATTCTGCCCTTGAGGATAACTATGAAAGGAAACAGTGACCAGCTTGCATAGAACCCTCCTTCTCTACCCTAACCTCTACACCATCACCACCACATTCAGCCCATTAATTCCCTCAATTCCATGGGCAAGGCTGACTCTTTTTCTTCACCATGCTTACTAAGGAAAAATTCCCTGAGATTATCTTGTGGCATAAAACTGTGGAAAGAAGGGTTTTGCCCATAAGGAGGTCAGAATGATGAGGATGGAAAAGATCTAAGAGTAGCCAAACACACCCTCCCCATCATGTTCCAGTGAGAAGACCTGATCAGAGGCTCACTATGTTCCACAAGGAAATGGTAAACAGTGGAGATGTGCCTTAAACCTGGCTACAAGTTCCTGTATCTCTTCACTATTCCACCCTCCTGTTCCCCTTGAGAAGTTTAGGGATATACAAAAAAAAAAAAAAAAAAAATCCAGGATAATTATAGCCTATTATTTCAAAGACCTTAAATCATGTCTATACTCAGACAAGTCTTTGATTTTTTTTTTTTAAAGAAATTACTCATGCATATAAAACTGGGGTACAGGCCAGAGGTGCAGGAGCAGTAAGAGGAGTGGGGAACAGAACAGGCGCACTGATGAAGTACACTACTGAGGGGAGCAGCAGGCAAGACAGGAGAGATCTACTGTGCCATGTGGGTCCCATTGGGGAGGGCCCAAGTCTTTGATCTTTTAACAACCAATTAGTGGCCCTCCCTGGTGGTGTGACGGGTTAAAGCACCATGAGGCTGTCTGTAGCCAGTGAAGTGGGAGTTTGACCCCCACCCAGGGGGGTGACCCACATGGCACAGCACACCTCTCCTGTACTGTCTGCTGCTCCTCTCAGCAGTGTATTTCAGTCAATCTACCTGTTCTGCTTCCCATGATGTCTCTGGTGAATCTTCTTACCCTCGAACCTCTGGTCTGTGCCCTAGTTCTTATATGCATAAATAAATCTCTTTAAAACAATAGTCTTCAAATAATTTAAATTTGATTTTTCCTCATCCTGAATAAGAATGAGTTCAGAGCACTGTAAAACACCGATGACTCTAGTACTCACTTTTAAAACCGTGGGTGGAAGGAGAGATGTTAAAGTAGAATCTGTGGGACTAACAGCTCATACCTCATAAGAAAAGGTAACAACTGCTGAGGCAGAAATAAAGCAGCTTCTAAAGTTAGAAGATATTAGAGTAGAAATATCATAAAAATTGACAATGACAGTGCTGTGGTGATATGAAAGAACTAGTGACAAAATTCATCTTTATCATCAAAATACTCTGAAGAGATGTCAAAAGTTCTGAAAAAGGGATCAATTTAGCAGTCCTGGGGCTCTGGGGAGAGAAGACACCAACTAGGATAGCTCCTCCTTCCCATGATTCACCAGTAACATTACTTATGCCACGAAACTGATGCTCTTTGGAGAGGGCCTGGCACATAGGATTTGCTGACAATGCTGATTGCTCTGTGTGTGGATGGAAGAAACTTTAAACATTATAGGTTTTTAGATATTCCCCATGTTTCCCTCAAAATAACTAGCAAAGACAGGAAACACTCAGAAAAGGAGCAAAAAATTCAGTATCTATTTTAAATATATCTATCATTAAAGGAAACACTCATTCTCTATTCAAGGACATCTGCCACCAAATGTGAGGGTTTTCCACATCAAGCAATTCTCTAATTCTCTGTGCTCACCACAAGACTGCCCTGACTACAGAAGCCAGTTACAGCAGCGGAGACCCACAATTCCATTTAACTTACCTACAAATCTGAGGTTCTGATGAGCTGCTCAGATTCAAATTTTTGCCACAATGGTTTCTAGGTCTCAGGAAAACACTCTATTTATGATACTGGCTTATCGGAAAGAACATGACTCATAGACCGTCAAATGGGAGAGAGGCATAGGACAAGTATGTGGACAGAGCCATAGAGCTCCCATGCCTTCTCTGGATGTGTCAGCTCTGAAGTAACTTGGCATCCGTCAACCTGGATGCTCTATAAACACCATCTTTTAAGGACTTTATAAAGGCACATGAAGTAGACTAGCTAATTAAATAATTTATCATTGGTAATTAATCCAATTCCAGTCCCTCTTCCCTCAAATGGGGGGCAGGGCTGAGAGTTCCAATCCTGTGCCCACATGATTGGTTATTCTGACAACCAGCCTAATTTTTTATCCTCCATTAGCATTTATTTTCATCTGACACTTTATTTCTGTAATCTTCACAAATTCTAGAAACTTGGTGTTTTCCTAAGTAAATACTACCCTCTCAAGATTATTTTACTCCTGGGTATAATGTATTTATAAATGGTCTAACTTCCTTCATTCAATGCAGGAAGTGGGGCTATTGGCAGCAGGGAAATGCTGAGGCCTCAGGAGATCTACAGAACATCTGTCTAAATTATTATACTAAGTGCCCATAACTACAAACCAGTAAGTAACAAGCTATGTAGGGCAAGGGTACATGTTTTGGAGTGGCTTCCTATGAATGAAGGTTGTGGGGTCCCAGAACAGAGTAGTCACTCATCCTGAGTCTTAGAGACACCCTATGAGGTCCACTCCTCCCCTGAAGTCCCAATGTTACACTGCACTGGATAAGGGGGTGCGCAAGCAAGCACCTGGGATGGAGGGTACATAGCTGGAGAGCTGAAGTGGAGACACAGTATGCGGACTTCAGCTGGAATCTGATGCTCATAACAGACAGCTCAGCCTGTGTTAGGTCAGAGTACTTAAACTTCCCTAATGAAGAAGCTACTATCTCACTTTAGCCCATGCTGAGAGATCCAAAACACCTGCCCCCCCCTCACCCCAGGCTGAAATATCCAAACACATGCCATTTCCCTATGAGAAATGCTTCACAACTAGTTCAAATTCCTGACTCAACTCCTGACTCAAGAATCTTAAATTCCTGAGTCTATTGGAGGTGATCTTTTGATGTCTGTTAACCCTGGTCCTCTTTTACACCTTTTACCCTTCACTGGTACCAGTTTCCCACTAACTCCAGTTGCAAAAAAATAAAGAAAAGAAAACAGAAACAGTTAAAAATATGTCCTTACCAAAACCCAGACAAGACTGAAAATGAGACAAGAACACAGTGCAAATGCTGGGGTGAGTGTGTAGCAGAGGGGGTGACCCTGGAATGAATGGAGTTGCAGAGCACATTGAGTGTGAATTCAGGCAACAGTCTTGACTATGCCAATGGTTCTTAAGAAAAGATGAGGACATAAAACAATAATAATATAATGAAAATATGAGGCAGCTACATTTAGAAATAATGGAGTTAAAAAACACCCAGATGATTTTAAAATTAAATTGTGGTCTCAATAGTAGACAAACAGATGCAATTGAGAGAATTACTGAGCTCCAAAACACAGCATTAGTAATCACAGGATAGAGTGAAGGATAGAAAAAGTAATTTTAGAAATGAATACTGTGTAAGAGCTCTCAGGGATAAGTTAAACAGAAATAAGGGGATCCCAGGAGAAGAAAAAGATCAAGGCAAAGAAAATCTATTAAAAAATAAATAAATCACTAAAAACCATCACACTCTGGGAAATGAATGAAAAGTTTCAAGAGGCCTAAAAAGGTCCAATAAATAATATTAGACAGATATACACCAAGACTCATAAAATGACAAGGGTAGAATATTAAAATAGTGAGAGAAAACAAGTGTAACTTGTAATAGGGAATCACAATCCAGACTCAGCAGACTTCTCAGCAGAAACAAGTATAAGGGACTAGAAGGGATATAAAATACTTAAGACTTCCAGCCCAGAATCCTTTACTCATTAAGATCGAACAACCAAGATAGAAGAGTAAGGAGATTTACTGAAAAACCAACTACTAAGAGCTGCATGTAAAAGAAATCCCAATGAGGCTATTAGAAAACAATACAGCAATTAATATTGAGGCAACATAGAGGAGGAATATAGAGTGGAACACTGGAGCCATTCAGAAACAAGACAGTCCAACAAGTCACAGAAACCGCCTATCACATACTAACCTCAGTAGACCTCTCAAAAAATCAAGCCAAAAAAAAAAAAAAAAAAAAAAAAAAAAAAAAAAAAAACCAGAAATGAAACTTAAACAAAACTTGACAGATGTCCTCAGAAAAATTAAAAAACTTAAGACAAACCAAAACAAAAGCCAAAAACATAATGAACAAATACTTATATCTCAATAATCAATCTCCTTAAATGTAAATCACCTGAACTCACCAGCTAGCTGAATGAAATTCAAAACAATGTCTAATCTTTTGTTATATACAAGAATCTCACCTCACCAACAAAGACAAGCACAGATTTAGAATTAAAGATTGGCAGACAGATACAGAAGTAAAGGACAACCATAAAATTAAGTCAAGGACAACTACATTTATATAGGATTGCAAGAGGTCAAGACATCTTGATTAAGAAGCTAACACAAAAAGAAGTGACATTCATACATATGTACTGAATGATGGAAACACATAAGGCAATAACAGAACTGAAGCGAGAAAATGGTAATAGCAAAATAATACTAGGGAACCTTAATACCTTACTTACAGTAACAGATCTAGGAGAGAAAGTAAAATAAGAAAACAACAGCTTTAAAGGAGGAGTTAGATCAAAAAGGTCTAATAGATATGTACAAAACATTTCACACAAGAAATGCTGCATAAACATTATTTTCCAAGGGCACAAAGAACATTTTCAAGAGTAGAACATATCTTGCGAAATAAGTCAATTGTTAGCAAAACCACAAAGATCAAAATTATATTTAGGCCAAGTCCATATGGAAAAAGTAAGTACTGGATGATTTCATGACTTCACATATGCAGAATATAGAGGAAGCAAACAAAGGGAGAGGGAAAAGATAAAACTTGCAAGCTGAAGTTAGATCTGAGGCATCCAGCAGGAAGGAGAAGCAGAGAGGGTCAATACAGGGAAGGGGAGAGCACAAGGGATTCTGGGGGTGCACCATAGATGTGGGAGAACTACCAGGACTACACCTGAGGGGAGAAATCAAATACTGTCCAAAAATTAACGCTGCAAGAAAATAAATTAATTTTAAAATAAACAGGCAACACTAAAAAAAAATGCCTATGACCATCTCTGCTCAATAAAACTAGAAATAAACTAGAGGGGAAGAAAAACCAGGAAAAACTATGAATACCAGGAAAGAAAACTAAGAAAACTAAGAAAAACCAGGAAAAACTATGGCAATTAAACAACATGCTGCTTGATAGCAATTGCATAAAACAGGAATCAAAAGCAGAACATAAAAATACCTTCAAATGAATGATAATGATGATACAAATGACCAGAATCTCTTGGATGCAGCAAAAGCCTTCTTAAGCAGGAAGATAACCGCTAGCGAAAAAAATTGATCACAAACATGGATCAAACACAAATTAAAATGTCAAACACAAATTAAAAATCTCAATAAAAGCTAAGGACAAAATGGCTTTACAAATAAATTCTATCAAATTTTAAATAACTAATTCCTCTCTTGCTCAAATTGTTCTTAATAAGAAGAAATTTTCCCTAATACATTTTATGATGCCAACATTACCATATTCTGAAATCAAAGACAGCACAATTACAGACCAGTATCTCTTACGTACATCGATGCAAAAATTTTCAACAAAATACTAGCAAATCAAATTCAACAGTATGTCACAAGGATGATACATCATGATAAGAATAGGGTTCATGTCAGTGATGCAAGAATGGTTTACATAAATCAATTAATGTAATAATCATGTCAACAAAATATTAAAATATGATAGCTATAAAGTATTTTATAAGCTCCAACCATTTATGAAACAACTCTAACCAAGATGGGAATAGACGAAAACCACCTCAACATAAAAAAGGCCATACAGGGGCCCTCCTGGTGGCGCAGCGGGTTAAAGCACAGCAGTGAGAATCTAAAGCCACTTCCACGTGAGTTCGATTCCCATCTGCCCCGGAGGTGACCACATGGCGTGGCAGACCTCTCCTGACCCGCCCGCTGCTCCCCTCAGCAGTGTACTTCGTCGATCTGCCTGTTC
>NW_004567123.1:1802049-1843156 GCF_000260355.1 Condylura cristata | reverse complement strand
CATACAGTACAAATCAACAGCCAATATGACTCTACAGGGAAAAACTGAAAGATACCCAGTAAAATCTGGCACAAGATAAGGATGTCCATTGTCACCATTTCTATTATAGCACTAAAAGTTTTGGCCAAAGCTATCAAACACAGAAAATAAAAATCTAAGTAAGAAAAATAAGTGAAACTATCACTATTTGCAGGCACTTTATGGGAGATCCTGAAGATTCCATCAAAAAGTTATTATAAACAGATGAATATAGCAAAGTGGCAGGCTAGAACACCAACATATAAAAATCCAGTTTTGATTTGTTTTTTAATAAACAAGGAAAAGAAATTAAGAAAAATATTCTGAGCCACTTATAACTGGCTCAAAAAGAAGTACCTTGGGATCAATCTAACAGATGAGCTAAAAGTTCCATACAATAATAACTACAAGATGTTGTGAAAAGACTTAGTGATATAAAGAGATGGAAGAAGATACCCTCCGCTCATGAGTGGTAAGAATCAATATATTCAAAATGACCATTTTCCTTAAATTGATATACAAATTAATGCAATCTTCATCAAAATATCAGCATTAATTTCAAAGAAAATGAAGAAAAAATACTGAAATATTTATGGAACCACAAAAGGCCTCAAATTGCAAAAGCAACCATGAGAAAAAAGGAAAGAAATGGAGGTCTCATGTTACTAACTTCAATTTTACTAGATAGCAGCCATATCAAAAATAATGTGATACTAATACAAAAATAGGTATATGGATCAACAGAACAGAATCAAAAGCCCTGAAACAAACACATGCATATACCAGTACCTATTCTATGATAAAACATCCATGACCAAAAAATGGGGAATGTCTTTAATAAATGGTGACAGGAAAATTGAAAAGCTACACTCAGAAGAATGAACTTCAATTACTTGCTAATACCAAATATATAATTAAATTCTACATGGATTAAAAATTTATTTACATGTAAGACCTGCAACAATAAAATACATAGGAGAATCATTGACAATAAATTCCATGATAGCAACAATAAATCAACCCTTATGGCAAGGGAATTAAAAACAAACAACTGGGATTACCTAAAGTTATAAAGCTCCTATATAGAGAAAGAAAGCAAGATGATTGAAGACCCACTAAAGGGAAAAAATGGATAACATAACTGAGAAGGGATTAATATCCAAGATAGACCAAAAATAACCAAACCCATAATTTAACCATTAAAAAAATAATGGGCGGCAGATATGAACAGATAATTCACCAAAGGGTACATTCAAAACACCAAAAGACATGAAAAAAGATGTTCATAGTTGCGTCTAACTAGAGAAATGCAGGTTAAAACCATAATGAGAAGTCATTTTACACCCCTGAGAATGGTGTGTATTAAAAAGATCCCTTACAAGTGCCAGAGAGTATGCAGAGAAAGGGAATCCCATTTTTATTGTTGGCAGGAATGTGAACTGGTGAAACCATTACAAAAAGTTCTTGGATTTATCTAACAATTAAATATGAGAATACCAAACCAACTAGCAACCCCACCTCTGCGCATATTTCCATAGAATATGAAACCATCAATAAACAATCCCATATCTATACAATATTCACAACATTACTTATAATAGTAAGGGTACAAAAGTAGCCTAAATCTCCTTCTATAGATAAATGGGATCAAGGATCCTGTAAGTAAGGATGAAATGCAGTCATTTTCAACAAACGGGGTGTGTGTGTGGGGGGGCAGGATTTCAAAGAATTATGTTCAAAAAACAAATACTGAACATTCATTTAGGAGATAATTCAGAAATGTAAAAATACTTTCAAAAACTAGTGGACACCAGAAACATCTACAGGGTTCTAAGGTATATACTTGCCCTAAGGGAAGTGACAGGGAAAAGGGACAAGGGGAACACATGGGACTGGGGGGTGGAAAGGAGATGGCAGGGGATGAATATATATGCTTAATTTCCCAATATGAAGCTTATGAGAACTGAACTTAATTTTGGTGATAGTCCCAAACGTTAATTTGATTTGGGTACTTACCTTTCTTACCGAGGGGGTACAGACTGGAACTGTTAATAAAATAAGTCAAGATTCTTAAACACACAAGAAAGCCAAAATGATAATTACTAGATATACTCAGCAATGACTCACATACCATATGAATTGCCATATAAGTTTTTATATTTATTTCAATTTATAAAAATTCAATCTTTAAAGTGAGCTTCAATCTTCAAAAAATATTGATCATTCTGTGATTCCCACAAGCTGTTGGCTACCTACCTAAAGACAAATTTGTCCACTATACTCCAAAACCCACACAGATCCACAAGGAGTAGATAGATACAATCTCCCATAAACTGTCAGAAGCAAAACTTTTGTATTAAAATATGAGACAAATGAACTCAATTCTAGAAGAAAAGAAAGACCAAATCATCTCAGAAATGAAATCTTAGCTATAACACAAAGGGAAGAACAGATTCTACTGACACTAATGCGAAAAATAAAAACTGCCAAGAGAATGGAAATGAAATAAAGGAGGGAAAAGACTAGAAAAGTGATATAGAGGATAAGCAAAAAGAAGCAACATCCAAGTAATCAGAGTCCCTGAAGAAGGGAGTTGGGAAAAACATTTACTGAATATTTAGAATTACAATCTGAGAAAATGTTATGGAAACAAAAAGTCTGAATCTTAAATCCTAAAGGGTCTAGTATGTCACAGGAGAAACTGATCCAGAATAGTCTTGTGAAACACATTCTACTAAGACTATTATTGATAGATTTTATAAATAAAGAAAACCTCTGGGTTCTCAGGCAATAAGACAAGTCACTTACAGAAATAAGAAAATCAGGTTAGCATAAGACTTCAATATCATACAAAACAAGGTAACACAGTAAACAGGCTTCAAGATGCTCAAGCAGTGGGGGGAAAGGTGTGAATCAATGATAAGATAATGAGTCAAAGCCATCCAATACAAATAACTGAAAACACATCCACACCCTGCCAAAGTAGGAAGCAGAACAAACTCACTGGCACAAAGGAATGGTTGTTTTCCAGAGCAAAAACAAAAAGCCAGATGCCTAAGTAAAGAAATGGCACTGAGGACATGAAAGATTTAGAGTAGTTAGGTAACTAGAAGAACAAAAAGCAAAACTTTCCAAAATAAAAAAAGATCAGATTACAGATAAAACATCATACATAATAAATACAAATTCATAATAAAGTAAGATGACAATTAAAAATACTTATCAGTTATACCTATAAGGTAGTGGGTGCTTAGATTTGCTCACTGGACAAGATCCAACTCTGCTCAATACCAAAGACAGAACTGAAATAAAGGTATTCTGAAAGGTTTTGAGATAGATGCTCAAAAGTGTACCAAACAGATCACCCCGCTTTTGATGGAACAACAAATAAGCCTCAAATCTCCCACTTCTCTCTTTCCACTTCATCTATTATTGCAGGCTGGCTGTGGCTGTGCTTGTTCTGTCTCCATGGGTCATCTTTCTGTATTCTGGAACTCATCCCAATCTGGGATGTAACTTTCTCACTTCATATAGGAGAAGAAATCATAGCAGAAGTATGGGGGTCAGGGAAGGATGGGCATGCACTTCTGCTCAAATGGAGCATGTACCCTTTTTATTCACACTCCTTCAAGTCAATCTCAAAGAACTCAGGAGGAAGGGAATGCAGGGTGTACTCCTCCCAGAGCTGAGCGGCACAGGTCACATGCCAACAGACAGGAGGAATAATCCTCTTACATAATACAGTCCCACAGCAGGCAAGCATAAACATTAAGAAAGCAGGAACTGCTACCTTGGTATAAGACAGAATTTGGGATCAATAGGGTCAAATGAAGTATATTCATTTTATAAAACAAAAGATACAGTTTATAATGGAGTTTTGTTAGTTGTACCTAGGTACCAAAATGCAATAACCACTTTCATAAAGCAGAAACTATAAGACACAAGATAGAAATACTTAAGAGACATTAATAAATTCTGTTCAGTCCAAAGTAGATCAAGTAGACAAAATACAGACATGAAAGAAAATATAGTGATTAGAACTTAGGATCTCTATCAAACCCCACACTCTGGTAACACAGAATTCACCTTCTCAAGTGCACACTAGTCATTAGTTAGGAGGCAGGGAAATCCTTAATAAGGTGTCTGATCATAACAAAGTAAAACTAGAATTAATGATATACAAAAAACCCTTCTACTTAAGAACAAAACCCTTACAACTCTGGGATCAAAAAGGAGAGAAACTGAGCAACACCAGAATCTATGGCATACATAAAAACATAAAAGGAAAATTCATCCATAATTGGATCCATAAATTCAGTAATGGAAACAATAAGTTAAAAACCACTCCCCCCATCTCCAAAAAAGGGGTGGGGGGGGGGGGGAAGGTGACCAAAAGAAAGTTAAAAAGAGCAAAAATTAGTAAGGCAGAAGAGACTAGAACTAATAATTCAAACCTGTCACTGTTTAGGAAAGAAAGAAAAATCAACAGAAAATAGGACCAGTGCAATACAAAAGAAGCAAAACGAAGGAAGTAACTGTGGAAATAAAGAAAAAAATTAATATTAAACAAACTACTTTGTACAGATTATAAATTAATTTTGAATGAGTAACTTTCCTAGGGAAATTTACCAATTGACCTCAATAAAGACGGAAAGTTTAAATATAAAATTCCAAAGAAAGAAACGAGAAAATGATAAAAGAAAAACCCACTCCAAAACTGGACATGATTTCACAGTAAGGCTATTCTACTTAAACTTTCAAAGACCAGAGCATGGGTATAAAAAGAACTAATTCTTTTTTTTTTTTAAAGACTTATTTATTTGTTCATACAGAACTGGGGTACAGGCCAGAGGCTCAGGGGCGGCAAGAGGCTTCACCAGAGACAGAGTGGGGAGCAGAACAGGCAGATCGACGAAGTACACTGCTGGGGGGAGCAGCGAGCGGGTCAGGAGAAGTCTGCCCGCCATGTGGTCACCTCTGGGGCAGGCGGGAACTGGACTCATGCGGAAGTGGCTTTAGATTCTCAGTGCTGTGCTTTAACCCGCTGCGCCACCAGCGAGGGCCAAGAACTAATTCTTTTTATGATATAGCTGCAACATCAACACTTCATCTGATGAAGACAATACAAGAGGGTAGTAAATATAATTTAAGCACAAAAAATTATTTTAATAGCTTATTTTTACATCATTGTATGCCTTTTTCTATCTCAGCTGTAATCCTTGTGGGCTTCCCATCACCAAATCACCCATGTGCCATCACCGTAGTCCAGTGCACTTCCCTCCCCCCACCGTTTTTGATCCCATTCCCCACACCACCCCCGTGAAATGTCTCTGGTATATAGCTGTTTCTTATTATTATTTTCTCACCTGGTCCATTATACTCCTACTATGAGTGAAACCATCCACTATTTTTCCTTTTCTTTCTGGCTTATTTCACTAAGTATGATCTTTTCCAGCTCCATCCATGTTACTGCAAAAGGCATGTATTTCTTTATTTTTTTGGTTGCTGAGAATATTCCATTGTGTATATGTACCGCATCTTTTTAATCTAGTCATCTCACTTTTGGGCATTTGGGTTCACAAAAATTTTTTAAAGCAGATGAAATAGTCCATTAAAAAAGGTACATTATAATCCAGAGATGTTACTTAAGGAATGCCAGGAGAGCCCAATATGAAGATATTCATTTACTAATGCATTGATACTAAGAAGCAGGTCCTCCCTAGTGGCCTTGATACTAAGAAGGAGGTCCTTCATAGGGTTAAGTCTCAGCACTACCACCAACACAGCCTGAGTGTGAGCCCCAGGCAGGGAGCTAACCCACATGGTCCAGCCAACTTCTTTCTTGCTGACTGTCCGTCTGACTGTCTGACTGTCTGTCTAGCAGTGTATTTCAGTAGATCTGCCTGGTCTGCTCCCTGCTCTGTTTCTGGTGAATCCTCTCACTACCACTACCTCTAGCCTACACCCCAGCTCCTCTATGAAAAAATAACTAATAAAATATTTTTTAAAAATACTAAGAAGTGGCCCCCCCTGGTGGCGCAGCGGGTTAAAGCACTGCATTGAGAAGCTAATGCCACTTCCGCATGAGTTCGATTCCTGCCTGCCCCGGAGGTGACCACATGGCGTGGCAGACCTCTTCTGACCAGCCCGCTGCTCCTCTCAGCAGTGTACTTTGTCAATCTGCCTGTTCTGCTCCCCACTCTGTCTCTGGTGAATCCTCTCACCCTCCGCATCTCTGGCTTGTACCCCAGTTCTGTATGTACAAATAAATAAATCTTTAAAAAAAAAAATAAAAAAAATAAAATAAAAAAATACTAAGAAGCAAAACTATGTTATTAGCACATCAGATATTGAAAAGGCCTTTAAAATATAACCCTGCATTCAACACCTAATGAAAGCACCCATTAAAAGAACTGTTATTTCCTTACCATGAAAAAATATATACTTTAGTCCAAGAAAGTGTTAATCTATTAATTTGTTAGATTTTTAACTAAATCATCCTTACTTAGAATAAGCTCCAATTAAAGAGAAAAATGGTAAACATTCTTGAAATTTTACTCTAAGTTTCCCTATTGTGAACTCTAAGTTATCAGTTACCAAACTTTTTTGAAGATACATCTGTTGTATTGCTGTATCATCTAATAAAATGAACATAAAGTGGAAGCATAGACTGGCTTATAAAGTTTCCTGTGACTAGAGTGATCCTGTGCCATCCTGGAGACACTCCTACACCCCTCCTTGGCATCTCACAAATATCCCAGTTTGGACATTTACATAGCCACTCTATCACTCACAGAAATAGAGAAACTTGAAGAAAATTAAAAGTAGAATCATAGGTTTAAGTGTCACTGACATATAACAAGTGATACTTAGAGACTGGGATACAACTAAGTAAAATAAGGAAGTAAAGGAGGGAATGCAAGGCCACGTAAGCTATGCTGTATTTCCTGTAATTTCTAGTAGAGTCAATAAACATTTAAACCTAATAAATCAGGAAGTAGAAGTATTTAAAATTTAAAATTATGCTTTTACCTCACAGATGAATTAAAAAGAAACAGTTTAAAAACATTACTTCAGGGAGTAAAATTTAGGAAAGTCTTACTTTTCAATTGAAACCTTTTGGTACTCTCTTTCAATTTTCTACCATGCATAGAAAAACTCATATTTATAGTGTTATAATAAGCACATATTTAAGTAAAATACAAGTGACACAAACTTTCTTTTGCTTGCCTTTGCTATTGAAAACTGGACAAGAGTAAAATGGTATTTGTGCATTCATTCTCTCCATCAGTTTGCACATGCAGGTGAGCTGTCAGGACACAACAAGAAAATAGTGCGACTGTGGGAGTTTACAGCCTAGAGCCACATACCACCACAAGATCCTCCCCGCCTCTTCTAAACAACTCTACCTCACAGGGTTCACAAGACCCAGAGACTAGATGGTGAACACTGCAAAAGTACAAACAGAAAAAGGACAATCTGGCAACAGTTTATTGCTGGACACACACACACACACTCTGTTAACTCGACACTAAAATTAGAAGCTAAATGATTATAATTAACAGTAATATAGCTCTGTGCGATTTAATAATACTTCACTCAAACACAAAACTGAAAAGCAGATTCTATTCTCTGACAATTTGAAAGCTAAAACAACAACAAAAATAACTCCCAGGAGCTTTGAATACCACTTATTTGCACAGGGTCACCAAACTGTTCAACGTGAGAACCAGGGCTCCTATTAGGCCTTTCAATATATAACAGTACACACTTTTAACATTTCATAATGTTATGATACCTAAAATAACTAATACACAAATTACATGATATTGTTCTTTTTCTCTTACATAAATTAATATAATTCTTATACTACACCTATTTTTAAGAAAATCTGGATTTAATGATTTTTTATTTTTTAAGTTCAATTTGCATCTGAGTATTAACAGTTATACATGTTTCCACCATATTTTGTCAAAACTTAAACACAATCTTTGTGTTTAAGGAATTAATACTGAGGAATAATACTAAAAATGAATGTCCTATAAGGTTTCACCATGCTTCCTATTTTCACAAGCAGCTAAGAAATGATTGATTCATGATTAGTTCAACATAACCCAATAGGGCCTTTCTTTAAATTTATTCTGACATTGCAGATTTATGGCTCTTTCAGAAACTCTGAAATCGGGGAACATTCAAAACAAGATAAGACAGCCTTAACCATTCACAGTATCTTCCCACTAGCACTCTTAAATAGCCCCTGTCTTCATTGTGTACCTTACCTCCTATCTGGTCTACCAGCAACAAGGTGAGAGAGGACAGTTAACAGAGGCCTTTACAATTCAACACAACTGTCATCAAAGACAGTTAAAGATCATAATAGTACTTAATTACGATTCTACATTAGAATGCAAAATTAACTTCACAATTTAATAGTTCATCTCTGCAAACACTGAAACAATACTCATGATGGTAGTTTTATTATACTATGCAAAGTCTTTCCAAAAGAGTAAGTTATAATTTTATTTCACAAGTACTTTTGTACATCATTGTTTAACTGGCAATCAAGCAGAAAAACAGATCTCACTAACAGTGGTTTCTTGTGATGGCTCAGCCATCAACAGCTCTTTTCCTGTAGGAAGGATGTGGGGGAGAATAGTGACATCTTTGCAGAGAAGGAAAGGACAAGTGACTTACATAGAGAAGAAATACATGACTCTTTGGGGAATATTCAATGCACATTTTCATCTAATTTTACTGAAAGCAACAAAAAGGAAAGAGCTATAGTATATAGGTTACTATATAGTGAGAATATAGTATCACAAAACCAATGAGGGTGGTGGATAAACAGTGAAACAGGAGATAAACGGCTCATGGGTTTTAATCTGCAAATAGGATACTGATAAAGAATCTGATGTGAAATATCTGCAATGACTGAGAACTTTTTAATGGCTGCAACATCTTCCTAACAGTATCACCTGTCCTTTTAATAAACTGGTTAGCTCTTCAGTTATATGGGCTTAGATGATACTGATGATATTCATATTGGTATGTCTGTTTTGTTAATTCAGGAGCCTGAGCACATGTTGAATTAAGCTGCAGTTAAAATAAAGGATAACATGGCCCTCCCTGGTGGTGGAGCGGGTGAAAGCACAGCACTAAGAAGCTAAAGCCACTTCGCATGAGTTCAATTCCCACCTGCCCGGGAGGTGACCACATGGCATGGCAGACCTCTCCTGACCTGCCCGCTGCTCCCCTCAGCAGTGTACTTCCTCAGTCTGCCTATTCTGCTCCCCACTCTGTCTCTGGTGAAGCCTCTCGCCACCCCTGAGCCTCTGGCCTGTACCCCAATTCTGTATGCACAAATAAATCTTTAAAAAAAAAAAATAAAGGATAACATGTAGAACAGCAACAAACAGGGAAATTCTAAGGCTAAGGAAAGAGGGGCATAGTGTACCAATACATATTCTGGCTTAGAAGGGTGATGATCAAGATAAGTGATACATATGTAATATAGGATTCCAAACATCTGAAAGTGATAGAAAATCTGTCTTCCCATTGTAAGCTACAGAAAAACAAGGCAGGTTGGCTTTAAATAATTATATAATATTGTTAAAACTCACAGAACTCTGTGTACTCTTCATCCCCAAGCTTTTCTAGAGCCAAGGATTACTGAAAATAAAAGTGTTCATAGGTCCAAAAGGTCTTTGGCTCTGAAATCCTGGGAAAGTCAATCTGGGGTGCTCTGCTTCCCCAATAAAAAATAACTGGGGCTATTTTGATGAATATGCTAATTAATACTTCATAATGTTATAACAATGTCTTCAACAGTTATAAATTTCTTACAAGCATAAACTCATTAAACCTTCACAAACTATGAAATGTACTATTTTTTAATTAGAATCTTTTATTAAGTAAAATGTTATATTAATATTTTCATGTATCTAACTTTTTTTTTTCATTGAGATAACACTGGTTTACAATACTCTATGACTTAGGATGAAATGTACTATTATTAGCCCAATTTTATAACAGGAAACTGGAGTACAGAGCAGTGAAATAATTTAGCCCTTGGTCCCAGAATCAGTATAATAAAGAGACCTGCTGTATCCGGGTTAAACAATGACATCCACACTAAATTGAGTGTGATCAGTGAAGACGACAGTTTTCTTACATGGCCTATTAATCAAATAAGTGACTGAAAACCAATGGAGATAAGATTTAAAAAAAAAAAAGGATCAAATCCATTTGTGATGGGAAGCCCACGGGGATTTACAGCTGAGATGAAAAAATGCACAAAATGATGTAAAAATATTATATTAAAAAAAAAAGGATCAAATCCTTTTAAGATCAATGGCTTAAGGTTTGGCCTAGTTTCACAAAACAACAACGCAACAGCTTTTCACAAAAAAAGGGGTAAACATCAAGTGCTGTCAGTCCTTTTCCTCTGCCAATTAGATTTTCTTCCAGAGAAGCATATCCTGACTTGAAATTCATTGTGACATTAAGAGTACCACCTGCAATGAAATGTAATGACATTACATTTTACTTGAATAAATTTAAAATGTTTGTTCAATCAGAAAACAGAGCTCCTATTTGGTGTTAATGTCAAGTAATAGGCAGTGTTCCTTATGCATTGCCCTAATTTTTAAAGAGGAACAAACTTATAATTCATTGTTTTATTTCCAAAAATATACATCACATGAGAAATTCAGAAATTTAGAAATTCTTGATAGGTACTGCTATCTTCATGGACACTGTATGAAACCTTCAGGAAATGGAACATTTCCTGTCCATTTCCTGAAGATGTATCAACAAACAGTAAAGTAATTTAGAGCGAAAAGAATGGAAGATGGCAAATAATGAAGATTCCAAACCGATCTGCAATACTGTGCCTAATACAATGGCTCAGTAAGAACCACAGGTCCTTTTCAGGATTAAACACAAGCTCTTGGTGTGGGCAGAGAGCGCATCTTTTACTTCCAAAACGAAAAACAAAAAACCACCACGAAATTTTCTGCCTCTCTCATCATAAATAGCTGAATCATTCACATATTCAGCCGCCCAGGGTTCTTCCAAGAGCTGTCAATGCAGGCTCTGCTTTTGAGAATCTCCTGAACTGAAACCTTTCCTAGCATGGAAATTAGTGGGATTCCCGAAAGACGCAGGAGCTGCGTTAGCTTTAATTAAGCAGGGGGCCCCAGTTATTACATCAACCTCTGCGAAGGGAATTACTATGCTGAGAAAACGTATTCATTTATCCAACGTCTATTAGCTAAATGTCCACTTGTCGGAAGGCAAACCCTGACACCACCGTTGGAAGGGGGCGCCGGGGCTACCTGATCCTCTCCGGGCCCACAGCCAGCCGGACGTCCCCAGCAGCGCCCGCCAGGTGCAGGGGTCTGCGGCTCTCCCCTCCTGTTCTTTCCGCGCCCGTCTCAAGCCCACCAGACCCCTGGTGTTTCGAGTGATGCGGCTTCAGCCGCCGCGAAAAAACCAGTTTCGCCTCGGCGGGAGGTGAGGTGGGGTAGGGGGGCAAAAACCCGAGATGGCGCGGACGGGAGAGGCCGAGGGCATCCTACTAAGGCGGGGGAAACGAGGGACACGAGGGGGCGTGGAGCGATCTGGGAGCGGGGCTCTGGGGGTCCTAGGGAATCTCTGGAGGGCGCACAGCAGCTGAGGGCCCCTGGGACGTTCTGGGGGATTCGGAGGGCAAGTCCGGGATGGACTGTGGGACTTTTGGAGGGCGCGTGACGGTAGTTCTGGGGCCCCTAGGGGATCTCCGGAAGGTGCCAGTAGACTGAAGGCCCCTGGGACATTGTGGGGTCCTAGGGGGCGCGTGCAGGGCTCCAGCTAGTAGCCGAGAACCCCTCCGGGTACGCGCGATCTGGCGCTCACCCAAACAGCCCTCGAAGGAAGGAGTGGGAGGCCTTGACTCTCTTCTCGGCCTCCGCCATCAGCTGCACCGCCTCACGCTCCTTCCCGGCGTTGTCCATTTCGCCAGCACCGCCACAAACTGCGGAGCGACTCAGACAAGCCTTCCGCGCCTTCACTCTCCTCTTGCTCTGACTGAGGGTGGGGTTGAGGCGCAGGCGCGCGCAAGGCCTATCGGGAGTTGTAGTTCCAGGCTTTGCTCTGGTGGCAGACATGAGCGAAACGTCAACTACAGTTCCCAGAAGGTTGCAGGGCCAAACGGGTGGGAACCGAAGGTGCGGACCACCTTTACTCCGGGCTTGGAGTGGGGTTGGAGGAGTGACCCTAAATAGAGATCCTAGGTTAAGGTGAACTTTAATCATTTAATTTTGCTGAAAACGGAAAATGACCTCTGTCTTCCAGTAAAGTTAACCCAAAACACGCAACATCAGATTGGTCCCAGAATCCCTGCCTAGCATGACTGATTTAGGGCAATGGGATAACGGATTGGAACTCTCAGGCCAAATACAGGTTTCACAGAAGAGAATTTCCTGCAGCCATTCAAAGCAACTGATTTAATGTGATGACCTTCCACCCACTCCCAGCAAGCCTAGCTGGGCTGAAAGAGTAATTTGAAACTAAAGTCAAGAATGCATCATTTTACCCAATATAAATTCACAATTTTCACTCTCCTCATATTGCCACTTTATTAGTCCTCATATAAAAAAAGTTATGTATATATAGTATATACATAATCCTCTTGTTGACTGAATTCCTTTCAATGGATGTGAGTCATTGAGCTCTCATATCCTTTACATATTGTTGGCCATAGGGGCAGGATCTCCTGGGACAATTCCTACCTGTCAGGAAGACTTAAAATCTCCTAGGAGAATTATCCATAGATGTTATTGTATGCCAAAAATTTCCAGATCTGTTCCCAAGGGAGTTATTTTTTAATACAATGTCTAGACCATTTACATTTGGCAACGTTCAGGCAAAGGTGGAGAATAAAATATGAAAAATCACTGCCAAATGAGGGCTTGTGACAAATTCAAGTTATTAATGAATACACTGTGGGCACTGGAACATAAGATATATTTTTAAAAATGAAGCCTGTCTTTAGAGAGTAAGGCATAAAGAGCCAAAATCCTAGAAAGAAAAGTAAGTGTTTGTTAGAGTTCACATTGCAGGGCACTTTAGAAACAGAAATTTTAGGCTTCATGCAGACTTTATTTACTATTATTACATAATTACTATAAATTTAAAAAACTAATTTGTGTGATTTTAAAGCAGTATGAGAGAAAGCACAGAAAATTGGAAATGACAGTAAATGCAGAAATAAAAAGGAAAACTACAAAATGTAGACCTAAGCTTTTGAAAGGCAGAACAGTCTCTGGCTATAGGATGGAGTGGGGCCAACTCCAAAACTAAGTGCAGCATCATTATGTTGATTGAAGCAGTTCCTAAACCTGGCTCCTGGCAGGAACTCTAAAGGATGTTCAAGAAATAATGATGCAAGCCACTAGCTTTTTGTATCAGGCTCTCCTGGACTTGGGGTGTAGGAACTGTATATTTTTAAAAGAACCTTATGCCTTTGTTCTAAAGTATACAACCATTTTCAAATCTGTAGTCATTTGAAAAGGAGGTAAAGGGGCCCTCCCTGGTGGCAGAGCAGGTTAAAGTAGAGTACTTCGAAGCTAAAGCCACTTCAGCACACATTCCATTCCCAGCTAGGGAGGTGACCCACAAGGCATGGTAGACCTCTCTTGACCCACCCGCTGCTCCCCTCAGCAGTGTACTTCGTCGATCTGCCTGTTCTGCTCCCCACTGTGTCTCTGGTGAATCCTCTCACCACCCTGCACCTCTGACCTGTATCCCAGTTCCATATGGATAAATAAATAAATCTAAAAAATAAAAGACAAGGAAAAAAAAAAAGAAAGAAAGAAAAGGAAAAGGAAGTAGAATGGACTGCCTCCTTCAAACTAGAACTTTCAATCAAAGGTGGCCAGGGTATATCTTCACATTTTTGATATTTTGGTGTATTTCACTTATTCTATTCGTTCTCACAAGATAGCTGTGGCACTCCCACCCTGCCTCCATTTCACACAAAAACGTTAACTTTTGTATACGGTGATATTTTCTTCTCTCAGCGACTTGGTGATGGGAGGTGGCAGGACATAGTCAAACTTCACATAAGACTGCTAGAGGGACAGATGAGGACTCCTCAAAGCAAGTACAAAAAGAGAGTGGCTCTGGCATGTATCAGGGAGGAATGAACTCTTCAAGGAGGAAATGCCCTGGAGTAAATCCAAAGTACCCTTGACCATGACCAACACTGACCAAGATGGTGTCCATTGTCACTATTTAAATTAAAAAAATATTAAATAAAAAGTAAACTCATGACCCTCCCTGGTGGCGCAGCGGATTAAAGCACTGCACTGAAGCTGAAACCACTTCGGCATGAGTTCGATTCCCACTTGCCCCAGAGGTGACCACATGGTGTGGCAGACCTCTCCTGACCTGCCCGCTGCTCCCCTCAGCAGTGTACTTTGTCACTCTGCCTGTTCTGCTCCCCACTCTGTCTCTGGTGAAGCCTCTCATCGCCCCTGTACCTCTGACTTGTACCCCAATTCTATATGAATAAATAAATCTTAAAAAAAAAAGATGTCTACATGCTAGTGTAGTTGTTCTTTTTGAAGTTGAGATCTGATAGCGTTTATAAATATCCAGTATGCTCTCCTTTAGAAGACAGGGAAGAATGGAAACCATTCTTTCTAGCCAAATGGTGGTCCAGAAAGGGGAGAAATTTTCCCCCCATCCCTCTGGTGTCTCCTCAGGTTGGTTAAGTAGTTAAATTAAAATCAAAGTTTTATTGGAAGGTAAGTGAAGCATGTGCTCACATGGAAGAGTAAGAATGTAATCTCAATGGATACATTTAATAATGATAATAATAATAATATCAGACAGACTAATAATAGGGAAAACACAAATGTGGGTATTTATCCTGAGATAAGAAATGGAATAAGGTGTTGGGACTTCAAAGACAGAGGAGTGGGTGACTCATATGACAAATCTGGATGCTTTGTAGTTAGATTTTTATCCTGCTACATTAACAGGCTTCTCCTATAGACAGGTTATTTCTGGTAAAATCCTAGCTTTGGGAAAGACCTCCAGTTTTCATTTTTTTATTAGTTAAGGGAGAGTAGTACAAATTTCCCATGAGCCTTTAGGACCTCATTGACCACTGCTGAAAATAATCCACCTGCCAAAGTGAGCGATCTTTGGAAGGCCTATTCTGAAAATCTTTGGGAGACGTATCTTTCATGTTAAAGGAATGAATAAATGAAAATGAATATTCTCCCTTCATGTAAATGAAGTTGAGCTTCTGCATTTGGTGTAGCTTTAAGTTAATTGCTAGTTATAGTAGTTCTTTTGATTTTCCTCAAGGACTTGCAAAACTCAAGAACATTTAATGGGGGAAACAGAAGAATAATTAGGTAAGTGTTTTATTTATGACAAGTTAATCTTTAACTATACAAAGGAACATTAGTTAATGTTAGTCTATGTGTTTGAGACATATCTAAATTGCTACAAATATTTCCCTTTAGCAGATTTATTAATACCAGTCAACATTGCTGTAAGAAATTATTTTATAAAATCTAGGGCAAAGAATCAGAAAAAGCAAAATTAAAAGCATAAATATGTAAATACCTATTAGAGGAAACATAGAAAACAGTAAGTTAAGTGAATGCTTATAAAAATAATATTGTCATTAAGTTTTAGTTGCTATAAATTTTACAACTATTTTAAAATTAACTTGATGCATTTATTTATTCATTTATTTTTAAATATTTATTTAGTTATGCATACAGAACTAGGGTACCAGCCAGAGGTGGTGAGTGGACTCACCAGAAGCCGAATGGGGAGCAGAACAGGCAGACTGATGAAGTACACTGCTGAGGGGAGCAGCAGGCAAGACAGGAGAAAGCTGCTGGGCCATGTGGGTCAGCTTCCTAAGGGCAGGGAATCCAACTCGTGCTGAATAAGCAGCAGCTAGCTCCACAGTGCTGTGCTTCAACCTGTTGTGCCACCAGGAAGGGCCCTAACTGGATGCTTTTAAATATGGTAAGTAGGAGTTAAAAACAAAGATGCTTTTATTTATAAGACATACTCTAAGACCTTAATGATTAATATAATTCTTAAAGTTATGTTTCTGAGCTGCAAGAACAAGGAACTAAAGGAAACAATCATTCATTTACTGGATTGGTTTTTGACTACAGCTTTGAAATTACATGTAAAAGGATAGTAGTTCAGTGCACCAAGTTTTACATGATTCTTTAATGTTGTGCAAATTTAGGTTTCATTATATTCTACTATTACCAAAATATTCAGGTCTGACTAAAAAAACACGAAGAGTTTTCCAATTAGTGGTCACCCTGTCACAGAAGCATTTAGGATATGGTGCTTAGCTTTTCTTTATATTTAGTGTGAAAAAACTGATCCCCTTCAACCCAGTCTGTAGTGTAGTGTCTAGATTTGGAAACATGGACGATGCTTATTAGTCATTGCTTCTATAGTTTCAGTTTTGTCGAGTTGCTAAAATTTATTTGTATTCCCTAAATCAACATGGGCCATTGTGTAGTGGTGAAAAATTTGAGTGCCCTGATATACATGAGTTTGGCTAAGGCAACATTGCACTTTTTTTTTAAATATTTATTTAGATTTATTTATTTGTGCATACAGAACTGGGGTACAGACCAGAGGCTCAGTGGGGGCAAGAGGCTTCACCAGAGACAGAGTGGGGAGCAGAACAGGCAGATCAACGAAGTACACTGCTGAGGGGAGCAACGTGCCAGTCAGGAGAGGTCTGCCACGCCATGTGGTCACCTCCGGGGCAGGCGGGAATCTAATCTCAGTGCTGTGCTTTAAAACCCGCTGCGCCACCAGGGAGGGCCGGCAACACTGCACTTTTTAAAAAATTTCTCATTCATAAACAAGAATCCTTTGCAATGCTGAGGACATGTTTTCTGCATTTTTGCACATTTTATTGGTGATTTCACTGTTTTTAGTAGCCCCCAAATGTTTTAGCGCTGAAGTGCCATTCATTGTTCCTAAGTCCAGGAAGGCCGAGATGTGCCCTGTGAAAAAATGTTTGTTACATAAGCTTCCTCCAGGCATGGTTGTGAGTTCAATATTCATGAAACAACAATTTATGTCAAATAAGGTATTTTTAAGTTGAGACATATATAGAACAAGGTTATGTGTTGATGGGTTGACAAACAGGTTTTGGCCAGACTCTCATATGGAATCCTGTTATTTCCCTAAGGAACAAGGCTTAACATTTGAGAATTCAGTGTTTGTGATAATTTTATGAATTATAACTACCTGGTATAATGAGAAGAAAGTGTATTGGGATGATGTCTTAATAAGGAAAATGAAATGAAGCTCTTTTCTAGTCCCTGAAAGAAATAGAAAAGTAAGAATTTCCAGCTTTTCCAGAGAATTATGGCAGTGGGAATTCTTGTACTAATCCAATGGCTCCCAAATGCCCTCATACCCTTCTCTCTGCTGCTGTGTGGCAGAATGTTGGCCTGTATAAAGGTCTTATGCCCTCTGACTTTCTTTATTTGTTCAGTGTAGTATCCAGCATGAGGGAGAAGGCAGAAGGTAAAAGAGATCATGATATTTGTTCCCTGATCTTCCATGGGGTATATGTTTTCACTGTGTTTGTTTAGGAAACATAAACATTCTCCATATTGTGATAAGGCTCCCTGGGCTCATCTTGATCTTTGTTTCATCCGTCAGGTCTGGAAATATGAATGGCTGCCTGCTGCACTGTGACTGTCCTTTATCAATCATGTTTCCTGTTACAAGTGTTTGCTGTTTACTGGGGATGACACATTCCCAGATCATTACTTGAAGGCAGTATACTTTTGAAACCCAAAACCAGAAAAGACCAGTATGAGAAAGTATAATCTTGGGCCAGTCTTACTCATGTTCTGTGGGTCTGCTGATCCTAAGCAGCCTATCCAGCCTACATTTTATTACCTACAGTTCCTAAAGCAAGGTCAGAAATGCCCAGCCATAGGAGCCCAACCCTACAAAGTGACTTTCAAACCAATTAAGAGCATAAATCTAGATCACTCTGGGAAAGGAATATATGCACCAAGAGGTATGACTGGGAAAACCTGGGGGCTGATGATGGCTGCACAAACTTACTCCTGACTTACACATCACACAATATGACTGGGAATGCCCAGGGGGCCATTGACTGATGTAAAAAGAATTCTGGACCCCAGAAGCTGATCAGTAGAATGCCTTATTGATAAGATTGAAACCTGACTAGGGAGTCAGGGCTTTATCTGTATACCAAGCTATCAGCAGATGAGAAGTACAGTTCCACCCTTCCTCTGCTTCTTCTTCCCCTCTTCTTTTCTGCTTCCCCATAGGACTAATGCTGTATGACTGGTTTATCAAGAAAAAGGCAAGAGTCTTGCATTATGTAGCCTGCTGCACGACAACGTCCCTTTATCAGTGTGGTATTGCCCCATACAACAATTATTATAGGGCACCCCAATTCTGTTATATGACAGGGAGAGAGGCACCCCTGAAGCCCCAAAACCTGCCTGCTCTAAGTGGGTTCTGCCATCTGCCGCAACAAGACAAAACATATAAAGCTTTAATGAAAAGGGACTTTAATACAGTGAATATACAATATGGAATACAAAGAATATAACTTCTAAATCAAACACCTGAAGTTACCCATCCCCTCGTGGGCAAAAGTCAACCCAAAAGGGATTGGCCCAAAGCAAGGCCTGAAAGCCTGCCACAAAACTAAAGAACCTTCTGGCCGGGACCCATGGAAAAGGGTCAGAAATGGCCAGACAAATCTGGGAGGAAAAGAGCAAAATCAAAATCAATATAAACACTGCCATAGTCACCTCCCTACAGGTATCTCACCCACATCTGCCTTAACCAGTCCAGGGTCAGGAAACAAGCCTGGTTTCTTCATCACATGCTTGCTGCTCCATGTGGCTTCCCTAGGTCTCTGTCTTTCTCCATCTGGCCTCCTTCTCTTCTTCTCTCGTCTTCTTTCTCCTTTTTCTCTGCTCAGCTCCACCTTCCTTCTGGGTGGGGCAGGGAACCTGGAACTTCCCTTCTCCAAGGGACCACCCAGTTACACAATGATCATAGTGACAAAAATTCAGAACAAAACACTACAAACATGTGCAGAAATCTAGATGGTTATAGCTATAAGCTCAAAACTTTCAACAGTTTTAAATGAACATACAGGAAAGTAATTGACATTGATTTCCAAAATGAGACATCAGAATTGGAAACCATAAAAAAATCAATACATTCATTCCATTAACACTAAGTATTTCTTTTCACCAACAGAACATAACTCAAATAAACAGACAAAACCACAACCCAGGAAAAGATACCACAGCACATAATGAAAGCTCACACCAAGAAACAAGAGGGAGTGCCATCAAATAACCTTCTTTCTCACCTTAAAGTATTAAAGAAGAACAAATAATCCCAAAGTCAGTATTATATATAGATACATTAAAATTCAAAGGATAAAACAATGGAATAGAAGTAAAAGGAGAGTTCAAAAGTAAATGAAACCAAAAACTGGTTCTTTGAAAAAATAAACAAAATGGACAAATGTCTACAAGATGAACTAAGAAAATAAAGGAGAAATATCAAATTAATAGGATCAGAAATGAAAGATGCTGCAGAATTACAACAGATGCTGCAGAAATTCAGGGATGATTAGAGACTACTATCAACATTTATACACTAAAAAATTAAATAACCTAGAAGACATGGACAATTTCTTAGAATTATAAAATCATCTGAGACTGAGCAAGGGACAAATGGAAATCCTGAACAAACCAATCACCAACAAGGAAATTCAGAGACTAATAAAAAATTTCCCAAAGAACAAAAGCCCAGGACCAGATGTCTTTAGCTACCCTGCTCAAATTCTTCCAAAAAGGAAGAAGGAACACATCCAGATACATTATATGAGTTCAGCATAACTCTAATAACAAAACCAAGTAAAGACAACACAAAAGAGAAAAGTACACATCAATTTCCTTAATGAATACGAGGCCAAAATCCTCAATAAAATCTTAGCAACATAATTCATCACATAAACAAAAAGGAAGATAAAAATCACATAATCTTATCAAAGCATTAGATAAGATTGAACATCCACTTATAATGAAAACCCTCAAAAAACAGTCAGTGACATATACCTTAACATAGTAAAGACTAGTTGTAACAAACTCACAGCTAATATTATTCTCAGTGGTGAAAAACTGAAAACTTTTCCACTAAGATCTGGTACAAGGTAAGGATATCTACTCTCACCCCTACTATTCAATGTAGTTTTGAAAGTCCTGCCTCCAGCAATTAGACAAGAGAAAAATATAAAAAGAATACAAATTGGGGAAGAGGTAAGAAAGCCAAACTTATTACAGATGACATGGTAATATGCATAGAGAGTGCTAAAGACTCCATGGGAAAACTCATTGAGAACAATCAAGTATAAAAAATGGCAGGGTTTAAAATCAACACAGAAAAATCAGTTCCCTTCCAATCATGCTTAGGGAAATAAGCCAGAAAGAAAAAGAAAAATACTGGATTGTTTCACTCATGGCAGGAGCGTAAGGGATGAGAAAAAAAAAAAAAAAGCAATTGTGATAAAGTAAAATGAAACTCAACAAACACCTAGACACCAGAGACATTCTATGGGGGAGGACAGGGGAACAGGATCAGAACTGGGGTGGGAAGAGCACACAGGACTATGGTGATGGCACATGGGTGAAGTGGTGGTGGGAAGTCCATGGGGATTACAACAGTAATGAAAAAATGTTCAAAACAAAGAATGATGTAAAATAAAATAAATACATAAATAAATAAATGTAATCAGTTCCTTTCCTATAAACAATGTGATAAAAGGAAGAAATGAAGGTAGCAATCCCACTTACAACACATCAAAAAATTCAAATACCTGGGAGTAAACTAATTGAGGTCAAAGATCTATACAAAAATAACTACAAAACACTGCTAAAAGAAACAGAAATTACAAAGGAAAGGAAAAGTATTCCCTGTTTAGTGATTGAAAGAATCAATACGATCATCCTACCCAAAGCAATACAAAAATACAAAGTAATTCCAATAAAAATAAAAATGGCATTGAAGGAGGAAGTAATAGTAAGGAGGCATCACAAGATTGACTCACACAGGAGTGAGGGGTGGGTGGGGGAGTTGGGTAGAAGGGATTGGCACAGCCATTGACCCAGCTATAGAAATCAAGATCCTTAGGCACCAACGCCTAGGTTACAAAGCACAAGATCCAAGCAGGTAGCAGACTGCTGCTGTATGTATGTATGTATGTATGTATGTATGTATGTATGTATGTATGTATGTATGTATGTATGTATGTATGTATGTATGTATGTATGTATGTATGTCTATCACAGACCCAAAAGGTGAGAAATAAAGATAGGGAGATTGAGCCCATTGTGGGATCTCCTCTCCCTTTCAGATTCTCTTCACAATCAACAGACCTAGACTCACAAGGAGTAAGCCCCTCCCAAAGAGAAGATTTCTATATGAGTGCAGTCTCTGCATCAGCACAGGGCAGAAGACCTCTGCCCACGTGTGCCATGTAAGTGCTTCTTTATACCTACTCTCTCCTCTGCAGGGCAGCAGGCTCCTGCCTGCCCATGACCTGCACCATGCCAGGACTTCTCTGCACTGAACTCTCTCAGCAGAGGCCGCTCTCCTAAGACTGCCTGCCTGCAACCATGTAGGCCTCTCTCTGAACACCTGTCCCTTCTGGGACAGCTCTTCCTGTCCACTTGAGTTTATGCAAGTGTCCAATACTCCTGTCCTTTTCCCTAAAAAACATGTTCTTTAAATATAACTGAGTCTCTGTCTCGTGAAGAAACTCACCTGGGAACTCACCATCTGCCGCTGAAAGGGGAGCTCTGCTGAAACCTTTCCCAGAGTGAACCCAAGGATCCTACACTAACTTCATAAATGACATCAGCATTCTTCAAACAATTGGAATACACATCATTGAAATTCACATGGAATCATAAAAGACCCTGAATAGCCAAATCATTTCTCACACAAAAAGAAAAAGAACTGGAATAAAAACAGACACCCAGACCACTGAAATAGCATTGAGAGCCCAAAAGTAAACCCACACCTATATGAACAATTCATCTATGACAAACTGGCCAAGAACATACACTGGATCAAGGAGAACCTCTTTAATAAATGGTCTTGGAAAACTGAGCAGCTACATGCAAAAGAAAAGGCCACTCTCTGATATCATACACAAAAATCAACTCAAAATGGAGAAAAGACTTGGATGTAAAGACCTGAAATAACAAAATACATAGAAGAAAACATGGGTACAACATTTTGTGACATAAAGTTTCTGGAATGTCATCCCTGAGAATATAAGCAACAGAGAACCACTGGGACTACATCAAACTAAAAAGCTTCTGCTCAGCAAAAGAAACTGTAATTAAAGTGAAAAGACACCCTACTGAATGGGAGACTGTATTGCACACCAAAGATCTAACAAGGGACAGGCATTGAACACCTTTAAAGAACTCATGCAAAAATAAAACAACCCAGTCAAGAAACAGGAGGAATAGCTAAACAGACATTTCTCCAAAGGAGATATACAGATGAAAATCAGGCACATAAAAAGTGTTCACCACTTGTTATTAGTGAAATGCAAATCGACACCACACCTGTGAGAATGGTTCATATTGAAAAGACCAGAAACAACAAGTGCTGGTGAGGAGGTGGAGCAAAGGGAACCCTCCACACTGCTGGTGGGAAAACATCCTCGCATTGCACAGACATCCAGAAGCAATTAAGGGTAAAGAAATCCTATGAGTCAATGGAAGACAAACGACCAAACAGAAAAATTAGCAAAAGACTTGGAATCCTGAAGGTTACAAAAAAGTCTTAGCTTTCTTTAGCTTTTGCTGCTTATTACTGCTTTAGGAGGATAGTTTCCTGTTCATAGAAAAACAGCAAGAAAGCAGGAGGCAGAAGCTGTGGGAACACAGCAACCTGAGGAACCTGTGTGAATTTCATTTGCTTTCAAAATAGAACCTGATCCTTATTTACATACGGAGTATTTCGAAGCTTGTAAGCCAGCATTGTATTATGGAAAATAGCTACTGAGAGGAGACCAAAGACTGCCTATGAATGATGCTTGCCAACAGATTCTTCTACCTTTGGGGCTCTTATCCATCTCAACCCCTAAGTGGAAGCCCCGCCAGACAGCCAGAAAGCTCAGTCTCAAGGCATTTCTGATTTTTGAAATCTCTTGATCTCTCAGGTTTCTTAAGGTGGAAAGAGAAAACACACACTGGGCCTTTGTGGGTGATGTCAGCTTCACACCATCTGTAATCTGCCTCATGACTGGTGACATTCTACTCCTGCTGTTGGCCTGCTCCCTGGGACCAGCAGGCATTTGCAGCCAAGGTCAGCCATATCTTTCTGCAGCCTCAGGGAGGAGAGCTCAGGGCTGAATTGGGCCTGTCAATGGGCGATGCTCCTCTGAGCCTTATTGGGAGTATGCAGTTGCTGGTTTCTCCTTTCTGGAATGGCTCTGAGGAGTTTCTGGCAGCAGGCAGACTCTCAGAGATTTGCTTCCTGCTTGGGTTAGCTCCAGGTGAGCAACCAGTCTATGACAGGACTATTTAAGGGATAAAAAAAGCCTACAAAAAGTCCTACAAAAAGCCCGAAACAACAACAACAAAAAAAACCCATAGAAAGTGGAGAGAAGTACCCAAGGAGATCAGCTCTGTGGTTTGCCAGGGCTTATTTGCTCTCCCAGAGTGAGATAATGCACCACAGCAGATGTAGAGTGACATCAAGATGGTATCACACCATGACCTTTCTTCACTTCAAGGTCATGTCATCCTTGGAAACACCCTGTGATTTGTTAACCTCAGCGGCACTGTGGCTGGAGGGCTGGAGGGAGCATGCCACAGGAGGCAGCCTGAAGCTGCAGGGCGGTCCATCTGCTTCGTTCTGTGGCCCCAGGAGCCTTCCCTTGTTATTGAAACAACCCACACAGCTGAGTCCTGTGTGCCAATGCACCAGATCCTTCTGGGCTATTACGATAAACCTTTCACAAGTCCATGGGGGCATTTTCTATTTTCACACCGATTTTATAGATGAGGAAACACAAAGAGTGAAGCATCTGCTAAGACTCCTTCCTTACCTCTGACCTGCTCTCTACTAATCCTGCCCTTCTTAGTCACCCCAGGATCCACTGGCCCCAGGGGTTTTAGACTCAGCCCAGCTGGGAGGTGGGTTGGAGAATTCTGCTTTACCTACTACCTGTTCTGGAATATCCTGGCCTCCTCAGGCAGAGGTTCCCATCCTTTAATGACCTCCAGGTCCCCTCCCACTTTGAGGAGAAAGGGCACCCCACTTTACATTTCCATTGGAGTTGAAAGATGAGGAACAATGTTTTTTGACAAACTGACAGATGGCCTGTGCAGGCCAGAGAGAAGGGGAGTCAAGGAGGAGCCTGAGAGGGCCATCCAGGGTGGGGGCAGAGGAGCAATGTGAAGATAAGACCAAAGAGTGAATTAAATGCCACAGAGGGGGAAATCCAGGTCTCAGCCTCCTCATCCCATACAGATAGAGCTTTACTGCCTGCTTTGATGAACACATCTTCCCTGTTTCCTGATTATATTCCCCTGAGAATAGGACTGACAAATCACAAGCCTGTTTTGCTCAAGCACAACCGGGAAGGTATGCCGCTCATAGAAGGATACCCCTAGATCTTCCACCTCACCCACATACTATGTACCCTTGGCTGATTTAAGATGACTCCATCCACTTGCCGCTGTGGCCTTGCTGCAATTCAGCCCATGAGACAGGAGGCCAGGTCTGCTGGCTTCTTGCAAAGGATGCTTCTTCTTTAAGAAACACTATCAGTAAGACAAACTATCTTCCTCTAGGGGATGTGGTAAGAGACTAGAAGGTGGTCTGGGCATATACAGGAGGAAGGGTCTCTTCTCAAGCTTGTACCCAGGAGACTCTAGCCAGTGCCCGGGTATAAGTTATGCACATGGATGTGTTAAGGGGAAGGATGTCCTAAAGGAACTCTGCAGAGTCTTGTGGACTCCAGCTTTCTGGACTCTACCCCCTACTCCAGTGATTGGAAACTACAACTCCCAACAGTACCAGGGAGAGAACGGCGAGGACCCAAGAGCAGAGCTAGCAAGAATTCTGGGGCATTTGAGGGATAAATAGGGCGCGATTGCATCTCTCATGTTCTCGCTCGGGAAGCAGCTCTCAGCACTGTGTGACTCGGTGTGTTCAGTCAGCCTAGCCGTAAGGTGTTCCAGTTACTTTGTATCCTGCTCTCTTTCCCTGGGTTGTTTCCTATTCCTCTCCCCTTTTGTAAATAAACCTGTTATTGACCCTTTTGTGTGAGCTTGGGTGAGGCCTCATGGACTGGCGACCCAGTCCACTCTGCGTTACCCTGTAACAGATGCAGTGGTGGCAGGAAGGGGGCCCTGAGTTGAGTATCTGTTTCATATGATGCATTATGCTTGTTCCCACACACTCTCCATCCATCCATCCATCCATCCATCCATCCATCCATCCACCCACCTGTTCACCCACCCATATGCATTTTTTGTTCAGCCATCCAAATTGCCTTACTGAACTATTTATTAACATATAATAAACTGCACATATTTATAATACATAGCTGGATGAGTTTTATCATATGCATCATGTGAAAGCATCTCTACAATTCATCCACAAACGCCTCTATTATCCAAGCCTTTCCTCACACTCTTGTGCCTTCCCTTTCTGCTCCTCCTTATTTCATGGACAGAAGCAGTCCTCCTATTTCCTAGTATTCCATACTATCCCCAGAGCCTTTATTCCCACCCCCCCTTTTTTTTCCTACCATGAATATAAGCAGCCTGCTTGATTTACACTTACGTGATGGAAATGATGAAACTGTTTTCCTCTTACAGCATGGCTGTAACCGGCCAATGTATTTTCATGTTACTCAGTGGAAATAAACAGGTCCTCTATTTCCCTATTCTGTGGGCCCATCTGGGTCCTAGAGAGAGCCAGGGCTTCCATTTCACTGCTATTGTATGGACATAACCAAGTTCTCTGTTTTTTCCTTTTCTGTGAAAATGTCCAGAGGCCCCCTTGGTCTTCCTATTTCCTCCAATAAAATAGATTTAATCAGCTCCTGCGTTTTCCTTACCTCGTGTATTGAACCAGGCTGTGTGTTTCCCCCTAGTCATGGGCAGATTGTGTCTCCAGAGTTTTGCTGCCATTTGGGTTTCTTTTTATTTCCTGAAAACATTAACAGGCTTAATGTTTTCCTCCTGTACATGTACCAGCAAGGTTGCTTCTTTCTCATCTTCCATGTACACTACCAGGGTTTTGCTTGTGTTCCATGGATATGACTTATACATGGACATAGCCACAGTCCCATTTTTCTCCACTTCCTAGATGTAATAAGGCCTCTTTTCCTTCTATCCCTTGAACATGACCAGGGCACCACACTTTCCCCCTTATCCTGTGGATGTAATGATATCCCCCACTTTTTTCTTGTTATATAGAATCATACCAATACCCAATTTTCTCCTCATTGCATGATAGATAGAATAATGACGTCTAAAAGGTCCATATCTTAGCCCCTGAATATTATGAACATTACCTGATGTGGCAAAGAAGAATTTTGCAGATGTGATTAAGTTCAAGACTTGAGGTGCATATGTTATCCTGGAATTTCCACTTGGGGCCTACATGTCATCTGTGTATCCTTATAAGAAGGAAGTTCAGAGGGATTTGATGCAGACAAGAGTGGAAGAAGTCATGTGAGATTGGGGTGATGTGGCCAAGGAAACCAGGCAGCCAGTGGAATGTGAGGAACAGATCCTCCCTTCACCTTGTTTTTTTTTTTTTTTTTGTTCAGTGAAACGACTTCAGATTTTGGGCATCCAGAACTATAAGAGAATACATTTCTATTGTTTAAAGTCATCAAATTGATGATGATTTATTATAGAAGCTCCAGAAAGTTTTCCTAATACATAGGAACACCTGCATTCCCTGTTTTATTCTTATTCCATGGACATTTTAATGGGTTGAATGGTGTTCCTTCAAAATGTAGGTCCTAAGCCCTAGTACCTGTAAATGTGAATTTATTTGGAGTATAGGATCTAATTAAGTTAAACTTTTAAGATGAGATTGTATTGAACTTAAGATAGCCCTAAATCCAGTGACACGAGTCCTTAAGAGAGGAAGGAGAGAGAGATTTGAAAAGGAGAGGCAGAGGCTGAGACTGGAGTAATGTTGCCAGGAGCCAAGAGGTGCCAGGAGTGATCGGCCAGGCCCTCTTTTTTGTCTTATTCCTTGGATATTTGGACCTAGCCATGGTCTATATTTTCCTTTTATTTCATGGATGTTAACAGAGACCACTCTTCTCTTACTTTGGACATAACCAAGCCTCATATTTCTTATTGTTCCTTATTGCTATGCTCTTTGTATGGGTTTTTTAATATAGCCTATGAATGTCTTGTCTTCTGAGCATATCCCAGGTGTAGACACTGCCAACTTGCTCAGAAGCCCTCTATTTCTACTTTACAATGACACTCCTGCAGCCCAGGCTCAGTCTGTTCCACAGCTGCCACCACCGAGAACAGGACAAGCAGGACAAGCCCCACCAGGTAGGCTCTAAGGATCAGGTGTGGATGTTAGAATGAGTCCAAGGGTTTTCACAATGGAGGGTGGCTGGGTTTTGGGCTGTTGGGATCCAATAGATGACAGGTTTCAGCAGTGGGTTCAGAGTCATGGGCAAATTTCACAGAGGATGTATTTGAGCTCTCCTGAGGATTGTGCTGGGAGTAGGTTCTTCGTCCACACTCACTTAGTCTCTAGCATCATCCCAGAGCAGCAATTTTTTATTTTTTCTTTCCATGCATATGTTAAATGTAAAAACAGGCTTAGAGAGATTAAACTACTCTTCCCAGATGCCTAGTAAGGGATTTAGATTCAGGGCTGCACAATATCAAGGCTTGTGCTTCCCCACCATAGTATACTAATAACCTATTATATTTTGAACATCTAACCTTCATTCTGAAGTAATTTCTGACTTAGGATCTAATTAAGTTAAACTTTTAAGATGAGATCCTTTACAAGGAGCATATTTTTAAAAAAATATTTATTTATGTATGCATGCAGAACTGGGGGGCAAGCCAGAGTTGCAGGGGCAATGAGAGGACTCACTAGAGACAGACAGGGGAGCAGACCAGGCAGATCAATGAAGTACACTGCTGAGGGGAGCAGCGGGCGGGTCAGGAAAGGGCTGGGGATTGAACTCATGCTGAAGTGGCTTTAGCTCTTTAGTGCTGCACTTTAACCTGCTGTGTCACCGGGGGGGGGGGGGCCCGTAATTTTTTTATATGTCTTTTATCCTGTTTCCCAGATGTTAACATCATACATGATTACAGTATAGTGGTGAAAAGTTTGAAGTTAATAGTATAACAGAGTATTTATTAACTGATCTTCAGACTGTTGAAATTTTGTCAACTATTTCACTAGCATTCTTTTTTTTTTCTGGAGTAAGACTCTATTTAGGATCCCATTTTAACAAGTATTTTTGAAATAAGGAACTGTTACTGGCTTCTGAGTGCAGGTGATAAGGTTCATCTTGGCACATGGAGCTTTAATCTGAAGGAGTCTGAGAAAACAGCAGAAGCAGGGAGGTTCCTCTGACACCCCATCTTACACTTTTCCCTAAACCTCCCTGGGGAAGGCCCCTTCCTGTAACAGGAGTGGAACCAGCCTCACACCCAGAGATGAGAGAGGTAGAGCTGGGAAGTTTCTATAAACAAGTCTGTTACCAACCACAACTCAAACCCCTTTGTTTTGTCAATTTTTCACAAATTGATTGTTTCCTTGTCTAAAAGGCATAAAACTGCCCCCTCTTGTGACTTCTTTGAGTCTTTATTAACTTGTGAAATTTCTAACATACATGTCAAAATGTAATAAAATTTATTTGCTTTTCTCCTGCTAATCTATTTTATGCCACTTGAGTTATTATGTTCAGTCCCAAATCCAAATAAGGTCTAGGGGCATTTAAAAAAAAAAAGAAGATTTATTTATTTATGCATACAGAGCCGGGGTACAGGCCAGAGGTGCAGGGACGGTAAGAAGATTCACCAGAGACAGAGTGGGGAGCAGAACAGGCCGACTGATGAAGTACACTGCTGAGGGGAGCAGTGGACAGGTCAGGAGAGGTCTGCCATGCCATGTGGATCACCTCTCCGGCTGGATGGAACTCATGCTGAAGTGTCTGTGCTAATTTAACCCACTGCGCCACCAGGGAGGGTTTTACTACCTTACACACGCAACCTTCAGGGGCTTGCAGGATTTATTTCTGAAGAAGCCTCAAGCTTATTCCTCCCTCACAGGAGACAGATTACCTCACAAAGCCTCACTGGGGTCACATCAAGATAATAAGTACTAGTGCCAGGACCTCCAGGCACAGCAGGATCAGGCGGGCAGAGTCGCGGGCAGAGACTGGTGGTGAGAAAGTGACAAATGAACAAACAGAACCTGTTTTAGAGGGAACAGTTGATGGCTGGTTAGATTGTTGGAAACCCAGGTAAGTAATGCACTATGTCCTGTTCCATTTCCCTGATCCCTTATATTTTAGTCCCAATGTCATCTTCTCTGAGTCCCACCAATGTCTCCTCTCTATCCAAAAATCAGCTCTTAACCATAACAATGGAAGCGAAACCCTGGAGCTTTCTTCCCCAGGGGGCGTGAGGCAGGGGGGGTGGGGAGGGGGTTCAGCCATTCTAGCAGGTGTTTACAACTTTTGCTTGCCTGAACTACCAGGTGTCACAAAAGTGTTGAAAATGAGCGGAGTGAGAGTGGGTTGGGCAGCCTCCAAAGTGGGTTGGTCAAGGCCTCAAAAGATGAGGTTCATGTTCACACCTGAATCTCTGTTTAAATGCAGGCAGCCATCTTTCTCCTTGGAAGAGTGAGCACTGCGACCACACAACTCTGAAAGTTACAGTGGCGAGGAGGCTTCTAGGGCTACAGAGATGGCGCTAGGCTGCTGGAGGACCCCCCTGCTGCTGCTGACTGCGCTGGTCCTGGCGGCCAAGCTGGACCACTTTGAAGGATGGAAAGGGTTTCAGGAGAAGTCCATGAGCAAGCAAAACATGGATTCAACACTCAACTTCTTCATGGAAAGCTACAACAATGCCAGCAACGACTCTTACTTATTTAAAGTTGACAAGCTCCTCCGAAGCCAGGTGCAGGTTTGTACCTCCTTTTCTCTGCGTGTGGACATCACCTCCATTCCCGCCCATTTGGACATGTGAGGACACAAGATGGTTCCCAGAAAGAACCAAGCGATGGCTGCACCAAGTTGAGGTGGGGAGGTAGCTTCACTGAGATGGAGCGATTTAGAGTTGCTCAGACCCCAGCAATGCTTGCAAAACTCTAAGGGCTGTAGTGGAACCCAGACACTTCTTTTTTTGAGGATTTATTTTGTTTACTTATGCATACAAGAGCTGGGGTCTAGGCCAGAGGTGCAGGAGGTGAGAACATTCATTAGAGAGCATGGGGAGCAGATCAGGTGGATTTACTGAAATACATTGCTGAATGAAGAGGATGAGTGCAGGAGGCGGGGCAGGAGATGTTTGCTGCACTGTGTAGGTCAGCTCCCTGGCCAGGATTGAACTCAGGCCTCAGTGTCTAGTGATAGCTTGATAGTGCTGAGACTTTAACCCCTGTGCCACCAGGAGGCCCTCTGTGACACTTTGAAACAAAAATTTCCTTTGAAATTCTCAGTTGTTCTTCCTTGGGAAAATCTTTCGTTTCAAAATTAGGTCCTACTAGAGTGATAGAAAAAATGATAATTATGTTTTCAGTGGGCTCACTTGGCAAGATATAATCATTCTTTGTAGGTTCACTTCAACAACATGTTTTTTTCAATGTTTGGGATTGAAAATTGAAGTGTAGACATTGCCACTGCACTGTACAGTAATCTGACATTACACAGAAGGTTTCATTGCACTCTCTGGAGACCTGGAATTACACAGAGGGTGTTGGGCTGTTCTACGGAAAGCTGGAATTGCACAGATAACTTTTACATGTGCTCTACAGAAATCTGGAATTAAACAGAAGTATCTATTGCACACTACAGAAACCTGGAATTATGGGAGGGTGTTTTTGGAGGGAAGGGAGCTGGGGAGCGAGGCATAAAACTTCAACCTATCATCTCTCATTTTACTTATTTTGTTTTTAAATATATCAATTGAAGATGAGAGAGGAAAGAAAAACTGAAAACCACTTTTGTGGTTCAATCTTTCTTCTAGGTCAGATAATAAATTATATGTTTGGGAGAGGCAATAAGACATCTTATGCTAGCTTCACAAAAAGTAATTGACTAGGAGCAAAAGGACATGACCAGATAGAACAGAAGCAGAAACTGGAGAAATCCGCCCAGGTGGAGACAGAGATGCAGATTAGTGTGATACAAGAGCACCCCACACTGCCCCTGTCCTGTCTCTCACGCACTGTTGCTGGTGTTTCATCAGTCAAGAGCGTTGCGATGACGTGGCCACAAGGTGGCGTCCGTCCACCAACGTTCTTCTCAAAAGTTGGCTTGTTCTTCCTCAAGCGTGAGAATTGGATGCTTGTCCTGTGAAATCAATCCATTGCAGTGAACAGTTTCCTCTAAAAATACTGTTTATGAATGAACTGTTGATGCTATTCAAATGGATGCGTGTCCCCTGATAGCTGGGTGATCTGGGACAGCAGTCCCTGGGCATCACTGCAACTGCGTCTGCACGATTGTGTCTAGTTAGTACATTAAGGGTCCAGGAGGTGGCCATATGGGCTGCTTACACTCCAGACCCCTCTTCTGGGTTTGGGGCCTGGATTTGTTTTATGAAATCTTGGTCAGGTGCTACCCAGACTCTCTAGTTTCCTCAACTGAAAGTGGGCAGAATACCAGTAGAGCAGCATGATTGAGGACACAATCTTGAACACGGGGATACCTACCACTGAAGGGGAGAGGAGATTGGCACATCCCACGTCCGACAAGAGGTTTGCTTCCAAAATGTGATGTAAAAAGGGCAGAGACCCTGAATAAGCAGGTCTCCAGGAACAAGGTTTTGGCAGATGTGCTCTGAGAACAGGGTCTGGGGTTCCCGGGGCACCTGTCCCAGCTTTTCCTGGAGAGAATCAGTAGCTGGATGTGTGGAATGGAAGCTAACTGTGACTTCCCTTCCTGGTAGCTGACAACGGGCGTGGAGTATTTGGTCACAGTGAAGATTAGCCGGACCAAATGCAAGAGGAATGAGAAGAAAAATCAGACTTGTCACTTTCAAAGCAAGAAGCTGAAGAAGGTGTGTGATAGCATTCATTCGAGAAGGGGCTGGTGATCAAGAGGGAAAGTGAAACATTTTAGCATATTCGAGCATTAGCCTTTCCACTTGTATAGAGTGAGGGAAGGAAAGGCTGGTCCTGACCACCCGGGAGCAGAGGCACCCTGGGGTGGTAGGGAGGGTTTCCAGTTGATGGCAACTCCTGGGCCCAGGCCTTGGTGCCCCTGGACTGCTGCCTGCTGGCCTACTGCAGGCCTTCAGGCGACTACAGTGTATTTCCCTTGGGCTTTGCTCTGGTCAGTCCGCGCACTTTCCAGTGCCCAGAGGATGGTCCAGTTTCCTCCTTCCAGTCTCACTTGCCCCTTCCTGTGTTCCTGGTGCCACCACCTGTAAGGCAGATCCCAGGGTCTTCCCTTGGGCTTAGGTCAGCTGCAGGAGACGGGAGTTGGGGCAAAATCTCTGTGTTGAGCTGACTGCCCAGCTCTCTCCCAGCACCCCTCAGGGACCGAGGTTCCCAATGACGCAGGGAGATACAGGCGGAACACAGAGTGACTGTGCTGGCTTTGGCTCGCCGCCTTCTGCCCCTGCTGGCAAATGCCCCCACCCCAATGTGTGAAGTGTGCAGTCACACTGATGGGTCTAGACTTCACAGATAAAGGCTTGAGGTGGGCAGATTTTTGTTCACCTCCAAAACATTTTTTCCCTGAAAACTGACTGTTTCTTTAATCCTTCCACAGAGTTTCATTTGTGATTTCTTGATATACACTGTGCCCTGGATCAATTTTTATGAGCTCTGGAACAACTCCTGTCTGGAGGGCTAAGAGCGCGCATGCAGAGATCCTTAATAAAGCCTTAGACTGAAATCCTGTGTGTTTTCTGTTAACAGACTTCTGAAGGGACCACCTTTTCCCCTGCACACCCACTCACACACACACTCATATACATAGGCATGCCATGTACGTACACACTCACACACATGCACTCACTAAGTCTCACACACACTCGTGCTCACCCCCACACAGAGATACACTTATCTTCACACACACTCACACACATATTCCCATAGACACACATAACTCATACCTGCACACACACCTACACTAGCTCACATGCGTGCATCCACACACATGTGCAGTCATCCATGCACACACACACGGGCACACACATGAGCCACACGCACACATACTCACAAAATACATTCACACCAATTCACACATATGAACGCACACATGACACAGCATGTGCACACTCCCACATATTCACATACACTCACAGCACACTCAGATGCACACATGCTCGCACACAGCACAGACAGCATACACATACTCATATCACACCATGTATATCTAATGGTGTTTATGTGACTTAAAATTGAGTAGAATGGGCCCTACCTGGTGGCACAAAAAGTTAAAGTACATCAGTGTGAAGCTATCTGTAGCACCTACAGCATGAGTTCGATCCCTGGCCAGGGAGGTGACCCACATGGCGGGGCAGACCTCTCCTAACCCACTCACTGCTCCCCTCAGCAGTGTGTTTCAGTAAATTCACCTGTTCTGCTCCCAACTCTGTCTCAGTGTGAATCCTCTCAGAGCCCTGCCCCTCTGGCCTGAATCCTAGCTCTTGTGTGCATAAATAAATAAATCTTAAAAAAAAAATTGAATAGAAGGCTATTAACTCTCTGGGAGAAATCTCATAATTTTCTTCTACTGCAGCCCATACTTTGAGACTTTTCATGATTTAGGCAAATCCTAACCTCTGGCCTATGCAATTCTGTGACTGACACATGTCTTGTGAGTGTCTTTGAGGTCCCCAAGTCTAGACCCCTTGGTTCAATCATTCATTAAGAGATCACCCAGACCTTAGCCCACAGTCATCTTCATAGCTATGATTTATTACAGTGAGAGGATACAAAAGGAAAAGATGGAAAGGAAAACAGGCTTAAGCTCTCAGAGTCTTCTCCACACATGTCATACAGAATGCACTGGCAGCAAATTGTGACAACTCATGTGAAATGCTGTGGACCAGGGAAGTTCATTAGATGCCACAGGTTTCCATGGGAAACGGTCACGTAGAGCCACTGCCTAGCACATAACTAAGTTCCAGACTCTACAGAGGAGAGCAAGTACTCAGTATAACTCACATTGTTTCTACCAACAGTGCAGATGCTATGAAGCCCTTTTATCTTCAGGGAAAATTTTTATCAACATAGGAGACTTGGTGGTCCAAGTTCCCAGATTGCAGCCAAGGGCAACTTTGCAGGCAAACCAAGGACAGCAGTCTCGGACTGGTGCATGAAATTTCTTCTTCACAGAGGGCTTGAGCCTCCCCAGTGATCATTGCTGGTGGTGTGAGACCTACCTAGTCTTCCCTCATGTGATTCCCTGTAGAGCACAGAGAAATGCATGCTGACCAGAAATGGGGAGCAGATGTCAGCTGAGAGATCACCACTGTACCAGAGGGCTCCTCTCAGGACTGTTCCCGCCCACATAGCTTGGTAAAACGTTATAAAATCATAATATATCTAGCGAACAATGACAGTCTGAGTGAGCATTTCCAAAGGGGAAGTGTAACTGTACAAGAAGAACATCAGATTTTCATGAGAGGCTTCAGGGTGATGGGTGGATAGAGGAGAGATAGAAGTAACTGCTTCTGCTGAGCCAATGTCATCGAGGACTGATTGGTGCCTGGACTGATCTGTAGTCTCTTCATCTGTGGGTCTATTAAGCTTAAAGGGCCTGCTTGGCCACCATCTTTGTTACAAGCAGTTGGGCATTCCAGTACAAGGTCAGAACAGCCTGGTCAGTACATTATCTGAACTGAAAAAATGTAGTATCTTAGACCCTACAAGGGTTTTTCCAAATTGAACAAGAGCAGGATGCCTGATAGCCCTGGACAAGGGCATACATACATCATAATCTGTGGCCGGAATGGCTGGGGCCATTGACTGATGTGTGACTTTGTATCCCAGAGACTGATCAGAGGAGAGGATGTCTGGTTGATAAGATTGGAACCATGGCAAGGGGGCTTAGGGTATGGTTTCCATTGCAACACCAGGTCATCAAGCAATAAAAATACCTGGGCAGTAGACTCACCTCCCCCAGAAACCCTAAATGACATAAGCACATTTTTCATTTCACCCACCCTTTCTTTTTGTTCTACCACGCTGTGTAACTGATGCTGTGTGAGTATTCTATTAACAAAAAGGCCAGCATCTTCTCTTTGGGGAGCATCCTGCATTGGACAGCTCGCCCCACTACTCCTGTTTCTTTGTCAATGTGATGTTGCCAACACAACATTCATCTTGCTTAGTGATCTTGACAGACCTATCAAAGGGCAGTCACCCCACTTTACAGGAGAGGAGTCACCAAAGGTAGCCTCTGCCTAGATTCTAAAACACCAGCTTAGCTGGCGTCTTGGCTGTACATCTAGAAATGGAATCATATAGAATACATACTATTTTGTGTCTGGCTTCTTTCACTCAAAATATTTCTGGTTTCATCATTGTGGTGTCAACATGTAGCCCACTTTTATTATCCTGTAGAATTCCATTGTATAAATAAATTGCAATTTATTTATTTACTATACTGATAATGGAGTATTGAGTAGTTCTCCCCCCTTTTTTTTCGGTAGTTTCTACTTTTTAAGAATAAACATGCTTGGGGCCTTCCCTGGTGGTGCAGTACTATGAAGTTATCAGCAACCACTCCAGCGCAAGTTCAATCCCTGGCTAGGGAACTGACCCACATGGTACAGGAGACCTCTCCTGTCTCACCCACTGCTCCCCTCAGCAGTATATTTTAGTCAGTCTGTCTGTTCTGTTCCTCACTCTGTCTCTGGTGAATCCTTTCACACACCCAACATCTCAGGCCTACACCCCAGTTCTTGTATGCATAAATAAATAAAATCTTAAAAAAAAAGAAAAGAATAAGCACACATGTCTGCTAAGGATGTATGCCCATGTTTCTGTTGGGTACCTATCTAAGAGTGGACTCATTTGATAATAGGACCTGTGTAGGTTCTCGCTTTACCTAACTTACTCAAGATTTTCATTTTACCTAATTTATCTCTCTAATTGTAATTATTAAATCTTGTTCAACCTCTAAGTTCTTACTTTTTTATATTTCTATTTATATGAACTAATTGTTTTATATATATGCATAACATACATATATATGTATATATATATGTGTAAGATTTATTTATTTGTGCATACAAGAATTGGGGTACAGGCCAGAGATGTGGTATGGGGGATGGGGTGAGAGGATTCACCATAGACAGAGTAGAGAGCAGAACAGGCAGATTTAGTGAAATACACACTGCTGAGGGGAGCAGTGGGCAGGTCAGGAGAGGTCTGCCACAGCATCTGGGTCACTTCCCTGGCTGGGGATTGAACTCATGCTGCAGTGGTTTCAGATAGCTTCATCATGTGGTGTTTTAACCCGTTGTGCCACCAAGGAGGGCCCTTTATATCTATATTTTTAAATGTAATTTCATATTGGTACTCTAGTTTTTTATATGCTAAACTTTGTGGATTTGTTTGGAATTTTTAAAGTGAACTTTACTCCCATACTCCCCAATTCCCGCCACTTTGCTTTTACAACGGCCAACAAAGCAGGCACCTGTGATAGGAATGGGGAGTCCAGAGACTGAGACAGGTGTCCTTATGAGACAGAAGTAGAGAGAGATTCAGGACACAGGGAGTAGAAGGTGTGTGAAGAAGGAGTCAGAGATGGCAGTGATGGGGCACAGCCCAGGAATGCCAGCAGCCACCAGGTACTGGGAAAGGCAAATCGAGATTCTCCACTAGAGCCTCAAGTGGGAGAAAAGGGTTTTTGTCTTCAGACTTCATGGCTCTAGAACCGTGTGAGAAACAATTTCTGTTTTTTAAGCTACCAAGTTTGTGATTTTTTTTTTAACAAATTATATTTATTATATCATCCTTCACGTTTTCCATGTGAAATTCCCACCACCAATTCACCTGTGCACTGTCACCATAGTCCCTTGTGCTCTTCTTACTCCTGTCCTGATCCTTCTCCCACTTCTCCTCTCCTACAGAATGTCTCTTATCTATAGTTGCCTGATGATTTTGGTTTTTACTTTACTATAGTTACTTTTTTTTCCCTGCTTTCCTTATTTGGTTTATCTCCATTACTCTTACAAGTGAGACTATTCTATATATTTTTCTTTTTTTTTTTCTGGCTTTCACTGAGCATAATCTCTTCCAGCTCCATCCATGCTGCTGCTAAGGTCACGAATTTATCATTTTTGATTGCTGAGTAATATTCCGTGGTATAAATATACCACATCTTCTTGATCCAGTCATCTATTTTTAGGCATTTGGGTTGCTTCCATATCTTACCTAGTGTAATTCATGTTGCAATAAACATAGGGGCACAGGTGTCTTTTTGAATTAATTTTTTTTGTGTCCTTTGGGTAGATTCTTAGGAGTAGAATTGTGGTAGTTTCTTAATGCAGTTCTAGGAAGTTAATGCATTGGGTTTTCTTTTTGTTTCATGTATCTCATAGTTGGAGATGAAAACGCTGAATCTCTTTTTTTTTGGGGGGGGGGTAGCAAGTTGGGAGTCCAAGAACCTCAGGCAGGCTTTTTGTCAATTCTTGACTTCAGCAAGGAAAGAATTCAACATTGAGACCAAAGTTACAGAAAAGCAAGAAAGTTATTGATAGGTTGGAAGAAGGATAGGAAAAGTGGAGTGGAGAGTTTTCCCAAGTAGGTGACTAAAACTGAAGCAGGTGCTTATACAGGTACAATGGACAAGGAATGAGTTTGGTCATTATGTGTTACACGTTGTATCCCTTGCTGATTAGCTGGGGCCTCAGGGGTCTCCTAGGCTACTGAGGCCCACAGAGTTGTCTCAAGTTACCTAACCTACATTTCCAAAACCAGCTTTGGTCCATTGTTATTGTGTTGCTATGTTGGTGTTCTGAACATTCCATTTTTAATTGAATTGGTCTGTGATTATTTCTCAGTAGGTTGAAAAATGGACTTGGGGCTTGGAGTTTCCTGTTCTTAATTGACTGCTTATACCCATTTTCTCACTTCCCCACTACTTCACTTTCTGCCTTCACTTGAAAATCTACACATGTGCAAAACTTGTACTTTCTAGTAGAGGGGCAGCCCAGCAACACAGTCCTGAACTTGAAAATAAGTGTATTCTAAAAACAAGCAAATAGCTAAAACAAACTGTGATATAGCATATCATGGAAGACTACTCAGCAATTATAAGAAACAAACTTGATATTCAAAGCAACTTGGATGGATCCCAAGAGCATCCAGAACAATTTCATGAGCTCACATGCTGAAAAATTCCATTTTATTACATTTTGAAATAGCAAATGATAGAGACTGAGAATAAATTACACAGAATTTGACATGTTGGGGCAAAGGATAAAAGGCTTAAAAGGGTAAAACAGAGTATCTTTGCAATGATGGAATATTCTATTTCTTTTTATTTTTTCTAAGATTTATTTATTTATGCACTCAAGAACTGGGGTGCAGGTCAAAGAGGTAGGGAGTGAGAGGATTCACTAGAGACAGAGTGGGGAGCAGAACAGGTGGATCCACTAAAACACACTGCTGTTCTTGACTGTGGTATTGGTCATGTGAGTCTACACGTGACAAAATGAGACACATGCACTTCGCACCAGTGTCAACATCCTGGTGACAACTTCTATACATCTCAGTTCACAATTCATAGGTGCCGGGGATATCCTATGTTTGCATTCTGCCTACTACCTGACACAAGCTATGCAGTGTCTATCGTCTGACAGATTCCAGGTAGCTCAGGAAAAGCTCTGAAAAATCAGAATTTCCACTGCTAACTTAAGTTATGACCTCACTTTTTTGTATAATCATAATATCAAAAAATATTGTAGCAACATCAGTTTGTAACTGGATTGCCTTAGCTCTAAATTGGCTACCTGGCTGGGCAAAGTACAAGCTGAGCTGCTCCTGGGCAGGAAATTTCCTTTGACTGAAGACAAAAGGAAAGCTCCTGGAGAGATAAGACCCGGGGCATCAAGACTCCTGGAAAGCTTCCTTGGTCTCTTGACAAAAAGTGAATCTTAGATAACTCCCAGGGCATAAGGACCCATGGACACTTTCCTAACATTATCAACACAGGTTTTGCTTAATGCATAACTATGTGACTTCTTCTTAATTTACTCTTTTCCTAAAACAATCACTAACTACTCTCTGTTAGTCTTATTTAACCTCTTCCTAAAACAAACACTAGCTACTCTCTGCTAACCTTAAGTTAGCCATTAGCTTTGCTTTAAACTATCACCAATGCCTCTGCTAACACAATTTATTCCTTCCCTAGGACTCCTAAATCCTTTGCTGACAGCTCATCCTTTCCCAGACCCTGATCCTTTGAAGTCCTAGTTAAACATCCGGATACATGAAAGTTATCACAAAGATGTATAGTATAGTGTGCCATAAAGTAGCAGGAAGAGGATGCATTGTCCTTCCTTTAAAACTTTTATGCCTATTTCTTATCAACTTACCTGATGCATTATTGTAACTAAATCTTGCTACACAATATAAGTAAAGACCTGCAAAAAGTGAGCAGGAACACTTGCACCCAACTCTGACTCTCTTGTCTTCCTTGCCCTCCTTTCCCCTTTTTCTCCTTCTCCCCTTTTTAAGGAATCTCCACTCACTGATGCCTTCCCACCTTAGGGTCCTGCCTGTCTTGCCTCCAGACACCTCAATAGTTGGAGCTGGTTTCCAACAACTACCCCTGTAACTCATCCTTCTGCCCATGTCAGCTAAGTTCCAAGTGCAGCTCCTGAGAGCTTTCACTACCTCCAAGCCACGAAGCCCAGAGGCTTCTGGGAATTAATGCTGCTCTGTAACCAGTAACTAACCTGACCAGTGGTAAGTACAAAAACCTTCAACTGTCTCTCTCTCTTCAGTTAATCAAAGTGATATCAAAGTGTCAGGTTTTCATGCCGAGTCTCCCAGCCAGGAACAGATCCCAGGCTGCAGTGCTGAGCCCGACCACTAGACCAGCACCTGCAGGTGGCTCATGAAGCCGCAGCAGGAACTTCGCAGATGCTCAGGCAAGCAGGGGAGGAGGCAAATTGGTTTAGAGCAAGAAAAGGTTTATTGAGTATAGGGAACCTGCCCCGATTTCAGGCTGTTGAAAGGCAGACACAGGCGGGAGCCTAAGGTGGGAACGACTTCCAGCAAGCAGATATTTGAGGAGGAAAGGAATGGAAATAAAGTGGGACTCCCAGGCAGGTGGAACCAGGCCAGGGAGGGGCAAGGAAGCCTAAGTGGAGTCATGCTTTAGGGAATATAGACCTTCTTGCCCTAATTATTCTAAAGCCCCATCAGTGTTTCTGTGACTGGTTAGTTCTCAGTGGTCTCACTCACTGTCTTAATGTCTCTGTGCCCTGAACTAAGTCCCTGTGTCCCAGCTCTATTCTTAGCATGCTTTATCATTCCTTTTTTCTGAAATATTCTGTTGCCTCTAGTCTTGGAGTGGAGTGTTTGATGACTCCCCTTTGGAATTTACTGCCTTTATCTCTGGAGCCTCCTTTAACTCTTCTGAAGCCTGTTTTTTTTTTTTTTTTTTAAAGATTTATTTATTTATTCATGCAGAACTGAGGTACAGCCAGAGTTGCAGGGGCAGTGAGAGGTTTCACCAGAGACAGAGTGGGGAGCAGAACAGGCAGATCGACGAAGTACACTGCTGAGGGGAGCAGTG
>NW_004567123.1:1756245-1801764 GCF_000260355.1 Condylura cristata | reverse complement strand
GGTCACCTCCGGGGCAGGCGGGAATTGAACTCTTTCAGAAGCGGCTTTAGATTCTCAGGGCTGTGCTTCAACCCGCTGCGCCACCAGGGAGGGCCATCTGTTTGTTTTTTTAATCCTATTCTGACCCTAAGAGCTCTCCCCTTGCCCTAGGCCCAAAATCTTCTTTGAGTCTCTGTGTTCCAGTGTCCCAAGAGCTCCTCAACATTTTTAAACTCCAAGGCTTTTATGCCTGAGCTCTTGGTGGACAAAATCTTTTCTGCTGGAAGTGGAGGAGGAAGATGCTACCCAGTGAGCTGGAGAGCAGCCCTCTTGAAATTGAAACCTAAACTAAATGGCTAAATTGTTTTCAGATCCTAAGAGCACAAAAGGAAAAGAAAAACAACTTATCTTTTTTGAGGCCTGTTGTCCACAGCCCCTCTGATGTCACCACATGAGCAAAGGCTTTTCTACAACCTTGACCCCACTACCCAGACTGGCTGGGTGCTGAAATCACAGGAGAAAGGGTGGGAGCAACTTGGAGGCAGAAGCCCCTCCCCTTCTTTAGAGACCAAGGCTCAGAGAGTAGTTGCTTTCCTTCCTGGCAAACATTCCTGAGAAATGATTAGGTGTGTCAAATGCTAGCCTGTTAGCTTCTTTGTTAGAAGAATGAAGCTAAGGAAAATAGAGGTTTTATTGACAGACATCTTGGAAATCTTGAAGGCTCAGAATGCAAACAGTGGCAAGCTTGCAATCCTCAGACTAGAGCCACTGCCCAGAGATAACTCCAGGGAATATAAGCACTGACTCAGCACAAGTGCATTATTCAAGCCCTTTAAAATGCCCCTCAATTTATTTATTGTAAGAAAATAAGTTAAATTAATATATCCCTCTTCTTGACTTTAACTTGAGGTGGTTCATTAGGAGAGGAGTCTGGCCATCTCCATAACCCTTGTATCTGAGTAAATTTCATTCTTTACACCAGTTCTTGATTGGTTTGCAGGTGGCAAGTAGCTGAACCTAGGTCTGGCCTCACTACCATGTGGTGAAGTGCAGTGGAGAATGAGCCTGATGACATTACTGGAAATTCTGAATCAAGATCTTGGGTAGAAGATGCCTATTTTCCATGGCTAATGTGCCACCCATGAAAAAGGGAGCCCTTTAAATACAGCATTCCAGTTTTTCCCTAGTCTTAATGAGGAATTAATCTGCTCAGTCTATTTGGGAAGACTAAGTGCATTGTAGCCTAGGTCCTCCTTCTTCCCACAGGGGCATATATTTTGCTTAGCAACTTCAGGAAAGGAATTTCAAAGAGACCTGTTCTGGTCCAATATTGCTGATTTTGGGGGTATAAGTAACCTCCTATATGATCCAGCAGTTCCACTCCTGGGTATTTACCCAAAGGATGCGAAAACATTTATTAAAAAGAACACCTGTGGGCCCTCCCTGGTGGTGCAGCAGGTTAAAAGCACAGTACTAGGAAGCTTAAGCCACTTCCACATGAGTTAAGCCACTTCCGCATGAGTTCGATTCCCGCCTGCCTTGGAGGAGATCCACATGGTGTGGCAGACCTCCCTTGACCCGCCCACTCCTCCCCTCAGCAGTGTACTTCCTAGATCTGCCAGTTTTTCTTCCCCCTCTGTCTCTGGTGAATCCTCTCACCCTTTGCATCTCTGGCCTGTACCCCAGTTCTATATGAATAAATAAACAAATCTATAAAAAAAAAAAAGAACACCTGCACCTCTATGTTTATTGCAGTAGTTTTCACAATAGGTAGGCTACAGAAACAACCCAATTGCCCCAAAATAGATGACTGGATCAAAAAGATGTGTGTGTGTGTGTGTATGTGTGTGTGTGTATATATATAATTATATATATAAAATGGAATATCACTCAGCAATCAAAAAAGATAAATTCATACCACTTGCAGCAACATGAATAGAGCTGGAAGGGATCATGCTTAGTGAAATTAGCCAGAAAGAAAAAAGAAAAATACCAGATGTTTTCTCTTATAGGGGCAATGTAGGGGATACAAATAAAGGATTGGGGGAAAATGTAAGTCTAATTCTAGATTTTGGTATTAGGAAGTGCCTTTGCCTGCAAAAATAAGGCACATCTCCCACCTCAGCCATTATCAGTAACACAGGCTCTTATCTGTTAAAATTTATCCTTTTCGTCTTATTTTAAAATTTAATGACTTTCACTTGATGAGAGCATGAGGTCGGCAATCTGTCATCATATGTGCATGGAATATAGTTTAGAGCTATTCCTGTCACCTTATTTGTTGTTGGGTTCAAAGAATGGACTTGAAAACTCTAAGAAAATATTTGACAAATATTTATTTTCTATATTGAGAATGACTGTTCAATTGCAGGATGATTTCTCAGAGAGCGACCACAGGTGTGTGCTGCAGGGCAGTTAGCCATCATGGCAGGTTTTGTTCAGAATTTTGTACCTTTCAAACCAGGGAATAGCATACACTGAGAAGTAGCAGTTGATTTGCTAAAAACAGAAACATTATTAAAAAGATCAATATGCAAGGGAAAAGAAATGGGTATTAACAGACATGGATGGGAAAATTACACCATCTCATTATGTTGCCAATCTAGAAATGCTTTGAATTTTATTTTGACTCCAATCACTTGATAGTATGAAATCATCCAAGAAGATATTCTTCTCTTTGTTGTTAGAATTGGAGATGTCTACCCACCCTTATTTACCATGGGAACAATTTCTTTCCCTTAATTTTTACTAGTGTGTTTCTTAAGCTATACACAATTTTATTTTATTTTTTTAACTAAGGAAGGTCCACTGTTTTACATTTCTGTCATTGTTTTGGCAATGTGGGATTTCTCCCTTCAGGTATGGCATTGTAGCTCTCCCACTGCCAAAGCTCCCCTCCGTGCCCTCATCCCACACCCATTCTTCACCTCTCCCTCCATCTCCCCCTCCTCCCTAGAATGCTTCACAATTATGGTCTGTTTTCAAAGGTTGGTTTCAACGTTTGTCTTTGACCCTTTGCCTGTTTTTTCTGTATTCCACATACAAGTGACACCGTCTCTTACTAATGTATTCTTCCCTCCATACCTTCCCTTTCTTGGCCTCTACTGGTTCCCTCTTTCCTTCCCTTCCCTCCCTTCTCCCCTTCCTTGCCTTCTACCCTCCCTCCCTTTCCACCCTTCCTTCTTTCCATTCATGTATCTTCATCCACTCATCATCCTTTCTTTGACTTTTTTTCACCCAATTCATCATCTTTCCTCCCTTTTATCCTTTCTTCTTTTGTGTGTCTACCCACCAATCATTTCTTTCTCCTCTTTTTTGTTCCTATACTTTCAAATAATTTCTTTTTAATTTCTCTCTTCTCTCATAGTGGAAAACAATATACATATTTCACATAATTTCTTAATATGACATTACTTTCTTGTTCTCCACTTGAAAGAGTAGGATGGTTCAGAAACATTTACATTTCTTTCAAAATAGGAATCAGAATAAAAATTCCATCAATTCTACCTCTCACATCAGTGAATTCCTCTGGTTTTACTTTGTTGTTATTTTCAGTCATTCTTTTCATAGAATTCATAATTCTCTCCAGGGAAGAACCACAAAAAAACTGCATTGCAGGATTTTGAAAAGTTATCCTGTTGAAATTGTGTTGGGGGGTCATGGATGGACATGTTTTTGCACCGGGAACACCTAGACTCAGATCATTGTTACTGGAATGACCATATAATTTGTAAATGAAACTGGGACACATTGTAAATAAACAAGGATGTTATTAATGATTGCAATCAGAGTCTAGGTGTAAATCGGAACTATTCCAGGCAAGGCAAAATGTACAATCATCCTCATTTGGACTCACTTGGGTTAGGGGGCAAGCAGCAGGTTTGAGACTCTGAAGGTCTAGCATGGCCATGCACATTATGGTGAGGGTGGTTTGGCTGGCCTCCCTTGGATGCGACAACACTGGGTGAAAAAGAAGCTTGCAGGGGACCACACTACTGTTGTGGGATCAGGGGATGTGACGCCCCAGCATGAGCATTCAGGTTTTTTCCCCTCCCCCCTCCACTCTGAGTGGACTATTGAACTATTTCTGAACTTATTTTCTCATCTTCTCTTTCTTTTCGCCAAAACACTGATGAAAAAGCTGATGAGAGGAAAATAGCCCAGTGGTAGCTGTATACTCTTTCAGGCTGATGGATGTTCAGAAATCCAGCAGGATGCATCAGAAAGTTGTCTTTGCAGTGAAAATATTAAAATTAGCAACCTCCCCAGTACTTGGAGCTCAGCCACCTCAGTGCCTTCCTCTATGTTCTCAGTAACAAAGGACAAACCTGCTGGTCAGGACCCACATGTTCCCTCTTTGAGAAAGAAGTTATTATCCATACACCATTCTAAACGACCTTGACTATCTCCCCAAGGATTCAGTCTTACCTCATCCTAGACCACAGAAACTCCCCCATGAAAAACGAGGTCTTCCTGAGTCAATGTGCTTTCAGTTTTTACCTTATAAAGCTCCCCTTCCTGAAAGGTACAGTTAGTCATCTCCAGCTTTTGACAGGTAGTCCGCCTCATCTCCAAATTCACATGATACTCCAGGTGATCAGTAACCTGTGGGAGCAAGTCACAAGGAGATAAAAGACTTCTCCCTTTGTAATTATTTCTGGTATTCTTTAATGTGTTGCCCACAGTCAAGGGCCAAACCAGGACAGATGGGTGGGCTCCCTTTACCTTTTCGCATCTGACTCCCAGGATTCCTTTTGTCATTTGAGAACTAACCAAAAGCATTCTGTGGATAAAACCACCCCTTAGGTAACCCAAACAATGTTAGATGTTTGGAGAAAGCATCTGTAAACTTTGTGAAGGGTCAAAAGTAAACATTTTGTACTTTGAGGGTCATATGACTTCAGTTGCCATTACCCCACTCTGCCAAGGGACCCTCCAAGCCACCCTAGATGAGATGTGCATACAGGGTGTGGAGTGCCCAATGGAACTGCCTCCAAGTATAGGCATAGCAGGTTGAGCCTTGGGCTTCCATTTACAATCCCTGACCTGAGGATCATTTAGGCGACATGTTCATCTACTCCACTGAATTTCTGTTTCTCTTAAAATGCCCACTTCAAACTAAATAAGACTGAATTTCACCTGAATGGACTTACCCCAGAGTTCCAGCGGCCCCTGGAAAAGGAGCACGATGAGGAGACAGGAGGGGCTCACACTGACCTTCTTTAGAATCTTCAAGATCCGCACAATCCGGAAGTTGTACTGGTCGTCACTTTCCTTGTTGAACTGGCTGGTGACAAACTGCATGGTAGCTGACACATAGAATTCTGACATAGAAATTTCTTGGATGCTTATAAAGGTTTTCTTTCCTGCTTGGTAGGTGACAGTCACCAAGACCACCAGAATGGCTAGAAGGAGCTGGGGTCTCTTTTGGGATCTGGCCATCTTCCCTCAGCCAGGAACAAATAAAAGCACTTCTGTGCCTGCCTGGGGCTGTTCAGGTCCCTTGGCCCTTTCTAGTCGGGCCAAATTTAAGCACAGTGGTGGACACCCACAGCTCTCTTCCTCCTCCTTTTCCTCCTGCTGAAACTGAGAGAAGGGCAGGGGAGGCTTTAGGATGGTTGGCAAGCTCTTCCTCTCGTGCTTCTCACATATCTGGTATCTCACACACATGCAGAAAGGAAAACACCCTTCTCATCTCTTTTGGGTGACTGTCTCTCAGCAACACACTCCTCACACTGGCCTGACATTTTCTGGGTAGGAGCCAAGTCAGGGCCTCCATCTGCCATGAAGGCCGTGGGAGGCCTGGAGGGGCAGGAAGCAATGGAGACATGGGGGATGCTATATCCTGAGCAAAGGAGCATGAATGTGTGAGCTTGGTGTACACCACATCCTCCCTGGCCTCTTGAGCTTCCTTCTGACTTTTCACCTACTCTGACAAATTTTACATTCTTCCATGGCGCCTCAGTTTGACATATGTCTAAATAATATTCAGTAATATTTATATAAAACATTGCATACAACTTTATGGAGGTTCTAGATCCTTAAATCCTACCCATGGCACAAGCTCTGAATTAAGAAACTTCCTACACTCAAATGTAATGAGGCATTGGCCATGTTCAATGCTTCCCTAGAGGTGACCTTATATATCTGTGTTTGTTCTAGATCCCTATTTTCAGATAAGATTCCATTCCTACCTGGTTCCTGGAATTTTCTTGGAAAAAACTACTATAAACTTTTACTTCTCAACCAGCTTATTGTTGTCTTTCTCCCCACACCAGTCCTGGAGGGTAACCCATTCTGTCCCTTGGAATCCCAAGTTGGCCACCAAGGTGCAAACACCCCTTATTCACTGTTTCACTTGTCCCTTCTCCCTTGGCTTTTTTATGGTAATATGGGCCAGTGGACTTGATGTTAAGGGACATGCTTTCATGATTTACTTTTCTAGAACATTTATGTTATGAAAGGAAGCCTGTTCTTCTTGGTAGCAGGCTTTTCGCATCCCACTGAGAGTCATTTCAGATATTGAGATTGAAAGTGGGAGGGAAAGGTCAGAAAGGCTTCCAGATCCACTTTGGGGAGAGCATGTGGCCTTGAGTATACTGGGGCTCACCTATTGTGTCTGAAGCCACTGCTCTGTGGGGGATGTTCTCTTACTGTCAAACTGTCACGGCAGGTTGATGGGCACACTGAGAACATTGGAATGACTGTTTTCTGTTGTAGAAAAGGCAGGACATAAGCCAGGGTTACAGGGGTGAAGGAATTTACCAGAAACAGTAAACAGAAAAGGTAGAGTACTTGCAAGGGAGCAGGGGGCCAGATGGGAGATATAATCTGTGAAAAAGAATGACTTAGAACTCTTCTGTACTCTCTTGGGGTGCCAGTTTGTGTCAGTTATCTTCTGGAATGTGTCCTGACTCTGCTTTAGCATTCCTGGAACTCTGCAGTTCCGGGTCAATGTAGTGGGTCTGAGGCCAGGTCCCCATTAGCAATTGCCATTATCTATTCAGGCCTCCCAAACTTGCCTGCTAGGTAACGAGTGGGGTTTTAATATTTATTTATTTATTATTTATTTATTTTTAAAGATTTATTTATTTGCACATACAGAGTTGAGGTACAGGCTAGAGGTGCAGGGACGGTGAGAGGATTCACCAGAGACAGAGTGGGGAGCAGAACAGGCAGATCAACAAAGAACACTGCTGAGGGAAGCAGCCGGTGGGCCAGGAGCGATCTGTTGTGCCATGTGGATCACCTCTGGAGCAGGGATTGAATTCATACTGAAGTGGCTTTAGCTTCTTTGTGCTGCACTTTAACCCACTGCACCATCAGGGAGGGCCCGGGGTCTTAATATCTAACTTTGGTGATGACAATCTTACATTTCCTCTTTTCCCAAGAGGATAATGATAAATCTTTGAAAATGGGACAGAAGTCTGGGTTCTATAGCTGCTTTGAGTTGAATTTTGGGGAATAGAGATGGTTCTACCTAGATTATTATCATCTTGGGAAAGTGGAGAATGGGGTGCCAGAGGGAATGGGATGGTCATGCTTGGGATTTTAGGCTTGGGTCAATTTTAGCTGTTACGTTTTTCTCAAGAGACTATGAATGGTGTCAGTTAATGGCATACAAAATGGGCTACCCAAGAGCCCAGATCCTACAGTTCTACATATGTTTTTACCTCTAGGCCTTGATGCTTCATGGTTGATAACTCATGATCAGAAGCTGTAGTTTTATGGTCTATAAGTGGAATGATACTAAACAAAAAGTTAAAGAATGCAGGTCTTAGAAAGACCTGACGGAAGGGACTTTGTAAAAGAGATTGTAGTCCCTTTCAAATCTCTGGCTTGAGGGGGTATTGTGGCTTCCTAGAAAAGCTGTGAAGATTTTTTTAAAATGGCATCCTAACAGGGATGGCAAAGAATTCTCTGCCAGGAACTGTAGAGTCCCAGATTTTTGAAGGTGCAATAGCCAAAATGGGAGAATCAGAGAATTTTGTGTCCTCCACACTAATTTACTGTCTGCAGTGGCAGCTAATAGGGAAAGAAGTGGCTGCAGAGGCTCTGACAAAGCCTAGTTTGGGGTTTCGTCACCATGACCTGTCCTAACAAAGAAATGGGACATGAAGGGAAGGATCCAAAATGAATGTGTAAACATGGGATCTCGCAGTGGGCAGGGCAGCAATACTGTAAGGCATCCTGGCTTGGGTTGGCCTTCAATAGCAGTTAGGAAGGCAGTCACCCTGGGTTAATCCAGAGAATTGGAGTCATGCAGAGTAGATGCCTACCAGATCCACTAAGCACTAACCATTAAGCAGATCTCTTATCTGCTATTTCTAGGATAGGCAAGGTTCATCCACAGAGATGGTAAATAGGGAAGCCTGTCTCACCACTGAGAAAAGAAGGTCTTCTTCTCTTGTATCAGACTCTTAATAGTCAATGGCCACAGTGAAAGGCAGTTGCTGGCCACCCTGCCTTCCCATGTGGCCTGTGGTTTGGGCTGCTCCCTCCCTCTCTGGAGAGTGCCAGAATGCACTTTCTTCCAATGTCGTAGAGGGCCTAGCCCTGGGAGCTCTCTCTTTAGATAGTCACAAGTGAGGTGTCCTAGATGCTGGCAGAGGAAATAGAGTAGGCCCCTTCAGGAGACGCGGGCCCTCTAAAACTCCTCATATAGTCTCCAGCTTCAGGGATTTTTAAGTTCTTGGATCCTTATAGTTCATGCGGATACATCTCATCAACTGATATATCCTCGTGTCCCACAGATATCCAGTCAGCAAAACAGCTCCCTGTACTCAGAGCAAATTGACAAGGGGAGTCGACCAGTGCTGGGGTTCCAGGTGCATGGATGTGTCACCAAATTGTGCTGAGAGGGAGGAAGTCAGTTATCAGGACTCCCTCCTAGACTCTTAAAGGTAGCTGTATTTTTGTGTGTGTCTGTGTGTCTGGGGGCAGGTAGGCAAGGTGGGGCCATGGAGGAGAGTCTCAGCTCTCAGCCAGGATCCTCCCAACCTCCCCTAGAACATGTATCATCTGCCAGCTGTGCACATGCCTGCCTGGGGTCAGATGTAGGGCCTGTCCGCAGGTCAATAATTTGCCCTTTCTCCACTATGTTTACTTTTACTCATCCTCCTGGACACCATCCAAGGGTTGTCTCCTCTAGTGTCAGTAGTGAGTGGCCCTTCATCTGCCCAGGATGCTCTGGATGCTAGACCCCTGGGCCTGCTTCAGTTAGAGTACACTTGGCTGTCTTCCCTTTCTTACTCTTCCTATCTACTTCTGCCATGACTTTAAATCCCTAGGGACCATGAAGCCTTCATCAGTAAGTCTTTAGTGTGCACTGAGAACTCATAAATAATGTGCACACTCCCCAACAAAAAGATGTCATTGTCCTAATCCCCAGAACCTGATAGTAGCCTGTGTTATTCCTCTTCCCCATACCTACTCCTTCCTGGAAAAAGGGTCTTTCCAAATATGAGTAAATATCTTTTAATAAAAGAGATTACTTTGGACAATGGGGGGAGAGGAACCAATATCATCACAAAGGTTCTTTTAAGGAGGAGGCAAGAGTTAGAAGGCAGTGGAAGGTATCGAGACAACAGAAACAGAGAGATGTGAAGACTGATACTCCACTGGCCTTGATCGTGGAGGAGGGGTTGACCGCCATGGAATGCAAGTGGCTCTCGAAGCTGAAAGAGGTAAAGAAGGGGGTTTTCTTTAGAGTCTGTGGGAAAAAATGCCACCTTGATTACTGGCAACAGTCATTTTCTTCTGGTCTCCAAATAGTAATAAAGCAAATTCTAACCTTTAAAGGTGAACTGGATCATTATTTTGTCACTGAAGGTGGAATGTAAGACTGTTATCACATATGGTTTTATTCTCTCCTCTTTATTCCCTATTATTCAAAAGCTCAGTAAATCCTAATGCAGCTGAATCCCACAAAATCCACACATCATAATCAAACTACTGAAAACTAAAGGCAAACAAACAAACAAAAAAACCCTTCAACCCCACTAGATTAAAAGACCTGCTTGCACGAGAACAAAACTTCTATTATTACATTTTATACACTGAAGCACCACAGTCTTAACTTTTATTTTCAACCATTATTTACACACACACACACACAAAGAACTTAAAAGGAACTAATCACTCTATTTCCCAAATATTTACAACTATGTCATTTCCTCTATTCTTGGTGTTTCATGTTAACATTTGGTATCATTTTCTGTCTCCTTATAATACATGCACTGGCAATGAAATAGCTCAGCTTTTCTTCAACTGATAACATCTTTCTATCACCATACTTTCTAAGATATATTTTCACTAAATATGTAACTCTGGTTTGGCAGTTCTTCAGTACTTCAAAATTTTGTTCGACTTCTGGCCTCTGTGATTTCTGATGAACTCTTTACAGTCATTTGAATCTTTGTTCTAGAATCTCTGTTCTTCTATAAGCAGGATGTCTTTTACCTTGTTTGGTGTTTAGTGTTTAGTTTTCAGTAGTTTGATTATGATGTGTCTTGATGTGAATTTTATGGGACTCACCTGCCTCAGGATTTACTGAGCTTCTGAAATCTGTGTCTTTAGAGAAAGTTGGGAAAGTTTCAACCATTTTTCTTTTTCTTGTTCACACTGCATTTATTTTTTCTCAGAGTCCAGTGATATGAATGTTAGATCTTTTGATATTGTCCCATAAGTCCCTGAGGGTCTATTCATACTTTTCAATCCTTTATTTTTCTTTATTGCTCATAATGGATAACTCTACTGATCTTTCTTCAAGTTCACACCCTTTCTTCTTTTTCAATCTGCTAGTTAGTTCATCCAATGAGTTTACTTTTTTATATTTTTTCAGAAAGTAAGTAAAATTTTCATTTAGTTTTTACTTATGCCTTCTATTTTTTTGGTGTTATCCTTGCCCTTCCACTTATTTACAGAGTGCTTGCAATTATTTCTGGGAACATTTTGATAATAGCCGATTTAAATTTTTTTCATATATTTCCAAAATCTGAGTTATCTCAGCATTGGTTGCCTGGTTGATTATTTTTGCCAGTAGAGTTGAAATTTTCTTGGTTGGTTCTTCATAAATTGAGTTACATTATATTGTATCTTGGGCATTTAAAAAATATGCCATGACACTCCATATCTCATTTAAATCCATGGAAAATGTGAATATTTTTGTTTCAGCAGGCATTGATCTAGTTACAAAACAGGGGAAGAGAGGGCCACAAAAGGGCAGCAAGACAGGAGGCCAGATGGGAAAGGATGGAACAGCCACCCATCAGTCCCCCAAAGCCCAAAAATGCCAAAAACCAAAACCAAGTCTATAGAAATACAACACACATGCAGTAGGGGCCTGTTGGGCTATAGCCTAGCAAAGGACAGTGCCCAATAAAAGGACAGGTCACTGCCCGTGGGTTCTCAGTAGTGCATACAATTGCAAGAGACCTTAGGCTCCAGGGTCAACAACCATATGAGGCTTATTTTACAAACAGGGAAAAAAAAGAGTTTCTGTATCCATAAGTGGTGGCTACCTCCCCCAAGTAGCATCAGTGATGGTTACCACCAGTCACCAGGAGTACAGGACAACTCTAGCCAGTAGTGATGGTCACTACTGGTCCTTAGAGATGGTGTAGAGACACCCAGTGTTCACAGTTTTTGTTAGTTATTGGTTTATACCAACACCAAATAGCTTTTTGAAACTCCAGGGGCAGGGTCTTTGGTGCTCCTTTCAGGCTACATCAGAGACAAGACCAAGACCCAGTCTGTGACAGAGTCTTTTAGCTTTTCTTTCCTTCTCAAGGGCAGCTTCTGGATGCTTCTTTTCTTCTTCCTTTGGAGGCTGGAACTGACTTCTTCAGGGGCTGGTGTTGTCTCTCCTCAAGCTGGCATCATTTCCCCTCAGTTCACTCCAACCCTGGCATATTTTCTCTTTCAGGGTGCCCCACCTACAAGTCAGATTAGACCATTTTTCAATCCTGTGGCTGATTGGACCATTCACCAATTAGTCCATAGCAACTGATTGGTCCCTTCCGCAACCCAGGAAGTGAGCCTCACATAAAAGGACTCTGAGGAACAACTGCCACAGCGGACTTGCGTGAGAGGCTGTGTCCTGGTAGCAAAAGTCTTATTGGACAATTTAGCACCAATGAATTCATAGCTCACACTTGATTGGTCCATTCCATGATCCAGGAAGTACAATCTACACAAAAAATCTTTGAGGAGCAACTGTCACAACTGACAAAGAAAGCAGTTACTGAGCTCTGAGGAGAAATTGCCACAACTGACTTGGGGTGGAGCAACAGGTTGAAAGAACACCACCACTCCTGCTGGCTCCCACCAGTGAGGCAGCTGGGACCTGGTAACAGCTGGATTTAGGCAGCAAAATTTGAGCAGTCTTTTGTGGATTGTAGTTTGTGTCAGTTCCATGTTAAGGCAGTGCATGTGTTTGTATGTGTTGAGTGTGTGTCTTTCAGGGACCAATGTGGCTAGTTTAGAGTTTTGTGTGTGTGTGTGTTTAGGATCAGAACCACATCTATGCAGCTGCAATTCAGCCTAGGCTTCGGCACAGAGGTCTCTAATCCTCATGATCTCTCTGGCACTCAGGGCATTGTTGTGTCCTGTCCTGCTGAGTTTTTAAAAGTAAGTTTCATTTATAAAGAATCTCAAACTTAAATAAATTCTTTTATCATGAAGCAAAGAACTTTCCCCCTATAAACAACATTTGAGAGGAGGTTGACTAGTCAGGCTTTATCTCCCTGAACATGCTAGTGAAACCTGTCACACTCTCCTTAACCAGCCACAGTTGGTAAGGTTCTGTTCCCTCAAGCAAGGGAATCTTTTTTTTTTTTTTCCCAGTGGGTTCATTGCCAGCCATCTTGGTCCCTCCCTACTTCTGAAATAGTAACAACCAGACCCACTGAGAGCTGACGAATAGAGCTGTGCTTATAGCAAGCACACTTATTAATAGTTTATCATCCCAGAGTCAGGTCAGAGGCCTGGGATCAGGAAGGTGAGAAGAGGCTGGTAGTACTCCATCTCAGTTCGCTGCACTGGAATGGCAGTTGGTGGCATCTCTGTCTTTTCTGGTATCCTCATTCTTTACCAGCAAAGTTCTATAAGACACAAAAGTATTTTGTCAGATGCTTGGGAGAAAATTCTTATCATTTCTCAAATGGTGAATGAACTGTGTTGACATTTGGTCCTGGCTTTAGTTTATAGCTCAGCAATTGGGGGGAAAGACTTTAATTTGCACCACTCAAGAAAAAATGTCATCTAAATTTGTTTTTCAGAGCTCTGAAGAGGACAAAACATTCTGATGACAGCCAATGTCTATGTTGTGTTCTGTTGTTTCTATGGTTCCTTGGGAATGAATGATCTCAAATGTGTTCCAAGAATTAGACACTGCACAGGCATTAAATATATCGAGATGCTAGACATAACTTCAATAGTGGTCAACACTAGACCTCAGGGCTCTTGGACAACACTGATGTTTATGAAAGAGACGGTAATGCTCAGACCAAATAGGAGATGGAGATGACCAGAGTGGGAGAGCCCAGAAAGTCCAAAGCATGTTTGGGGAATGGATGCTCTTGCCTTCCACTCCCCTCGGTGACAGATGGGCACCAGAGGGTCATATCAGCAGGAGCAAGTTGTCCCTCAAAACCACATGCTTCTATTTTGGAGATTATGAATTTTCCTGAGGCTCTGATAATGTGGTAAAGTATACTTAAACTTGACTATTTTAGTCATTTTGAGTACAGTTATTTGGCATTAAGTACTTTCACATTGGTGTACAACTGCCATTCCTATCTATCACCAGAGTTTTCTTGGCTTCCCAAACTGCACCTGTTAAGGGAAAGGATGTCCTCAAGGAACTCTGTGCAGAGTTTTGTTGACTCCACCTTTTATGCCAGCTTTCTGGATTTCACCCCCTGCTCCAATGATTGGAAAACTACAATTTTCAGCAAAACCAAGGAGACAACTGTGAGAAATCAAGGTGGAGCTAAGCAGGCATTCTGGGGCTTTGAGGGATAAATAGAGAGCGGTTTTCAATGGTTGCTCTGGAGAGGAAATGGCGCTCTCTCTCTCTCTGGAGCAACGGCTCTCAGACTGTGTGACTGGGGGCTAGCAGTTTTGTTAACTAGAGCTCCAAGTAAGGGGAGCTAGTAAGATAATCCAGTTACCTTGTATCTCTTTCTCTTTCCCTGGGTTGCTCCTTTTCCTGTCCTCTTTTTTTTTCTTTTAAAGATTTATTTATTTATTCATACAGAACTGGGGTACAGGCCAGAGATGTGGAGGGTGAGAGGATTCACCAGAGACAGAGTGGGGAGCAGAACAGGAAGATCTATGAAGTACACTGCTGAGGGGAGCAGCGGGCGGGTCAGGAGAGGTCTGCCGCACTATGTGGGTCACCTATGGGGCAGGAGTTCATCCAACTCATGCGGAAGTGGCTTTAGCTTCTCAGTGCTGTGCTTTAACCTGCTGCGCCACCAGGGAGGGCCTCCTGTCCTCTTTTGTAAATAAACCCATTACCCTTTTGTGTGTGCCTGCAGAGCAATTAAATTTTAAGCTTACGGGTGAGGACCCATAGACAGGCAGCCTAGTTTCACTCTGGACTACCCTGTAACATACCCACTAAGTAACACCTCGGGCCCTGTTTCCTCCATCTCATGGAAATCACTATTCTACTTTCATTTGCTATGGATTTGTTATTCTAAACACCTCATAAAAATGCAATTATACAATATTTGTCCTTTTAGGATTGACTTATTTCACTTAACGTGTTGTCCTCAAATTTCATCCATGTTGGAAATGTATGAAAATAACCTCCCTTTTTTTTTCACTTATAACATCAGCTTTTAAGTAATTTCACTTTTAAAATAATACAATAGTTTATTTTTGCATCATTTTGTGCCTTTTTCCATCTCAGTTGTAATCTCTGTGGGCTTCCTATCACCAAATCACCCATGGGACATCACCATAGTCCAGTGTATTTCTCTTCTCCCACTGTTTTTTGATCCCTTTCCCCACTCCACTCCATAAAATGTCTCTGGTATATAGCTGTTCATTATTATTGTTATTTTCTCCATATTCTCCTTCTATGAGTGAAACCACCTGGCATTTTTCCTTTTCTTTCTTGCTTATTTCACTAAGCATGGTCTTTTCCAGCTCCATCCATGTTGCTGCAAAAGGCATGTATTTATCTTTTTTGGTTGCTGAGCAATATTCCATTGTGTTTATGTGCCACATCTTTTTAATCCAGCCATTCCACTTTTGGGCATTTGGATTGTTTCCATGTCTTTTCAGTTGTGAATAAAGCAGCAATAAAGATGGGGTGCAGATATCTTTTAGAATCAATGTTTTTGTGTCTTTTGGGTAGATACCTAGGAGTGGGATTGCTGGGGTCATATGGAAGCTCCATGTTTAGCAGTTTGAGGAACCTCCAAATAGTTTTCCATAGTTGGTTGTACTAGTTTGCATTCCCATGAGCCATTCAGGAGAATTTATTTTTCTCCATATCCTCACCAACATTTGTTGTTGCTAGTTGTTTTAAGATGTGCTGAAATCAGCCTTCCTTTTTAAGGCTGAATAATTCTCTGCTGAGTGTATATATCAGGGATTGCAGATGACCTCATAGAGCAGAAGCGCAACTCAGCTCTAAGACAAAGATTATATTAATAGTCACTGCCCCTGGGAAGACAGGTGGCGAAGGACAACTAGTTACCTGCTATACACTGTGTCCTCTCCATCCTACCTGAGTCAGGGTAAGACCTAGAGTGGAGAGAGTTGAGGGTGGGATAAGAGGAGACGTAAGGAGAGAAGGAAGAGAAGAGGCTTGGTGTAGGAGGCAAAGAGAAAGTGGGGGAACTGGGAGAAGAGTGGAATTGGTGACTTTCAACATCACTGGGGAAAATAAGTTCTTTTGTCTCAAAGGGAAATGAACAAATTGAGCTTAGTGTCTGATAAAAAAAGAACAAAAGTAGCTAACACCCCAGGATTTCAGTTGCAGTCATGAAAAGCTTTATCAGATGAGAAAAATTAAATGGGAAGTAAGCTACTTTTGAAGCCCCACTTAAAAACATTAAAAAACTGAAATAGCTATAATTTTATTTCAGCAATAATTCTTCAAAACTAAAGGCAAAGCAAAAATATCTTAAGCAATAAAAAAGAAGAGAAACCTCAAAAAATTTCAAATGACTGAAATTATTCAGAGTATGTTTCTTGGGACAACTACAGCAAAAATGACTTGGAAACATCTAACCACTTGTAAATTTAATGGCATATTTCTGAATAATCTGTGGGCTATGGAAAAAACCACATAAACATAAGAAAATAGTTCAAATTGAAAGAAAATGAGAACATGACATGTGGAAACTTCTGAGATGCAGCCAAAGCAGGGATTAGAAAAACATTTATGGTCTTAAAAAAAAAATCCAGATATTACTGGCAGTGCTTGGATGACATAAAGCAGAGATAAGAGGGAGGCCTGGCTGAACCCTTAGGGTAAGTTTTCCCAGGGAAGTAGAATTGTTTAATAAGAAGATAGTTTTTGGAAAAAAAAAAAGAAAAGGAAAGGAAACCTAGATGATATATCAACTGACCAACCAGAAATAAGTCCTTAAGAGTGATCTTTTAGGGTAAGGGAAATAATCATGTGGAAATTAACTAATGTTGAAGGAATTATGCTTAGCAGAAAGGGAAGTTCATTGCTAAATCCAGATAGTGAATGTAAATACAATATGATCGTTGTATTATGTGCTTTCAAATAGGTGGAATTTAAACCCCTGGTGCTAAAGCACAAGGAAGAAGATTAGGAGTAAGAGCGCTGACTCCTCAACATCACTGAAATGGTAGAGGTTACTTACAATAGATTTAAAAGTTAATGATGCCCATTTATAATTGCTGGAATTACAACATAAGAAGAGTGAAAAGAGATGTAACTAAAAAATCATTGAGAATAATAAATGTAATTAAAATATTCTTTAATAATAAACATCCTTGAGTAAGCCAAAAGAATGTAAGGAAGGAGAAAAAAGGAACAGAGACAAATGGATGAGTACAAAACAAATAGTAACATGGTAAATTTGAATTCTGACATATCAGTAATGGTAAATGCGCTATCAGTGATCAGTAATCTGAGTAATTATAAATGAAATAAATCCTCCAAATAAAATACTGTTAGCCTGATTTTAGAATTGATTTGCTGCTTCCATGGAGATGTATTATTTATTAAGGCGCCATCAGCAAGGAAAAAGATGCATAAAGATCTATCATGAAAATAGTGCTGATGTAGCTACCATAACATCAAAGTGGACATCAGAACAGTGGTTACATGGATAAAAAGGTACAGTCACAATAATGAAATGGCCTCCTGTTAGAAAGGTGTCAAATTCTAGTCGTCTAGGTACTTATTGGCAGAGTTTTAAAATTCACAGGGAGAATTGGGATAAAAAAAGAATAGAAAAATTCACGATCATAATCATAGTGGGAAATGGTAACTCATTTCTCAGTGAAAGGACATAAAAAGAGACTGAAACCCCAAATCAAATCCAGTTAAGTCAAACCCTATAAGTCAGAGTAAATATATGGAAGGCTTGGACAAAATGTCATACTGACACACATAGATAGCTAACCTCACCTGAAAATTCAGAATGCACATTCCTTTCAAGAGCATATAGAAATTAGACATATCCTGGGCCATAAAACAAGTCTCAACAAATGTTGAAGAAGGGAAATAACAGAAAGGTGGACTTGAGCCAGAAGTCAATCAGAGAAAAGGTGAGTTAAAACAACTGCTATGGTAGAAATTAAACCATGTGGCTGAACAGCTCACAGATAAAGAAGTCACTGGAACATATTTTAAGGTGGGAGAAAATGGGTGTCCCCAGATCAGGTGGGATGAAGAGGGTCAGGGCAGCCCTGTGCGGTTGGCCCCTCACCAACACCCCTCGCACCATTGCCGGCTGCACAGCCTGCACCCACTCACTCCTGGCCCAGCTGGTGGTGTGGGCTCCGGCCAAGGTCAGCAGGCTTGGCCACTGCCCCCACAGCCCAGGGATCATCAGAGTCTCCAGGAATTCATGTGACTCTGGTAGTCCTTGCTGCACTGAGGGAGGCAACACTCAGCAGGAGTGAACCTGCCGCAGCTGGAGGGAAACTTTTGCGGCACAGTCCTGGAAATGTGTGGAGACAGAAGTTGCATAGTTGGCCCTGTGTCCACGGCTTTTATGACGAAAGGGAGGAAAAGGGGATCCCCTGCGCTGTCTCCTGTTGGTGATATGGGGAGGTACAAAGCAGGGTGATGAGGAGGAGGCGTGGGCTGGGGCTGCACGGGACACCAAGCTGTGGAGGGGGCCCAACCACTGTGGCCACCCTTGGGTACTGAGGCTAAGCAGCATGTTCCTGAAGGTGCCGCTGCTCCTGGGGCTCATTTTGGTGGGCACTCATATCTGGACGATTCAAAAAGAATTTGAAGACATTAGTAAGAATGAGGATTATTTTGTGGGTTCGGTGGAGTTTGCTGTGGCTCAGTTCAATGATAACAGTGGGGAAGAGGATGCATACAAGTTGCTGGAAGTCAGGCGAGCCCAGCAGAAGGTGAGTGGATCCAAGGTCAGATTTGCTGATGAAGCACCCTATCATGGGCACGATATCCCAGGGGCTCTGATGTGGTGGGTCCCACCTGTGACCACATGCTGAGGAGACAGGAGGACGAACTCCCTCCCTGAACAGGGCACAGCCCTTCCCATTTGCTGACCCTCTGCCTCATCTTCGGCCACATACTTGCCTTGGGCCCAAGAGTCTACAGAGCCCCTGCACCAATGTTACTGCTGCTGAACTAGCCCTGAGCAGCTCAGGGTTAGGGTGGCCATCATGGGGCTACAGGTGCATGAGTGATGTGAGTGTGTGTGTGCTGTTGGGCACAACTGAGAGTCTTGTGTCAGTTGCAGGAATTCCTGAGACCCAGTCAATTTCCTAGACATCTCTAGGTCAGCTCAGTGAGGAGAGATCTTTCTTGGGTGATTGCTTCTGCGTTTGAGCTCCTTGTCAGTTTTCTTTCCTCTGTTTAAGGAAATAAAGTCATACCCCTCACTGTCCTCCTGTCGTAACGGGCACCCAGGACCTGCCTGCTCTACAAAGAGCCACCTGGATGGAACTTTGAAAGACAGGCCCTTGTGCAGCCAGCTCCTACATGAAGAGACAGTGTTCCTAGAGCCCCCTAATGCCCCTGCCTGGATGTCTCCCTGCCCCCCAGAAGCTGGGCAGGCTGGCGCTAAGCAGTGAGCTGATGGCCCTGCTGCTCGTTCTCCAGAGGAGGCTCCTCTGTGTGTTCTGGGTGTGCTGATGCGCATGCGTGCAGCTGAGTGGAGCTGGTGGTAGGATGGAGAGCGGGTGCCGGGAACCTGCTGTCTGTGTGTCCAGGGCGCTGGCGCTGTGGCTGCAGGTGTTTGGAGCAGGTGTGCAGCAGGCAAGCACCAGGTACATTTAGAGCTTATATACTTGTAGAGAAATGCACATGACATGAGTATGCTATATATATGTACACTCTTGTCTTCGCTGGGTCTTCTGTTTGCGTCTCCTTTATTTATTTACTTTATGTTATTATTATTTTTTAAAAGATTTATTTATTTGTGCATACAGAACCTGGGTACAGGCCAGAGGTGCAGGGATGGTGAGAGGATTCACCAGAGACAGAGTGGGGAGCAGAATAGGCCAACTGATGAAGTATACTACTGAGGGGAGCAGCGGGCGGGTCAGGAGAGGTCTGTCTTGCCATGTGGTCACCTCCGGGGCAGGAGGTCATCCAACTCATGCTGAAGTGGCTTTAGCTTCTCAGTGCTGTGCTTTAACCTGCTGCGCCACCAGCAAGGGCCCTGCCTTTCCTTTTTTTTTCATTTCATTCCTGAGAAGCATATATTTAGTGACTGTTTTATAAATTCCTTTTTTTTCTTGAATTGAGGTAATGTTGATTACAACACCGTGTTATGATCTGGAGTTTCTGGATCACATCCTTCAGGTGTATGTCATCACAAGCCACCAAGGTGGCGACTGGAAGTCCCCCCACAGGCCATGTGCCTCTTCGCACTTACTCTGCCCCCTTTGACCTCCTCCTCCGGTAGCCTCAATTCTATATTCATGTCTCCAGGCTTTGTTATTGGTTTGGTTTTATCTGAGTCTTTGTTTTATTTCTTCCTATTCCATATGTAAGTGACAACATCTGGTATCTGTCTTTGTCCTTCTGACTGCTTCACTTAGAACAACCCCCTCTAGTTCTACGAAAACAGTATGGAGATTTCTCAAAATATTAAAAATAGATCTGAATAGGATTCAGCATATAGATAAAATAATAGATCAAAATATGATTCAGCAATTCCACTCCTGGTTGTCTACCCAGAGAATGCAAAAACACATACCTGCTGTGTTCACTGCTGCACCATTTAGAACAGCAAAGTTATGGAAACAACCTAAGAGCCTTGAGACCAGATGAATGTGTTAGGAAATCTGGTACATACAGACATGGGAATACTGCTCACTGAGAAAACGGTAAGTTCTTGCCTTTGTATTTTCTTCTTGACAGAGGTGGACCATGATATTTTTAATGGATCTGGCGATGGGCCGCACAATCTGTAAAACACGTGAAGATATTGATGAATGCCCCTTGCAAGAAGCACCGGGAGACAAAAAGGTTTGAGAACAAAATCAGCCCAACATATCATGAATCTTCTTAGAATGAAAAGTAATAGCAAGGGAAGGATTTAGACCTATCTCCTTTCTTCTCATTCCAAATGTGTGAGGTTTTTCCTCCAAGTAATGGTCTGTGACAGCAGCTTGCCCTCTACTTTAACTCTCTCTGGAGGAGCATGAGCCCCACAGGTTTACGGTTCATTCTCAAGGGGCTGCCTCCCACTTCAGGTGCTAACTGCCACTAGTAGGGGCCCAGGTTACCCACAGCTTTATCCAACTTGGCTGCAAATCAGAGCTTCCCATGACCACCTCCCTCTTTGAGCTTGACAAATTTGCTAGGGAGGCTCACAAAATCCAGGGTGACACTTCAGTTTACTAAATTAGTGAAGGATATGGCAGGGATTACAAATGAAGGTATACTTAGGGTGAGTTCTAGGAGGGTTCTGAGCTCCCGGTAGATTTGGGGTGAGCTATCCTCCCCAGACTCTATACTAGTATGGTTTTATGGAGGCTTCCTCACTTTGGCATGCCTGATATTTACTTCCATTTCTAGTCTCTGTCCCTTCCTGGAGGATGGGGTGCAGGGCTGAAAACTCCATGCTTCTAATCATGGCTTGGTCTTTCTGGTGACTGGCTCCCATCCAGGAGTCATGTAGGAGCCCCCCAGAGTCACCTCAGCAGAACAAAGTATACCCTTATTGGCTCTTATCTCAGCATTTTATAAGGGTTTCAGGAATCCTGTGTCAGAAGCTGGGGCAGAGATGAACAGATAGTTTCTATTATCTCAGGCCTATGGAAAGGGCTTAAGAAATTCACCAGGGAAATGCCAATGTAGAATGAGGGATCCCCACTATGTCTGGTGCTCCCCCAGAGGAGAAAGGGTCAGCTGCTATTGAGTGGGGTAAGGGCGTGCCCAGCCGGCCCATCTCCTGGGCATCAGGGGCATAGACGATGCCCCGCAGACAGGGGTGTCCCCCCAGGCCCCTCTCAAGGCTCAGCCTCAAGTGGGTAGATTCAGCAACCCCTGTCCATTATCCAGGTGGAGGCTGGAGTGTCTCCCGTCCTGCCCCAGGCCACTGTTTGATTTTGCTTTTGTTTTCTTTGTAGGTTCTCATCCCGAGTTCCTATGCGCTACTTAAACAGCACTGTTTGCTAGGTGCTCTCATGTGCTGGTTGTTCTAATTTTTATTATCCCCTCTTTTAGGTGCTCTGTACTTTTATTGTGGATGCCCGGCCTTGGTTTTCCCAGTTCATCCTCTTGAACAGCACCTGCCTGCAAATATGATGCAAAGGAGTCCCTGGCTTCTCACAGCAGAAGCTCATCTTCCCCTGAGGATGGCAGGCAGTCTGCAGTCCTGGGTTTGTGTAGCATCTGCGAATTAAAGGCATTTGGAGCACTTTGGGGTCCCTGTCGGTTTTGTACTCTTTATGATTCATATTCTCTCATTCAGTGACAAGTGTGGGAAAATGTATTGTTATTGTCCTTACCTTGGCTGTAGGTGCAGTGCTGAGTGAACAGCTTCCCTAGGTCATGTGAGTCCCTCCTTACATCTTGAATCTTTTGTGTCTTCCTCACTCCCTCCCGCCACGCCTGCCCTCCCAGTGTGCGTCCTTCCATGCAGCCTACACCCATTCACCCCCTTCCCTTTCTGCCTCCCTCCCTCGTCCCTCCTTCCCTCCTTCCTCCCCTCCTCCCTCCCTCCCTCCTTCCCTCCTCCCTACCTTCCTTCCTCCCCTCCTCCTTCCCTCCCTCCTTCCCTCCCTTCCTCCTTTCTCCCCTTCCTCCTTTCCTCCCTCTTTCCCTCCCTCTCTCCTTCCCTCCCTCCCTCCTTCCCTCCTCCCTACCTTCCTTCCTCCCCTCCTCCCTCCCTCCCTCCTTCCCTCCCTTCCTCCTTTCTCCCCTTCCTCCTTTCCTCCCTCCTTCCCTCCCTCTCTCCTTCCCTCCCTCCCTCCTTTCCTCCTTTTTCCCCCTGCCTCCCTTCCTTCCTTCTTTCCTTCCTCCCTCCCTTCCTCCCTCCCTCCCTCCCTCCCTCCTTTCTTCTTTCCTTCCATTATTTAATACTTCAGTCTCTCCATGCCCCTTCTTGATTCCACTCTAAAGGAATTGTGTGGACCAGGTTCATAGTGAGTGATCCTTCTGCCAAGGGGCCATTCCCATCACAGGGGTGGAGAACATGTGACTGAAGCTGACAGAAAACTCTTTCCCCACCAGTTCTCTAGTATCTCTGAGGAAGGCTCAGCAGATGGCCATCCCAGATTCCAGCTGCCCCCTGATCCTATGTCCTCCGGGGGGGGGGGGTCAACACCATTTGCTATCACTGGAACAGGTCCTGTGGTGACAGACACCCATCTTTTTTTTAAGATTTATTTATTTATGCATACAGAACTGGGGTAAAGGCCAGAGGTGCAGGGGTAAGAGGAATCACCAGGGACAAAGTGGGGAGCAGAACAGGCAGATTGATGAAATACTGCTGAGGGGAACAGCGGGCCAGCCAGGAGAGGTCTGTCGCACCATGTGGGTCACCTCTGGGGCCGGGATCTAACTTGCACTGAAGTGGCTGTGTCTAGCTTGTAGTGCTGTGCTTTAACCTGCTGTGCCACCAGGGAGGACCAAGATTTATTTATATTTATGTATACAAGACCTGGGGTGTAGGCTAGAGGCATGGGGGCTGAAAGAATTCACCAGAGACAGAATGGGGAACAGAACATTTGGATATACTGAAATAAACTGCTGAGGGGAGCAGTGGGTGAGACAGGAGAGGTCTGCTGGGCCATGTAGGTCAGCTCCCTGGCCAGGGAGCAGACTTGTACTGCAGTGGCTACAGATAGCTTCACAGTGGTGCCCTTCACCCCTTGTGCCACCAGGGAGTTCCCAGATGCCCATCTTATGGTGAACATCCTAGAGATGGCAGAGAGAAGGTATGTGAGGTGTGTCTGGGGCAGAGAGGCTGTGGCAATGCAGTGGAGGGGCACTTCAGAAAGGAGAGGCCGAGGGATCTTTCATCTTCCCTTCCAGATTTCTGGGAATCTGATTTAAGCATCACTTATTTGAAAGTGTGTCACTTTCCTGATTTATCTGTCTGCATGATGTGTCCACAGACATTGAGGAGAGAGAGTTTTCCAGGCTTTCCCCACATTCTGAAAGGGGCATAGATAAACTTATGAGGGAGTGTGTGTGTGGCGCAAGACTGCTTTGACCACCCTTTGCTTCAGAGTACTCAGTCACAGAGTGGGGAGCCACTGTTTATGGGTCCTGTGCCAACCTAGGATAACCAGGCCCTGCTGAGCTCTTCTCTGTGTTGCTCACCAGTAAGTACCTTCACTTCAACACTCATTGAATTTAGGAAAACTTGGTTCCTGCTCTTGTCAGTTTTGCTCCATTTGAACTCAGATTTGATAAAGTTCACAAAGGGCTTTTCAGATGGTCCCTGTGTGGTGCCAGGCCCTTTACAGTTAGGCCCCAGACGCTGTTACGTCGCACCCTCTGCTGCTGACTAGTGAAACACCAGTGTATGAATAGAAGGTGTCTGACTCTGATTAGGGCCTCTGTCTGCTGGTATGGATCAGAAACATGCCCCTTTGGGGACAAGACAATAGCTCTGCTTGATGACAGAAGTTACCACAGTTACCACAGTTCTACCACAGGACGGGCTATCTCCTGCCATTGTCTGAGATGCATAAGGCAACACAGAAGGGCTTCAGAGATATCAGTTAAACCTCCAATCTAGAAGCCTGGGAGGAAAGTGTAAAGTAAATCTATTAATAACTCTAGAAGCCACAAGGTAAAGATCAGAAAACATATACAAATTTAGAATAAGTTTAGCAAATTTAACTTTGGGTCATTTGCAAGATATTCACTAAACTACTCCATGACATCGCTGCCTTGGCATACATTTTCTTTGGCCAAGTGATCGGAAACTGACACAAACACATGGACAGTTAGCAACCAGCAGAGTCCCCAACAAATGTTACATCCTGATCATCTCCCCAGTAACCTTTGTGAGCAACAATTGTTCCATCTCCCAGGGCCTTCCCCTTGGTGCCCCTGGGCGCTGTATAACTTACCGAAACTCTGCTTTGTGATTTGAGTTGACAGATCCAGCCTCACCTCAGGAAGCTCACCCACAGACCCTGATGACTTGTGTGCCCAGGTTCTGCCCCCTCTGACTGCCTTCTGCTTTTCCCTCCTATTTGACTCCTCCACGAGGCCCCTATGTGATGAGTCTTTCCTCCAGGACCAATGAGTGACCACGGTTCATTTTTTGTTATCTATTGTTGGCCATGACTCAACATCCGGCACCCCGTGCTCCACGCAGAGTGTTAATTTCACAAAATCATAATAATTATACAGAATATTCACCAACAACGTCAGAACACATATTCTTATTGAACTGAAAGAACATCAAAATTGAACATCATCTGATCCATAAAGCAAAGCTTGATGAATTTCAAAGAGCTGATAGCACATAGAATAGGTTCTTTGGGCACAGTGAAGTTCAAATAGAAGTTAAGGAGAAAAATATTAAGAAATTCATTAATACACCTTTGATTACATGGGCTAGAGATGTAAACTTAATGCATATTAGGGTGGCTTTTTAGAGCAAGTGACTGAAACCTCATGATGTAACAAGATGCGAGATGCTGCCAGTGTTTGGCTTCGCAGGATAGTTAGGTCTGGACATACACACACGTTTGGATGGACAGGAGGATGATTCATGAGCTAAGTCTTTATTTCAAAACAGAAGGGCATTATAATAAAAGAACATAAATGAGTGAAAGAGAAAATTAATAGAGAGGATAAAAACATCCAAACACTGACCTTTTGGAAAGTCTAATGAATTTGCTAACTTGGCAAGAGAGCACGAGAACAGAGCAGACAGACATAATCCACTTCAGGAACCAAAAAGAGGCCTTATTACAGAACCTGCTGATCTCAAAAGGTGGTGTGTGGAAGAACAAGCGCTGGGAGCCTGTAACTTCCCAGGCAGGAGGAAAGGACAAAGTTCCAACAGCCTCTGAAGCAGGCTGCTTTCTCCTGGTCATGACTGCCCTCTGGGGTCCTTAGAAACCACCTATCAGCTGGCCAGCAATGGCGACCATGAAGGTGGACAGAGGGTTGCTCGCCATTCTGGTCCCACTCCTATCTCTTCCTGTGTCCGCTCTAGCCCCATCTTTAGAACTCTCCCTCCAGCTGTGCCCCAGGCCCTGTGTCCTTTCTGGGTTCATCAGCAATGTAGAGGTGTTCAAATCCCCATGGCTGAGGCAGGAAAATCACCCCAGAGCAGAGCATCCTCATGCATGTGAGCAGCACAATATATTTTCTGGTCTGCTCACTCCCACTGCCTAGTTCTCATCCCAGGTAGGGCACAGATTGAGCCCACAGTTCCTTTGAGAAGATGCTGACTCATTGACAGGGCAAAGATCACAGCAACAGGTAGCCCTGGTCGAGAATGCATGCTGACCCGGGTCTGAACTTCCCCAGCCTCTGACCCTGTCCCATGCCCATGGCCGCCATCTTTGCAGAGTCCACCTCTCGGACTAGCTTCATTCTTGTTCCGGGTGTTTTCTTCACCCAGCCCAGGATACAGCTATGACTCTCTCCCTTGCTAGTCATGGCCAGTCCTCTTGGAAAGTAGGCTAACATGTACAGAGGACAGAGATGTTCTGAGGTCATGGGTTGCAGTCAAGGTTAGAGGTAGCCATGTTTTTCACCTCAGTGCTGCAGGACTCTGTGCCTATCAATATTCCAAATAGTCCCTGGGACTCTGCCAATCTTGGGATGCACAAGAGCACAGTGACTGGGCTCAAGGCCTCCACCCAGGCCTTAGTGGGGCTGAGCTAGGGCAGGAGGAGTTTGCCCTGGAAATGTGCAGGAGACAGAGTGTGCTGCACTCAGGCCCCTGGGTTCAAGATATACGTGACAAGGGGCAGGAAAGACAATGTCCCGCTCTGCCCTCTGCTTGCTGGAGACTGGCGGGGTGGAGAGGAGGGACTGAGCAGAGGTGCCAGTCAGCAACTCAGAGCCTCTGTGGGGCAGGACTACGTGGGGCGAGGAGCCACAGAGCCGCAGCTACCAGCTTCTCCCACTCTGTGCTGAGTCTGCTGCTGACAGCATGCTTCCCAAGTCAAAAATGATTCTGGGGTTCATTGTGCTAGGCCTTTATGCCTGCAGCGGCAAATTTGTGGACATTGCTAAAAGCACCACTTACTTCACCCTGTGCGTGGAATTTGCCGTGTTTCAGTACAATGAAGCACAGCCAGATGAGTTTGCCTACAAGCTGCTGTGGGTGCGACGCAGTCAGCAAAAGGTGAGACCCTTACCCTTGCTTCAACTCTTGTACCCTATGACCCTGCAGCCAGGTGTGGGGGTGAGTTTTTGGGCTGCAAGAAAGGGTAATGAATTATTAGTGGGGTGATGTTATTCTTTTTTAATACATTTGTGGTGCTCCAAGTTTCTGTTTTATTGTTTTGTTTCCCTGATGAGTGGACCTCCTGGAATACTGGGGAGAAAGAAAGTTGAACAGAGAGGAGAACATTCAAGGCATTGTGAGGGATAGAAAGAAAGTGCTCTGTCTCTTCCAGTTAAGAGAAGTGGGTGGCCAGAGTAGGCCCAAGTGACAAGTAAGGGAAGGGTGAGTTGGCAAGTGAAATGGAGGAAAGGCAGTTGGGGAGGGAGCTCAGGGAGTTTCCCCAGTGAGGACCTCCTGCAGCGAGTAGGCCCGCCTGGACTGTACAGCAGAGGACTGGAAGGGGCAGAGTAGGCAGGCTAGGGACATGCTCTCAGGGCCCTTTATGTCATCAAAGACACTGAACATGACACAAGTCCAACTGAAACTGAGGAAGGTTGGGGCAAGAGTGGTCGGCGCAGGCAGGCAAGGCCTTGGTGAGGTGAGGAAAGGGGGATTGTTCAGGAAAGGACCCTCTTTGACAGGCAGGGCTGGAAAACTTCAGCCAGGTAGAGTTCGGCGACCAGAGGGAAGAAGGGGAGACAGTCCTTGGGAGGCTTCTGGACCATGACAAGTCACAAGACTGCCCTCACACAGTGGGCCCTCAGACAAGCTGTGACCAGGATGCTGAGGTGCGCTGATTTCTGGGCTATGTGGTAGATGTGCAGTGCACCAACAGGGGGTGTGAGAAGAAGAGCAGGGGTGAGGGTGGACAGAGGCTTTTGCCCTGACGATGCCCTGAAAGAAAGGGTGATGGGGGAAGAGGAGAGAGGGCAGTGAAGAGATTTGGGCAATCACACCACACTTAGTACTCTTGAAACAAGCCATGGAATGGTCTAGAAGGCAGTTGGTTATTGAGCCTTAAAGTTATAGTTTTGGGCTGATAAAATTTTGGTGGCATTAGCATCTGGTGATGCAAGCAAAATGCTGGGTTTTTTTTTGTTTTTTTTAAAACCACTTCCTGTTCTTTTGACAAGATTAAAACTACTGTCCCAGAGTATCTCTGGCCATGCTCAGATTTACATCCCTGATGAAGCGCTCTGTAGCAGGCATGATGCCCCAGAGCACACCCCTTCCCAAGCAATGACCCTTATTGTCCACACCTCAGCCCTAGACCCAGGAGGATCCTGATCCCCCAACACCAACGCTTTTGCTTGTCCACCCTAGCTGAGGGTCAGACTGACTATGCATGGTGCTATGTGTGCATGTATGATGTGAGTGTGTGTGTGTGTGTGTTTTGTGGGCACAAGTGAGTGTCTTGTGTCAGGTGCAGGAATTCCTGAGATCCAAAAAAGTCAATGTCTTAGGCAGTTCCTGGGTGATTAAGCTCCTGGCCCATTTTCTTTCCTCTGTTTAAGGAAATAAAGTCATACCCTTCACTATCTTCCAATAGCAGTGTAATGGGCACCCAGGTCCTGCCTGCTCTACAAACAGCCACCTGGGTGGACCTTTGCAAGACAGTCCCCTGTGCAGCCAGCTCCCATATGAAGAGACAGTGTTCCCAGAGCCTCCTAACGCCCCTGTCTGGTTGACCCCCCTGACCCCCACCTGGGCAGGCTGGCTAAGCTGTGAGCTGATGGCCCTGCTGCTCGTTCTCCAGAGGAGGCTCCTCTGTGTGTTCTGGGTGTGCTGATGCGCATGCGTGCAGCTGAGTGGGCTGATGGTAGGATGGAGAGCGGGTGCCGGGAACCTGCTGTCTGTGTGTCCAGGGCGCTGGCGCTGTGGCTGCAGGTGCTGGGAGCAGGAGTGTCCCAGGGAAGGCTGTCATGTGCATATGGACAATCTTTTGTGAGAAAAGGGAAATTAAGAGGAAAAAAGTGAAGAATGATAAGAGAAGTTACACAGAAATTACATCTAATGATCTGGATGTACTTGTTCCCATCTTTTACCTACTTTTCTCTGTGTTTCTCTCTGCTTCTCTCACTAGTGCCAAGCAAATATTTCAGTGTAGTTTCTACAATTTCTTCTTGACAGATATTTAGTTGGACCTATTTAATGGATTTGGAGATGGGTCGCACAATTTGTAAAAAACATGATGAAGACATAAACAACTGCCACTTGCAAGAAGGCCCAGGAAAGAACACGGTTTGAGAATCAGTAATATCAAGAAGGGCTTATGGGAGGAGGCTTGGGAAAGGCTCCAGGAACACACCTGGACAGGAGAGGGGATCTAGCCCCTCCCCACCAGGTCTGAGGGTCCCCAGAAGGGGTCAATGTTAGAAGACAGTGTTTCCAGAAAAGCAGCACTGAGTCCAGTGCTTACAATGAGCTGGCTGATTATATAACCTTCTCTCTGCATGGAGACCCCCCTCTCCCCAGACTCTAGGTTTCCTGAGACCTTGGGGTTCAGGCAGATTTTGTCCCTCTGTCTCCTCATTCTGTCTTTGTTCCTATTTTTCTGAGTTGGTAGATGGTTTAGTTTGCTCAGATCTCTCCCTTTTATCGCCGAGACTATAAAGAAGTTCTGGTCAGCCCAATTTGTCATTCTCTGAGCTGATGCTTAGCCGATGGCATCTTGGATCCGGGGGTGGGACTCCGTGGGCTTGGTCCCCTTCCAAGCACAGGCTGGGGAGTGGTCTCCTTTTGAGATGGATTTGCAGCTACTGCTAAGTGTGGGGGGAGGGGTGCCCAACAGGACTACCTCCTTGTATGTGCCAGCTCCCTCATGTGGACTCAAGTGGGCAGGGGAGAGACCCTAAGGGTGGTAGCCCTATAAGGCTCCTCTCAGAAGCTTCCAGACTCAAGTAGATGTATTCAGCAACTTCTAGCCATCCTTGGTGGAGAGGAGCATTTGAAGCCTTGCCCCAGGCCACAGTTTTTGCTTGTTTGTTTGTTTATCTTTCCTACATTAGAGATCTACTGTATCTTGGGTTCTTATTCTATGCTAAGTGTTTCTAATGTGTTGCATTTTTAAATTTTATCTTATTTTTTCTTTTTTTTTTCAGGTGAGCTGTACTTTTGTGGTGAATATCATCCCTATACCAGTCCACTTCACCCTCTTGAATAGCACCTGTCTTCAGATAAAGATTGAGGAGGATTCTGCCTTTACTCAGGGAACAGATTTCTTTTACTATGAAGATTGACAGATTGTCTATAGGCCTATGTCTGTTCAGCACTAGAGAAATTAAAGGCATCTCAGAGCATTTTCTTGATCCCATTTAGTTTTTGTTTTTTATTTTTTTTTTTTTTTTTTTTTTTTTTTTTTTTTTTTTTTTTTATTTTCCTTGGGTGCTGCTGCCAGTTAGGGGTCAGGAGAATTGGTCATTATTGTCTTACCTTGGTTGCAGGGGCAGGCTGTTCAGTGTCAACTCCTTAGCTCATTGAGGCTCTCCATACTGTTTCATGGATATTATGTTTACTAATTCATTCATTCTTTTCACTGCTCTTTGGGCTATCTACCTATCCATCATAGTCTATCCCATCATCCATTCATTATATCTATCAATCATTTGTCCATCCAATCACCTTTTCATTTATACACCCATTCACCCATCATTGATTGATTCAGCCTTCCATCAATTAATCTACACATTCACTCATCAATTCACCCACCAATTATCCATGAATTTATCCCTTCACCACCTATTATCTATTTATGAAATGTTCCATCCATCCATTCCTCCATCCATCCCTCCCTCCCTCCATCCATCCATCCACTTATCTATAATTCATCCTCTCACTTGTTAATTCATTCCACTATCCCCATGCCCCTCATAGATCCCACTCAAAAAGAATGTAGACACACACACACAAAGAATGTAAACAATTTTATAGGAATACACACCTGCATCACCTCTGCTTCCATATCTGGGACCAGGTTCATAGTAGGTAACTGTTCCGCAAAGGGGAACAATTTGATGATTGAAGATTATGCTGGCTTTGGTACCCCTCACTACCATCTGCACCAGGAGGTATGTTGCTTACAATGAAGTCTTTTCTAGGGCCTCTTATGATAGCTTAGAAGGAAGCAGCTGTAGTCTCCATGTACCCACCTTCCCTACAGGTATCTATATGCTTCCATTCTGCCCAGCTTCCTGAACAACTCTCTCTTCTTGGGTCCTGGTGGTGAGCATCCCTGAAGAGCGAGAGATGGAGGGTGAGGGGCCTATCTGGGGAAAGGCAGTGTGGTAGCCATGAAGGAATGCCTCAGAATAAGAGGCCGAGAGGTCTTCCACTTCCTTTATGCATTTCTGGGCATCTGATTTGAATGCTTCCTAGTTAAAAGTTTGCCTCTTTTCTGATTAACCCTTTTCAAGAAGAGGTCATTAGAGCTGATGGTACAGGATTTTACAAAGACATTTGGAGACAGCTTCCTGGGCACTGTACAAAATTGGTGGCCTGGGTCAACTTTGGCTTTTGACTAATCTTTATATAGAAAGTGTAACATTTCCCCACACTTGAAAAGGAATACATATAATTTCATAAGGGCAGCTTTGTGGTCAGTGAAACTGGCCTATTGTCCACATTGGGCAATGAAAACACTCAGGACACTCAGGATATACAGGATGGAACCATTGTTCCTGTGCTAAGGAAAGTTAGACCACTGGATCACCCATGAACTCTACCTGGTGTTTCACAGGTGTACACCTTCACCTCAACTCCTAATATACCTTGAGAAGCCCTAATGTCATGCTTCCCCCCCATACCATATATCAGTTGTTTTCTACTTTAATCCAGATAAAAACCATCTTTTGTATCTTCTAGAGACCACGCATATTCTTCATCTCTACCACAAAAAGTTGTTGTGACCTCACATCAGACATACTGAAAGTCTTCAGGTGATTGGCATTTGTGATCGAGGAATGCAGAATGTTGTTACAAGCTTACCTTAGAAGGCTCAGATGTGCAAATAGAGTTGTTGTATTTAGACCTAGAGATTAAAAGGCAAATGAACTCTTATGACTGAGAAAAAACTAAATTTCTCAAAGTCCACAGAAACTGAAGACAATTATGTGGATTTAGGGAATGGCTGCATTTTGCAGAAGTTAGATCCCCAACATTGGGTGAATAGTAAAACTAAAACTAAAAGCGTACCAGACTCTAGAAGACTTTATGACTCTTACGTGTATGTGTTCATGTGCCAGTCTATAAATCCATTCCTTCCTTCTCTCTCTTAACTCAAAACTCTATTTTCTTACCTTGTAAGACACATAAACAAACACATAAGCCTTAGAAGCAGAGAAAATCCAACAGGTGTTTTGACCTTGGTGGTTAATTAACAAAGAGTTGCATGTCAGTTGATAGAGTAACCTAGAAATCCTGGGTGTTAAGACTCTCTGCGTTTGAAGCAGTCTCCTGGGCTGCAGACTTGGGGCTAATTATTGATGACTCTCTTGGGCTGAGGAGTTAATGAGTAACACTTGAAGAATGCAGTTCAATGAGCTACTTCCCAGCCTTCATGGACTCTCCTCCTGATGAGGTCTGTGGCCTAAAAGCCACCCTAGGCTATGAGAGTCAGTGAAAACTCTGATTCCTGAGGACTCACATTCCCAAGGGTAGAACTCTATTTGCTCTCAGGAGCCAAGGCTTCCCTTGGATCAAATTTAATGCTGGTGATTCCGGAGGATGTATCCTGACCCCAGGGATAGAAGGGGTTGAAACCACACTGGACGGAAGAACAATGATGGATAAACCCTGTAGATTCATCTTTTATGGAAAATATTAAAACAAAAAAGTCAAATATGAATGAATACCAAAGAAGGAGATAAATTGTGAAAAAATCTTGTTGCACACATGTAATACAAAGCATTAATTTCCCTAATATAATCCTAAAGCTCTTGATACTAATAAGGAAAGGAAACCAATGCATTAATACAAGAAAACAATACTGAGTTTATCAGAATATCTGCTTAACATCAATCAATGAAAGACTTGCTTTTCTATACAGTCAAAGAATGACTAGGGTAAGAGTAAAGAGAAGAATGTAAGGATCATCAAATTATAATCTGAGGACTCACAGAAGTATTTCCTGGTAGCTGATTAAAAATGTAGAGTTACAGACTTTGTCCGTGATCTACTGAGTGAAATTCTGTATTTTAATGGGATTCCCAGGTGACTTACCTGCACATTAATATTCAAGGGGTACAGATTCAGGCAACTGATTCTTGACTGTGCTTTGGAAACAAGGGAACTTAAAAAACGTCCTGAGACTTTTTCAGAGATTGAGTCTTCAGTGGGCAAATGCTTTTAATATATAGCAAAATACATAATACAGAAATACATTACTAGTGACTAGAAATTTAGCAATATATATGAAATTTAAATTTGTGTAAACTTTTTGCATTATTCCTCAAACCAGTCTTTAGTTACGTAGCAATACTCATGTGGTTTCAAAAAGATATTAGACAAGTCAGGGAAATGCAAATAAAAACCACAATGAGATACCACCTTATACCAGTGAGAATGGTACAAATTTAAACAACTAGCAACTACAAATGTTGGCGAGGATGTGGTAACAAAGGAACTCTCCTACCCAACTGGTAGGAATTCAAACTGTCCAATCTCTTTGGAGAGTTGTGTGGAGGTTCCTCAAACTAAAAATGGAGCTTCCATATGATCCAGCAACTCCATCAATTCTTCTCTTAGGAATCTACCCAAAGGATTAAGTAAAAAAAATTAATTCAAAAGGACAACTGCACCCATATGTTTATTGCAGCACTATTCGCAATAGAATAGTGAATATGGAAGCAACCCAGATGCCCAAAAGTAGGTGACTGGATAAAGAAGATGTTTACAAAATATTCCAGTTACACAATGGAATATTACCCAACAATCAAAAAGGATACACTCATGCCCTTCATAGCGACATGGATGGAACTGGAAGAGATTATGCTCAGTGAAATAAGCCAGAAAAAAAAAGAAAACTATAGAATGGTATCAATTATAGGAGTAATATAGGGAAACCAAATAAGCAATCAGAAAAAAGTAAATATAATAAAGTAAAAATCAAAATAATCAGGCAACTATAGATCAGAGACATTCTGTAGGGGAGGCAGAGGGAGAACCAGGACAGGAGTGTGAAGAGTACAAAGGACTATTGTGATGGTGCATGGGGGAATTAGTGGTGGGAATTTCAAGGGGAAACCATACCTTGTGCAAAAGTGAAGGATGATGTAATGAATATATTAAAAAAATAAAATGAGAAAAATATTAGCTAAGTATTGTCTACTACAGTATTGTTTGCAACAGCTGAAAATAAGAAACATGCAAAAACATCCATCAATAGGCAAATGGTTTAAATACAATATACTATGTTCAGACTCTATATTTTACAACCTTCCTGGACGATTAATGTCTCGACGTTGCTTCCTGTACAATGTCCCATTTCATGATCAAGGTTCTGTTCACTGAAAATAAAGTCTAACCAATAGTTAGACAAAGAGATACTCAAAATGAGGTTTGGAATCTAGAAAGCAGTCCAACAAGTTTTTTACTCTGTGAGAGCTGTTCCAATAAACCCAAGTTGAATTTCAATTGCATAGGTAAAAACAGTGAGCCACTGACATTAAGAATGTAATTATTCTTGATAGGATGGATTTCTTGTTCTCATCGCTCTGACCCAAAGATGTGCTGACATGACGGGAAAGCAATGTGGGATGCAGTCCCTTCCATTCTAGTGAATATATTTCAGAGAAGCAAAACCTGGTATCAACTGGTAAATCCCATTTTTATCTGAAAAGACTGATTTATACCTTCAAGCAGCAGATTCCTCCATACAAGATCAATGGAGTCTGTAGGGGGACTTTGTTCATTTATTCAAGAGACCGGATGAAGGGGAGGTGCCCAGAACTTGCTGGACAGCAGTTTTGGATTTTCACAGACTGGCAGAGTCTCAAAGAGCCCAGAGGCTCATGGCTCATGCATGTCCTTCTGCTAAGGCACAGGTCTGGGCATCAGTGTGGGCGTGTAACCCTTGCCTTGGCAGGACAGCAGGGGAAGGAGAGAGTGGCTCAGACAGAGGGCATCCAGAAGTCGGGCATTTAGGAGTCAGAATCCTGGCTCAGGTGGACAGGGGAACTCCAAGGTGTCCTCCTCCCCTCAGGGCAGAGGCAGAAAGCCTGTGGCTGCTGTGTGTGAGCTGCTCAGGCCAATTGACATGGGATTACATCACAAAGTGTGACCTCCCTGCAGGGCAAGGACACAGATGGTGACCAGACCAGTTGTCAGGAGCAAGGATAGCCTCTTACCTGGACATAGGCACAAACTGGGCGCTGGAGAACCACAGGTTGGGGTATAGAGCAGAACCCAACCCACCCAGAGAAAGGTGCAGCTGGCAGGTGGCAGCTTGGAAAGTCCACGGAGAGCCCAGTAAGCCAGGGAGCTTCAGCCCAGCAACACCTTTTATGTTCACATCCTGTAGACCTGAGACACAGAAACAGGAGTGAAGGTGAGCTGCACAAGGCCAGGTGTGGCACATGTGGGAGTAAGTGCTCTCCAGAAACCTCCCACTCACAAGATAAGGAGGTGGGGAGGCACACTCCTTAGTTGCTTTTCGTTGGGTGGGTTTCTGGGAGGACAGGGGCAGCCATAAAAGGCGACCCTAATGATTCTGTGTAGAATTAGCTGGGTTGATGCTGTCATGGCAAGATCTTTGAATCCCTAGGGACAGTAGTGGCCACCTCACACCACAGCAGTTCCAGCCCTGAGAGGAAGAGGAGGCTCTCTGTACCCTCCACTCCCGACTGAGGATGAACAGGCCCCAAGCGTGCTGTCTGCTCCTGTTCACCATTCTGGTGGCCCTGGTAGTCAGCCCAGACCCAGAAAAGAATAAGATCAAGGTGCTGAGGGAACTGAAAGTCGTCAATGCCTCCAATGCCAATGTGAAGCAGTGCTTGTGGTTTGCCATGCAAGAGTACAACAAAGACAGTAAAGATAAGTACCTCTTCCAGGTGGTGAAGATAGCGCAAGCTCAGCTACAGGTAAGGGTGTTCTTGCCAAATGTGCAGATTTGCATAAAGTAGTGCAGACTGAAGTCAGGGCGACAGACTGGACAGGTGAGAAATATCGATGTTCAGAAAACCTAAGTGTGTGTATTTCAGTGTACGTGCAGTGATGTGTCCCCTAATGCTGGAGCACTTCCCTTACCTGCTTGAACTGGGGTTCTAATTCCTTTGCACGTATTAACTCACTTCATTCAAAAACTGCAACTCGAATGTTCACCACCAAATATATTCTAATGAATATATTTCAAAGAAGCAAAACCTAGTATCAACTGGTAAATCCCATTTTTATCTGAAAAGACTGACTTACACCCTCAAGCAGCAGATTCCTCCATACAAGATGGATGGAGTCTGTAGGGGGACTGTTCACTTAACAAGGAAGGGGGAGGTGTCCAGAACTTGCTGGACAGCAGTGTTGGATTTTCAAAAGGACCAGAGACAGCTAGGATTATTTTGCAATAATACCTCTGTGGACAGTATTTCAGCTTATACTTAAGACATGGAAGGTGGGATTGTGAAGAGACACATGGTGATATCTGATGTATACGCTAGTAAGATACCCCTACTATATTCTTTAATTCTTTTAACATATATTAGAGACATTCAGATTTTCTGTTTATAAAAATGTTTTCCTCTCACTGGGCCATGAACTGCCTAAGGCTGGGATGTACTACTTACTTAGGTTCAAACTTAGCTGATGGTCCCTGGAGTTTACAACATTTGACTATTGTCATGATAGGGAAAAGGCCCTTGGTATTGGAATTCAGCTGATTGTACTAGTCTTGGTTGGTTGGTTGATTGGGGGATGTCTGATTATTGCACTGTAGAATTTGTAGGAATGTGTTGTGGAGACATTCAACACATGGGTTGTTTTGGGCAGAGCTAATGTTCTCTATGCTGTCTCTGCTAGGAGGAGCTGTGCCGGGAGGCATTTATGACCTCAACTGTTTGAATCACCAGCCCCTTGTTGCCATGACTTGCACCTTGTTGATGATGACTACCCTTTATTAATTGGTTATACTCAACAACCCATTCAGAAGCTCCCCAGCTATTCTCTGAAATAAAGGAATGGATCCTGGGTCTTGGAAGTTTCCTTTCCCCATTCTCAGTTTTTATTTTTGTTTGGACTCAAGTCATATAGATGCAGCAAGATTCATTACAAGTCATGTCTATGCTAGTCTCTATAGATGGGGTGGGTGTGGTCAGAAGTGATCACATCCCTTAGGAAGCTGGCAGAGTGACTAGAAAAAACCCTGAAGCCAGGAAAGTGAATTGTGATGTCTGTCCTGATGGCAGGGTTCACAGAGCTCAGGAAAGGTTTTCTCTGATAGTGTTGATCACCAGAGGAGTTTGTAAATATCCCACTGCTCCAGCTACATCCTGATAGATTAAATGAAGATCTCCGGTTGGGACCCAGGTCTCAATTGGTGTTAAAAGCCTATAGTTGATGCCAATCCACAGTCAAGGTTAAGAGTGATGGTAAGGTTGAGTTCTCTCTAGGGTGTGATGCTGAAGGTGCACCCTAAAAGGGATCTAGGAATTATAGATAAGTAAGTAAGTGGGGAAGTGTTTTAGTTTGGGTTTTACCAGAACTACATGCTACTGTTTGAACTCAAGTTTAAGTAGTGTATTAGGGAGACCATCTATGGGCATGCCCGGAAGCCAGAACAGAAGTGAGAGAGTATAGGAGAGTGGACGTGGAGGTGAGTTCCTGAGTCATTGACTACCAGTGGGAAGTTGGCCTTGGCTTCCCTGGGAGCCTCATGGAGAGGACACAGAGCCTTCCTGACATAAAAGGGGCTGCATATAGGGAGCTGTCATTTACCTAACAACTCCCATCATTCTCTGGCTGAGATCTTCTCTGGGAGCCCTTGGTTCCTGCTGATGGCTGGAAGCCCCCTGGGCAGACCCCAAGAACTGGCAATGTGTTCAGGAAGAGCAGGAGTATGGGGCACCATTCATAGTAGGGAGGATTCAGGGTGTGGGTGTAAATGGGGAGCAGTCAGGCATGGCAAGTGGCCAGTGGGATGGAGTGTGGCCTATTTTAGCAATTCTAAGGTGCCAGTAGGACTGCCCAGGGAGGGCAGAAACAAGACTATGCCAGGCCTCATAGGCCATGGGCAAGACTTTAACTCTGTCTTAGAAAAAGCCAGGAAAGCATAAGGCCAGGGTAGTCTTAGGATTGTGTGATCAGTTTTAGAACTATTGCCCTGTTAACTTACTTTTGTGAGGAGTCAGTGAAGATCTCCATGTAAATAATGGCCTCCAGCTCCCACAGTTGAGGCTGATATTTTGGGAATCATTATAGAGTAATCATCTGCCCTTTCATGGCTGCTTCTACAGAGGGCAGAGACATGAGCAGAGTGGGGCATGCTGGGTAGAGATGTAATCTCTGATTTTGGATGCCTTAGCTTGAACATGTTCAACCACTTGCTAGAGCATTACACTTAGTTTTTCTGTGCTTCATTTTCTTTACCTGAAAAAAAAAATGGGAATGGCAGTTTACCCCAAAGGGTTGGTGTGAGTTAACTGAGTTATTGTTGCGAAGTCCGGAAGAACAGAGCCTGAGAGAGCAAGGTACTCAGTGAGTATTACAGCTATTTCAAGTCATAAGAAGTTGGTGATTGGGTTCACCTCCATGGAACTTTTCAGGTTCCGTGAGCACAAATTTAACAGCTGAACCAAAGGGCTAGTTGTGCTATTCACTTCTTGATGGTATATAACTAGATTCTCTCCTCCACTAGGCCAGGCAAGGGCCAGAATCTCCCTTGTTACTTCTATAATACACAGCTAAACTTTTGCACACCTTTATCACAACCTTATGAAAGGCTTGAAGAACTCCATGCAGAAAACTTTGATAGAAAAATACAAGTGCAATTTACTTGGATCCAACTCACAGACACCAATTTCATCTCTTGCTATGATCTTATTTTTTTCTTTTTAAAAAGTTTTATATACATATTTTAACATTATTCTTCATTGTGTACATATTTTCAAGTCAGTTTTAATTCCCGTGGACTTCCTACCACCCACCATGTGCCATCACCATGGTCCCATGTGCTCTTCCCACCCCAGTTTTGATCCTGTTGCCCTCTCATCCCCCATAAAATGTCTCTGGTTTGTAGCTGTTGGTTGATGTTCTTTTTTACTTTATTACAATTACTATGTATGTTTTCCTGATCCTTACACTCCTGCTATCAGTGAAGCCATCCGGTATTTTCCTTTTGCTTTCTGGCTTATTTCACTAAGCATGAGCCCTTTCAGCTCTGTCCATGTTTCCTGCTATTATCTTTTAAAACCAGATGGCATAGATCTAAATGGACTCCAGGAATAGCCTTAACTATATTCAAGAGTGAACAAACTCAGTAACTCATGAGGCTTTGCTGCAGTTCTGCTTACTAAGCACTCAACAAAGAACAAAAAAGACACACTGGCCTCTTAATGGCAACTTGTTGAGGAGATGGGAGGGGCCATAGGTGGGGAAGCCCCAAAGGCCAGGCGTTTCACCAGAGGATGGGCTCTGAGTGTGTGTGTGTGTGTGAGTGCATGTGCGTGTGTGCGTGCCTCACGTAAGCACAGTACAAGGGAGGGGTAGGCAATGTGGTAGGGGCTTGGGCTTGTCTCATCTGGCTCATGTCAACATGTAATATTCAGGGGCTGGGCAGTGGATGGTTCTGGACACATCCCTTGGTCCCAACCCTTCCGTCAGTATAAAGCATGACCTGGACTTTGGGATAGAAAATGGGATCCGGAGGCCACGCCCTCAAGGTGCTTCCATACTGGGAAAGAGCCACTTTCCCAAGTATCCAGCTCTCGGGAGTCACTGGTGTCAGTTTGCCAGGGAATCCGGGGCCATGGGCATCGCAGGCCAGCCCCGAAGGATGTATGGAGCCGGAGGTGGTGGGAATGGGCAAGTTCATGAGAGTGAGAGGCATCTTTTGAGTTTTTTTTTTTTTTAAGATTTATTTATTTATGTATACAGAGCTGGGGTATAGGCCAGAGGTGCAGGGGTGGTGAGAGGATTCACCAGAGACAGAGTGGGGAGTAGAACAGGCAGATTGATGAAGTACACTGCTGAGGGGAGCAGCAGGTGGGTAGGTGGGTCAGGAGAGGTCTGCTGCACCATGTGAGTCACCTCCGGGGCAGGGATTGAACTCATGCTGAAGAGGCTTTAGCTTCTTAGTGCTGTGCTTTAACCTGCTGTGCCATCAGGGAGGGCCCTAAGTTTTTAATATAACTTTTAAAAATAAAATTGTGTCACATTGCACATTGTTAATTGGCAGGTCACAGATCGGTTGGAATACTTTATCGATGTTGAAATTGCCCGCAGCACTTGCAAAAAACATTTAGAAAATCATGAAATCTGTGTTGTGCAAGAAAACTCCAAACTGGAAAAGGTAGGTGACAAGCCAAGTATCTTCAATGGTCCTGACTGCTCTAATCTCTGGACAGAGGAACTTGGGGTGATAGGAACCTCCTTTGGAGATCTGGATCTTTCCCAACATTTTTTTTCAAATTATCTTTATTGAAGTATAGTAGGGTAGTGTATTTGGGGGGGGGGCGGGTTATACAAATGTATATTTTCATTCCAAGCCTACCAGCAGTGCCCTGGCAATCCTCCACCATGCTTTCTCACAATACTTAGCCCCTGAGGATTTGGGAGAAGAGCACACCCTCCAGCAGAACCATCCTAGTGTTCGCCCACTCCTCCTGTGGGCTAGATGGCCTCAGGGTAAACTTTACCAGGTAAAAGATTCCCTCAGCAGCTTTTGTGGGCAGGAAACTTGTCAATACTTAGTCTATGCTCTGGGAGTCAAGGAACAGCATAATTGTTGCTGGTCCCACAGCTGCTGATTCTTGAGAAGGATCCAGATATCCATTCATTCACGCACTTGCTCCTTAAAGCTTATTTTGCACCAGGTTTTATTCCAGATGCTGAAGATTAAACAATGACTAAGCAAATAGTGCTCGTCCACCCAGCCCTCTTGCAGACCAGGCCATGAACTGCATGGCAGTCATGGGACACTCCAGAGACTACCACCAAAGGGCTGACTTGGCCCAGGAGCTTTGACTGCAAGCCTGTTATTTCTTTCTTTCTTTTTTTTTTTTTAAGATTTATTTATTTATTCACACAGAACTGGGGTACAGGCCAGAGATGCAGAGGGTGAGAAGATTCTCCAGGGACATAGTGGGGAGCAGAATAGACAGATTGACGAAGTACACTGCTGAGGGGAGCAGCGGGCGGGTCAGGAGAGGTCTGCCGCGCCATGTGGTCACCTCCAGGGCAGGCGGGGATCGAACTCATGCGGAAGTGGCTTAAGCTTCTTAGTGCTGTGCTTTAACCCGCTGCGCCACCAGGGAGGGCCAAGCCTGTATTTCTTTTCTTTCTAATTTGTTTCCAAAAAAATTAATTACATTTTTTTCTTACATCATTGTAGTCCCCACAGTTCTCCTGCCACCATAACACACATGAACTCTCACCATATCCCCTCTTATTCATCCCTCCTCTGTTTTGACATGTCAGATCATCTGTGACTAAACATAGTTTCATGTCTCCTCTCCCAGCCTGGAATCCTTTCGTCACCTTGCTCTGGCCCCAAGCCTCTGGTGCTGCGTTAATCAGGCGTGGTGTCCTGGGCATCCTATCTTATTTCTGATCTTAAAAGGAAAGCTCTGTGTTTTCCTTTTTTAACCATTAGGCATTGTGGCTTTTGGCTTGTAATATATTACTTTGATTATAGTGGGGTAGGTTCCTTCTATCCCCAGCATGTTTAAAGCTTTTATCATAAAGCTGTACTATTTTATCATAAATAGTATCAAATGCTTTTTCTGCATCTCTTAATATAATATTTTTATTTTTACTTTATTTGTTAACATGCATTGATTAGTTTATATATATTTACCCACCCTTGCATTCCTGAGATAAATGCTTTTTTGAGTATGATATATATATAATATTTTTATATACTGTTGAAGTCTATTTGCCAGTATTTTGCTGAAGATTTGTACATAGATATTCCCTAGGGATACTGGCCTGCACTTTTCTCACGATGTCTTTGTCTGATTTTATATCAAGTTGATAGTTGGTATCATAAAATATATTAGGGAACATTTCCTCTTCTTGATTTTTAAAAACAATTTAGCAAGATAAGTCTAGGTTCTTATTTCATCAAGGTGTGGTAGAATTTGTTTCTGAAGCTGTCTGGACATAGGCTTTCATTTGGGGAAGATTTTTTGTTTTTGCCATTTTAATTTCTATTCTTGTGATCGACTCCTCTGTTTCTTCCCTGTTTAATCTTGGTAGAATATATTGATCTATAAATTTATTTATTTCTTCAACCTCATCAAATTTATTGATTGTAATTATTTACAGTAATGTGTTAGGATGCTTTGTATGCCATCTGTGGTAATTTCTCCTCGTTCATTTTTGATTGTGTTTATTAATATTTTCTCTTTTTTATTTTGTTAGCCTAGGTTCTTGAAAGTACCTCCATGTTTCCAGTTGAATATTCAAAATGCCCCCTTTTCCTAAAATATCTACCTACCTGTCTGTCTGTGTGTCTGTCTACCTATCTTACCTACCTACCCATTCATCCATACACTCATTTATCCATCTACTCATTCATCAATCATGCATCCACCTACCTATTCAACTGGAAACATTGAGGTACTTTCAGGAACTCTAATGCAAATGGAGTCAAAGAAAATTTTGTCTCTGCTCAATTTTTAAAAATCTGCTAAAATGGAATATAGAAGTTTCTTTTCCCCACAAATGCACAAAATATACTGACTCAAGATGATCTTATAAGCAAATTATATCAAGCCTTGAGAACCAAAAGCTCTTTTCACCTTTAGCTACAGAAAAAGATGGAAAGTTCTCATTCTCATTATTCATTCTACCACACACACATAGAATACTCCATTTGTCATTTCAATGGTGTTTTGAAATGTGGAGAAGGAAAGGTTCATTGGAATAAAATATGTATTATACCCCAAATCCTCTAAATCACTTTTGTCTTGATTTAAATTTTATTTGAGAAAAGGGAATGACTTAACTAGTAAAATACATTACCTTATATCTGTCATAGAATTGTTTTGTTTACATTGTAGAAAATAGTAAAGAGAATTGAAAATAAAGTCAAGTTTACATCTGATCTCACACCAAAATGTGATGATTGTTCATACTTTTTGTCTATCTGTGATTGATAATGGAAAAGATCTTCCCATGTTGCCAACCTTCCCCTCACCCCCAATCCCAGTAATTGCTGATGGCTGGGACACACTGCAGCATCCAGCTAGCACGTTCCTGGGGTATTCTTTATTGGGCTGTGGCTGGTTTTCCAGAATATTACTAAGCTAACACCTAGGAATAAGACAGGTTGTTTCTTTTGCTTTTGGCACACTGCTGACTTCACTGTCATGGTGGTCTTTTTCAGAGAGCATTTTGCAACTTTTTGGTCGGTGCTCTGCCCTGGAATGGAGAATTCATAGTGATGAAGAAGCGGTGTTTGCCTCTCTAAAGGGTTCTGGAACACACCTCAGACTCTGTTTCTACCTTTCTCTGTGAAAAGAACAATGGAAAATACAAGTGTTACCAACATACTTTCTTCGTGTATCCTCTCTGCTTGTCATTTTGTTGTCTACTTTTCTATAATGTGGTGACATAAGATGAGCAAACCCAATTTCTCCCTCCTAGTCTTCATGCAACAATTGCACCTTTGGTCAGTTATATGACCAACCACTACGAATAACTTATTACTGAGTGTGAAGGACAGAGTGAGGTTTGATTCCATTTTCCATGACAAATCTAAGGAGTCCCTTTTTGATTGGGCAACAATCCCATACAGAGCAGTCTGGACTCAGGGCGTGCTAATTCATGCTCTTTTGGTCCAAGGGCCCTCCTTCTTCAGAGTCCTGAGTAAATGGCTCACCCAGCCAGGAAGACCCCCCAACTATTCCTCTCTGAATTTGGAGAACTTGGTGCTTCTTATGTAAATGTCAATATTAGTCTCAGAGAGAGAAGGGAGAGGGCAATAAAGCCTAAAATGTAAACTGTGCTGTGTGCATGTGTTGGTACATATCTGATTGTACAATGCACCTGAGTGCGTATGTTTTTGTTGGGGTGGGGGGTGGGGAGAGAAGAAGAGAGTGATAGAGAGAGAAAATAGTGACTAGAGAGTGTGAGAGAGAATTGGAGCTTGGAGAGATATGGGGAAATGTAGAGGAGGAGCTAAAATTCCCTGAAGAAAGTAATAGCTGTGTCTTTTTTTTTAAGCAAACAAAGTGAAGGAAAAGATAAATAACTGGGATTACATCAAGCTAAAAAACTTTTGCATAGTAGAAGAGACATTAACTAAAACAGAGAGACACCCTACTTATTGGGAGAAAATTGTTGCACTCCATACAACTGACAAAGGGCTGATCACAAAAAATCTACAAAGAGATCATACAACTCAACAAAAACAATGTAAATATTCCAGTAAAAGCAATGGGCAGTAGAGCTAAAAAGACACTTCTCCAAAGAGGAAATGCAACTGAAAAACAAGTATATGAAAAAATGGTCAATATCACTTGTAATCATGGAAATGCAAGTCAAAATCACAAAGAGATACCACCTTACACCAGCAAGAATGGCACATATTTAAATAGGCAACAACAAGTATTGATGAGGATGTGGAGGATAAAGAACTGTCTTACACTGCTGGTGGAATTGCAAACCAATCCAACCACTATGGAAAATTGTGTGGAGCTTCCAAATGACTCAACAATTCCATTTCTAGGGATCTACCCAAATGGCACAAAATCATTAATTCAAAAGAATACCTGCATACCTATGTTTGTTGCAACACTGTTTACAATAGGTACGATATGGAAGCAACCAAAATGTCCCCAAACAGATGATTGAGTGATCAAGAAGATGTGGTACATACAAAAATGAATGAAGAATGAAATTCTACTCAGAAGTCAAAAAAGATAAACTCATCCCATTTGCAGCAACATGGATAGAGTTAGAAGGGATTATTCTCAGTGAAATAAGCCAGAAAGAGAAAAAAAAATACCAAATGGTTTAACTTCTAGGAAGAATATAGGGGGACCTAATAAAGGATCAGGAAAAAAATAACACTAATAGTAGTAATAATAATAAACTAGCAGGCAACCATAAATCAATGATATTCTTGAGGGAGGGAGAAGAAAAGGGATCAAGACAGGGGAGGGAAGAGCACAGGGGACTATGGTGATGGTGCATGGGTGAACTGGTGGTGAGAATTTCACAGGGAATACACAATGATGTAAAAGATAAAAATAAGAATAAATAAAGTTAAAAAATACTTGTGTCTAGTGGGGAATTATTATTTTTTAATTATTACAAAAGTTTATTTTTATATCATTTTGCACATTTTTTTTTCCATCTCGATTGTAATCCCCGCGGGTTTCCCATCACCAAATCACCCATGTGCCACCACCATAGTCCCATGCAT
>NW_004567123.1:1685201-1755889 GCF_000260355.1 Condylura cristata | reverse complement strand
AGTATCTTTTTCAATCAGTGTTTTTGTGTCTTTTGGGTAGATACCTAGGAGTGGGATTGCTAGGTCATAGGGAAGCTCCATGTTTAGCAGTTTGAGAAACCTCCAAACAGTTTTCCATAGTGGTTGTACTAGTTTGCATTCTAGTGGGAAATTATTTAATAAATGCAGAGTTTCAGTTTTCACGATGAAAAGATTCTGGAGATTGGTTTGCACAACAATGTGAATGTCTTGAACTATACCCTTATAAACAGCTAAGGTGATAAGTTGTATACATTTTACTGTATACATTTTTAAAAATAGGTGTGCCTGTTTTAAATGTGGTGTTGGGTGAGAGTGAGGCCAATTGCATTTAAAGGTGCACACTCTGCTGGAGCTGAGTTCTACTCCCCAGCGTCTGGGGGTGTGGGGGTTACAGCATTTCTGCTGGAGGCAGAACAAGGCTATGAAACCATGCAGCTCAAATCCACTCCTTTTGTCTCTGGTTTTTCAGAATTAACTAACTGATGTTTCAGGGCAGTGGACTCACACCACTTAGGGGCAGGAGTCAAGCGGAGTTCACCTTGGCAAAACCCCTGTGTCTGCTCTGCCTCCACTCTCCCCCGCATTCCCTCCCCCCCCCCGACTCCGTGCCTTGCTTTCTCTAATGAAGCTGCTGAGTCTTCCTCAACCTTCTCTCAAGACCTTTATCCAAGGGAGCAGGATTTGGGCCAAGTTTATATTTCTTGGGTTTTATACATTTATTTTGATTAAAAACTTTTCTTGCTTGTGACGCAAGAGGATTCCATCAAAAATTGCCTCCACTAGCTCTTTGGCCCCAGCACACAGATGGAATGCACCCATGTGGGAGCAGCAGGCACGAGCACACCTACCCTCCAGGCTGCGAGGGATCTGCAGGACCCGGTGGCTCAATTACAGTCTATGAGTGGAACAGCATCAAGCATATGCATGAGCCTTAGGATCATCCTCTTGGGATGATCTTTCCTCACCGACAAATGGACATAAAACATAAGGAATCTGATGTCTAGAGTGGCTGTATCAGGTAATGACCAGCCTGGATGTGCTGGGGGTGCAGTGACCTCCTGAGGTAGCCAGGGAGGGTTTGCTTCCTGGGTGGGCCCAGAGACAGCCAGTGGATCTGTGCTTATGTGGGAGAGTCTGTTTTATTCTAAACTTTTTGTTTAGTCTCATTTTTTCAACCTGCCTATCCAAATTTGTCATTCATTCTCTCCCTCTAAACATGAAATGAAATGGAAATAAAATGTCTCACTCTCCTCTTCCTGGATTTTATCTCCTATTTGCTAAGGACAAAAATGTATACACTGTGTGTACAGTGTGTGTGTACACTGGACCTGCTGGAGTTGTATCAATTCATTGCCTCTGACCTCATCTGCAGTCAACAAAGAGGCCCTTCAGCTCCTGCTGGTCCAGTAGCTCAGGCGACTCTCCATGCTTGGAGAAGGCTGATGACTTCACAATGCCTTTTGTTCTCCTACCTCCCCAGAGCCATTTTATTCTCTTCCATGAGACCTTCCCCTATGATTCAGCCAATAAAAGAAGCACCCCCTCCCTGGGGTCACTACACTCTTGGCAGAGGCTTCTCAGGCACACACACCATTATCCTTGCACTCAGTCAAGGCCCCTCTCCAGAAACTGCCCTCCTGCTGACTCCCCCACCATATTCCAGCAGGTCCAGCCTGGGTTGTGGAAGGATGGGGTCTCCAGGAAGTATTGTGGGATTGGGAAATGAGGGATCTGTACATGAACTGGTGACTGTGTGGCTGATTGACCTCCCATAGCTGTGGGGCAAGGTTTGGGTAGCCGGGTATGGAGAGGTGTGGGGTAAGTCCTCTTCCCACAATGCTTTACTATCTGTGTAGTCAGGCTGTGCCTGGCTACATAGTGACAAGTCTCAGCCAGCAACTTTTCTTAGACATGACTGAGTTTGAGCATAAACAAGATCAACATCAAAGTCTTGGCTGGGCCACAGGTGCCTCACTCACCTGTGGGACATGAGGTCAGGAGTAGGGTCAGCTCTGTGGTCAATTCATGGATACCTGTATCTCTTAGCACCGGTACAATGACACTTGAAATGAGCCAGCAGCAGGGGTATAGCCCCTGGCCAGCTCAGATGACAGGAGGTCTTGTTCTGACTCTGCCATACTCAAGTGTTAAGGTCTTCAGCATGTACCTCAGCACTCAATTGACTCACCTTAAACTTGGTGGGAGGGGAAATGCTTGCTCTCTCAGGTGGTATTGCTGGAACCAAGGAGTATGTAGGAATGCAAGAGCTGGTCAGCACCAGAGCCCTTCCTGTGGGGGGTGATGGCTCCCTGTTTCTGCTTTTGATCTGTTTGGACACTCATATTGTGAGTCCCTGGTAGAGTCAGGCCAGGACAAGGGCCTGGGAACAGATGGTAGAAGTGACCAGCTCTTAGTCCTGGCCTCTGCTTCCTCCTCCCACCTGCTCACTGTAGACATTGTTCCACTAAAGAGATGAAAAATGTTAGTTCTCTTGTCCCTTTGATTTCTGAGCTGACACAGAGTTTGTCTGTTGCAACTTCAAAGTAGGCCAGGGACAAAACAGAGTCTGATACTCTTGACCAAGGACAGAGAGTTCTTAGACTGAATGATAGGAAAGGTCTGGGTTTGGGAGCTCCCTAGTTTTTAATCTAGACAAAAGATACTCTTTCTTCAGTTGTTGAATAGGAGTGTGATCTGTGGGCCAATCCCAGAAAAAGACTTACCAAAGAATAATGACCTTGCTGATGGCTTTACATAGCTTCCACCATGGATGTTGCAGTGACAGACCCCTGGAGTGTCCTGACGCAGCAGAATTACCCCAGTGTGTGTGCATGTGCAGGGCACCAGCTTTCAAGAACTCTGCCTTCTGGTGCTGGGAAACCCAAGGCCTCCCTCCTCAGAGTACCCAAGGAAGTTTACTGAAAGACCCTTTGACAGTCACTTGGCTTCCCCTTTCTGATGGAAGAAAAGCAGGGATTTGGGACTGTGGCACTGTCCAGATGGGAAACTTGAACTGTGGTGAAATTAACTTCAACTTGCTGAGATCTATAGCAAAGTTCACCCAGCAGAGAAGACTGTGATCAGATAATTAAGCAAAGTGATGGGGATTGCACACCCACATTTTTTTCCTGACAAAGGTAGATGTGTGATGAAATCAGGGAAATTCCTGCAGAATCTTTCCCAACTCAGCCATCCCTAGAGCAAGGTTTAAGGATACTGCTCTGAGAAGGACCATGGACTCAGACTATTTTTTTTTAATATTTATTTATTTATGCATACAGAACCAAGATACAGGCCATAGGTGCAGGGGCAGTGAGTGAGTGGGGAGCAGATCAGGTGAACTGACAAAGTACATTGCTAAGGGGAGCAGTGGGCGGGTCAGGAGAGGTCTGCCGCACCATGTGTATTACCTCTTGGGCAGGCAGTGAGGGAACTCATGTAAAAGTGCCTTTAGCTTCTTAGTGCTGTACTTTAACCCGCTGCTCCACCAGGGAGCGCCCGACTCAGACTATTCTAGTAGGGGTTACAAGTCAGCAAACCTCTCTACTCCAAGGAGATAGCTGAGTGCCAGAGGAGAGAGGCAACTTTGATGAGAGCCCAGGTCCCCACTCCCTGACTTCATGAGTCTTGCTGGCTTGGGCACCACCCTTAGCTACTGTTTCCTGTTCCAATCAGCTTCGGCCTCAGCAAGGGGCCAGTATACAGTGGATGCACGAAGGAGCATGTGATGGAAAAACTTTCTTTCCTGTCTAAATTGCTTTTCTAAGGATGTTAATTCAATTGTATCTGGGTTCCCTAGGGATGGCTTTGAAGACTTTGAGTCCCCAGTCTTTCCTGGGGCCTCTTTCTAGGAGATAGCTCAGGATGCTCACTCCTCAGTCCTGGAGACTGGCTTTAGGTAGATTGTGGAGCACTTCATGGAGGTTAGAATAGGAGCACAGAAGCTGGGGGTGGGTGAGAAATCGTTAAATGACTTAGTTTATTAGTGTTATCTGGGTCTTCAGCTCATAGTGACCCCAACATTTCTTCACAGAAGGGGTTCAACATACTTAGCAATCTGGTTGGAAGAAGAGTCGGAGGGCTTGATCTGCTTTTCCACAGTTTATATGAGAACGGGGAAACTTCAATTATATACATCAATGTGTGTGTGTGTGTGTGTGTTGGGGAGGGGGGAGCGTCTGTTGATTGATTAACCATGGAGAGAGAATGCCAAGTACCTTTGTTCATACACAGGTTCACCACACATCTAGCTGGGACTGCTTTCAATAGGATTCTTCCACTTTAAATACAATCTGTGATATAAGTTGAGAAATTTCCTACACATCAGCTACCTCTGCCTAGATTGATCTGTTTATAATACTGTTGACAATACTGACTACAATTTCGTAAATAGTTTTGTTGTAATATAAGCCTGCTCTCTTGCCAAAGTTCAGGAAAGCAAAAGCCTATCAAGACAGAGTTTTTAGATAATGACTACTCTGCTCTACCCAAGAAAAACTATGGTCCCATCCTCACCCATATGAGCAAAGCTTAATGGGGGGCCTGGATTTTTGCCCTCATTGGGCTGTAGTGAGGCTTCGCTCCTGCATGGAGTTGGTGTTGATCATGTAAGGTCTGATCTTTCATCCCATATCTGACTGCAAAAATACCATGGAGGCTTACTGTTGAAAATCAGGACATTCATCATTACCCAGGGCTGTTGAGGCCACCATGTCTATGTGTCATGGAGCCCAGGTGAGGCACTAGATCTTCACCCTCGCCCAACAGTAATGAGGAGACCCTTCCAACTCACAGTTTCAGGCAAGTGGGAAACCTGAACTACCTCCAAAGGGCAGAATAAGCCAGCATTTCTCCTTTGCTTGTTCTGGGGAAGCTAGCTAAAATGATTCAAATAGGATTCAGAGTCTCACAATATCAAATGAAAATGTCCAGGTTTTGGGCCCTCCCTGGTGGCAAAGTGGGTTAAAGCACAGCACTACCAAGCTAAAGCCACTTCAGCATGAGTTTAATTCCTGGCCAGGGAGGCGACCCACATGGTGCAGCAGGCCTCTCCTGACCAGCCTGCTACTCCCCTCAGCAGTGTACTTCATCAAACTGCCTGTTCTGTTCCCCACTCTGTCTCTGGTGAATCCTTTCACACTTCTGTACCTCTGACCTGTATTAAACTTCTGTGTGCTTAAATAAATCAGTCTTAAACGAATAAAAAAAATGTCCAGGTTTTAATTTTTTAAAAATGGGGCATCTCTAGTGATTCAAGGGGTTAAAATACAGCACTATGAAGCTATTTGCCAACACTGTAGCATGAGTTTGTTTATAGCCAATGAGGTGATCCACATGGTGCAGCAGAATTCTCCTGACCCACCTGTTGCTCCCCTCAGCACTGCATTTCAGTTCAGTACCCCAGTCTGTTTATGGTGAATCCTCTCATTTTCCCACAAGTCTGGCCTGTACCCCACTTCTTATATGCATAATTAATTAATTAAAAAAAATTAAAAATTTTAAAAATTTAAAAATTTTCATGCCAGCCAGGAAAATATCAAGCTGAATTGCAAAAAATATGATAGCAATTTTAGAAGTATATGGCGGTGATTTTAAAACAGCTGTGATAAGAGTACTCCAACAAATAGTTATAAAACATTTCGGTAATGAGTTAGGATACAGCACTGTAAGCTAGCGGCAGCCGCTTCAGTGCAAGTTCGATCCCCAGCCCAGGAGGATCCACATGGCATGGCAGACCTCCCCTGACCCACCTGCTGCTCCCCTCAGGAGTGTACTTCATCAATCTGCCTGTTCTGCTCCCCACTCTGTCTCTGGTGAAGCTTCTCACCACCCCTGCCCCTGTGCCCCAGTTCTGTATGAATAAATAAATAAATCTTTAAAAAGAAAACATTTTAAAACAAAAGAGAATAGAAAGTTTTGGTAAATAAATAGACTATCTCAGCAAACATGTAAAACATAAAGGAGAGACATATAGAAATCTTGGCAATAAAGAAATATAATAGCTGAAATAAAAAACTCAATGGATGGGCTCCATAGGAGACTAGAGAGGGCAGAGAAAAATATCTGTAAAGTGAAAACTAGATTTACAGAAATTATGCAATCTGAATAACAGTTTATATAAGTTAAAAATCCGCCCAGAACTTCAGGGACCTGCGGGATTATAAAAAGGAATAACATTTGTTTCATCAGAGTCTCAGGAGGGGAGAAATAAGGCAGGGCTGAAAAAAGTACTTTAAAAGTTAATGGCTGAGGCCCTCCCTGGTGGCGCAGCGGGTTTAAGCACAGCACTAAGAAGCTAAAGCCACTTCCTCATGCGTTGGAATCCCGCCTGCCCCTGAGGTGACCACATGGCGTGGCAGACCTCTCCTGACCCGCCCGCTGCTCCCCTCAGCAGTGTACTTCGTCGATCTGCCTCTTCTGCTTCCCACTCTGTCTCTGATGAAGCGTCTCGCAGCCTCTGAACCTCTGGCCTGTACCCCAGTTCTTTATGTACAAATAAATAAATCTTTAAAAAAAAAGTTAATGGCTGAAAACTCTTTAAATTTGGCAAAATGTTGACATCTAGATACAGAGTCAAGAAACTAAGCATACCACAAACAAGATAATTGTAACCAAATCTATGCACAGATCCAACTTCTGAAAACCAAAGGCAAAGCAAAAAAATCTTGAAATTGGGCCCTCCTTGGTGGCACAGAAGGTTAAACCACAGCACTAAGAAGCTAAAGCCACTTCAGCATTTGAATTTGATCCCACCCCAAAGTGACCCACATGGCTCGGCAGACCTCTCCTGACCCACCTGCTGCTCCCCTCAGCAGTGTACTTCGTCAGTTGGCCTGTTCAGCTCCCCACTCTGTCTCTGGTGAATCCTCTTACTACCCCTATACCTCTGGCTTGTACCCCAGCTCTGTATGCATAATAAATAAATCTTAAAAAAAACATTTACTGTCAGCATGACTACCCTAAAATACTGGCTAAAGAATGTTTTCTAAGTGGAAGAGAAATAGTATAAGAAGGAACTTTAAAAGAAGGAAAACAGGGAGCAAAGACACAAGAAAAAAAATGGGCTTTCTACTCGAGTTTTTTAAATTATATTTTATGGTTGAATTAAAATTACAGCATTATTAGAAGTGGTTGTGAATACAACATTATCAGAAGTGGCTCTAAATATGTTCACAGGAACTATTTAAGACAATTATATTAAGTAGAAGGTTAATGAGATATAAATGGAGGTAAGGTTTCTATGTATCACTTGAACTGGTAAAACGATGTTACCAGTATATACATTACCTTTAGTTACCAATAAAGAAATTGTCACTCCTGAAACATCACTCAAAAACATTATAGGTAAATACAAATGAAATTCTAAACCATTGTTTAAGTAATTCACAAGAAGAAAGAATAAGTAAGACAGAGTAAGTTAACAGGCAGCAAAATGACAAACCTCACTGTTTTTCATATCAATAATTAAATGAAAATATCCTAAATACACACATTAAAAGATGAAGATTTAAAACATTGATCCACCTCATTCTGTCTACAAGAAAATCACTTTAAATACAGTCTTTTAAGAAAATTGAAAAGTAAAGGATGGGTAAAATATATCCTACAAACATTAAGTAAAGAAAAGAACTGGCTTATTAATAGCAGAGAAAGTAGACTTTTTTTTTAAAAAAAGATTTATTTATTTATGCATACAGAACTGGGGTATAGGTCAGAGGTTCAGGGGTCCTGAGAGGATTCACCAGAGACAGGTTAGGGAGCAGAACAGGCCCACTGACAAATTACACTGCTGAGGGGTGCAGCAGGCGAGTCAGGGGAGGTCTGCCGTGCCATGTGGGTCAACTCCAGGACCGTGATCAAACTCACACTGAAGTGGATTTAGCTTCTTAGTGCTGTTCTTTAACCCACTGCACCACCAGGGAGGGCCAAAAGTAGACTTTTTTTTTAATTATATTTATTTATTTTTATTTATTTTATTATTTTATTTTATAACAGTTTATTTTTACATCATTTTGTACATTTTTTTTCCATCTCAATTGTAATCCCTGCGGGTTTCCCATCACCAAGTCACCCGTGTGTCATCACCCGTGCACTTCCCTCCCCACCCAACCCCCGTTTTTGATCCCATTCCCCACTCCACCCCCCAAAAAATGTCTCTGGTATATGGTTGTTCATTATTTTTGTTATTTTCTCGCCTGGTCCATTATACTCCTGCTATGAGTGAAACCATCCGGTATTTTTCTTTCTCTTTCTGGCTTATCTCACTAAGCTTGATCTTTTCCAGCTCCATCCAAGTTGCTGCAAAAGACATGTGTTTCTCTTTTTTGGTTGCTGAGTAATATTCCATTGTATATATGTACCACATCTTTTTAATCCAGTCATCTCAAAAGTAGACTTTTTTAAAAAGAAAATTATCAGAGACAGAAAGGGATATTGTATAATGGTAAAGGGTCAGTTCATGAAGAAGATCAAACAAAAGTGCTGTAAATATATTTAAAAAATAGAAGAAAAAATGTAATAAAGTGATCAATAATAATCACTTGATTCTTTATAACCTTTTTACCAGCAATTGATAGAATTATAGAAAATTTCAAAAATCAGCAAAAGGAAGAAACCAAGACCACCATGGACCAATAAGATCTAATCAATATGAATGAACATCCATCCTACCAAAACAGCTGCATACACTTTCTGTAAGTGCCTACATAGCACTTAAAATAAACCAAACCCTGGATCATAAAACACAGCTAAATACATTTAAAAGAATTGAAATCATACAGAATATGTTCTTAATCCCAATGGAATTAAACTAGAAGTCCCTAACAGAAAGATAACCGAAAAAATGTCCAAACACTTGGAAATTAAACAACTGTCTTCTAAATCATTTATTCCAAAGAGGAAATCTCAATGGAAATAAAAATTACATTGAGCCAAATCAAAGGAATATACAACACATCTAAATTTTAGGACACAGATAAGACAAGTGTTGAGAGGGGAATTTTTGCACTAAATATGAATACAAGCAACAGGAAGGAAATGAAGAGTAAAATCATTGAAATTAAAAAAAGTGAAAAATCAGTGAAATAATTATTTATTTGAAAAGATTAATAAAATAGACAAATCTCTAACAAGACTGAAAAAAAGTGAGAAAAGACATAAGTTATTTATAAGGGGTGAAACAGAAGATATCACTATAAACACCACCATGGGAAAGATTATAAAGTAATCTTTTACTATGAAATTTACTCACATTAAATTTGATAACTTAGATGAAATGGACCCATTCCTTAAAAAACACAACTTACCACAACTCAATCAATGGGAATGAGATAATCTGTACAGTCCTATCACTAACATAGAAAATGAATTCATAATTCACTTATAAAAAGAAATATATAGACTGAGATGATTTCACTGAAATTTCTACTAAAAATGTAAAGACTGGCCCTCCCTGGAGGTGCAGCGGGTTAAAGCACAGCACAAAGAAGTTCAAGCCACTTCCGCATGGGTTCCTTCCCCACCTGCTCCTGGAGGAGATCCACATGGCGAGGCAGACCTCTCCTGACCCACTTGCTGCTCCCCTCAGCAGTGTACTTTGTCGATCTGCCTGTTCTGTACCCCACTCTGTCTCTGGTGAATCCTCTCACCCTCTGCATCTCTGGCCTGTACCCCAGTTCTATAAGAATAAATAAATAAATTTTAAAAAACCCTAACTTTAAAAAAAATTAAAGACTTACTTCCAATTCTTTTCTTTTTAAGATTTATTTATTTATTCATATAAAAACTGGGGAACAGGCCAGAGATTCTCCAGAGACAGAGTGGGGGAACAGAACAGGTAGATCTACTGAAATACACTGCTGAGGGGAGCAGTGGCCCAGACATGAGCAGTCTGCTTGCCATGTGGGTCAGCTCCCTGCCAGGATATCGAACTTGTGCTGCAGTGGCTGTGGGTAGCTTCATAGTGCTGTGCTTAGCCCCTTGCACCACCAAGGAGGCCCCATATTAAATTCAATTTAAACAAACAGAAAATACAAGAAGCATGAACATTTTCAATTAATTTTACTAGGATAGCATTATTTTGATAACAAAACCAGAAAAAAGATAGTACAAAGAAAAATAGAAAACTCTAGTTTCATGAATATAATGCAGAAATCCTTAAAGACCCATTTATCTGTATAATACTTATTTTCTTTTATTATGTAATATTATATATGTACTCTATCCCTTTACTTGCTCCCTATGTAAATAAAGCCTATTATTGGCTGTCCCTGGTGGCACAACAAGTTAAAGCACAACGCTATGAAGCTGTCCACAACCACTGCAATGTAAGTTCAATTCCCAGCCCCGAAGGAGGCCCACAGGGTTCAGCAGACCTCTCCTGACCCACCTGCTGTGACCTTCAGCAGTGTACCTCACTCGATCTGCCTGATCTGCTCCCCACTCAGTCTCTGGTGAATTCTCTCACCCCCAACATCCCTGGCCTGTACCCGAATTCTCATATGCATAAATAAATAAATCTTAAAAAAAAAAAAGCCTGTTATTGTTGGTTCTCCCCATGTATCTCCTTTTGAGTCATATTCTACAGGCCTAAGTTCCTGGGTGAGGACCCACTAGCAAGTCATCCTCTTTTTCTCAGTTTTGCAACAAAACATGGAGAAATTAGAACTTTCTTACATTGTTTAGGAGAAAGTACAATAATGCGGCCACTTTGGGAAAACATCTACTATTCTCTCAAAATGTTAAAATACATTCCATCTAACACAATATTTCTATCTTAGGTGTATACCCAAGAGAAATAAACACATAGGTCCACACAGAAACTTGAACATGAATGTTCCTAGGAGGGTTATTCATTACAACAAGAAGTAGAAATAATCCAGATGTCCAACAATGAGTTAGTGGATGAAAGAACAGTGTTATACACACACAATACAATTATTCCACAATGAAAAGAAATGCAGTAGCTGTGCATACTGCCACTTGGATCACCTTTGAAAACACAAGAAGTGAAAGAAGCCAGACACAAACAGATCTTATATAGGTGATTCCAATGATATGAAATACCCAGAGAAATACCCAGAAACCACAAGCCTATAGTGAGAGAAGTAAGATTAGTGGCTGCCTGGGCTGAAATGGTGACAATTGGGGATGGTCAAGGGATGCTGGGTTTCTTTTGTGGGGCTAACAAAATGGTTCTAATTCATTGTGGTGTTAGACGCGAAACTGAGTGTAGTACAATGAAAGTCACACTGATTTGTACACTTAAAGGAGTGAATTGTATGATATGAAAATTATGTTCCAATGAAGTTGTTTAGACCCTCCGTCCCCACAACCTGAGCAGTGAGTCTGGTGTACAACCCCTGTTCCCTGGTTGTTCCTCAAGAGACACTGTAAATGAGAAGCACCTCACTGGGCCCTTTCTGAAACCATGATTCCTATAATCATAACATGAACGTGTCATATGAGGCCCCACATTCTGAAACAAACTGTGTGTTTGATGACCCCCAGAATCGGAGTGTGCAGGGGTGTAGGGAGTCTGAGATCTACCCCTCGGCTCAGTCCTGATATGGCTGCTGAACTTCAGACCAGAAGGTGTCACCTCTCCCCGTTCACTTTTACCACCATCTTCTTCTTCTGGAGATGTGGAGTCAAAGGTCACAGATGCCTGGAGCCCTCTGCAGACCTGTGCAGTTCACAATGAAGGATGTGGGTGTCTCTTTGCTATGTTGTGCAACTTCCCCTGCTCACAGACATCAGGTAGAAGGTGAATCCACAAGGGCAGTGGGAGAGAGGCGTCACCACAGGTCCATGGTTTTCAAACAATTGATGTGTGGCCAAGAGGGGAAGTGGAATCCTTTTGGGTAAACTGCCTGCACAAATTCTTGGCTCGCTTTTAGTCAAGACAATTGAGGAAATTGTTTCTTTTCTGGATTGAAAAGATATTTTTTTTCATGAAAGGGAATCTAGTCCTTTGCCAGACATCTTCCAAATAAGAATTCTGCATTCTCATTCACTTCTTGATTTTAGTGTATGTGTGTAATACAAAATGTGTACTCAAATTTATTATTCTTTTCCATTTTGGCTTCTTTGTTTTATGCGTGCTTAGAAAGGACCCTTCAATTCAATCATACAATTTTGTCTCACATATATATTTTTAAAGATTTATTTATTCATGCATACAGAACTGGGGTACAGGCCAGAGGTGCAGAGATAGTGAAAGGATTCACCATAGACAGAGTGGGGAGCACAACAGGCCAACAGGTGAAATACACTGCTGAGGGGAGCAGCAGGCAGGTCAGGAGAGGTCTGCCGCACCACGTGGGTCGCCTCCGGAGTAGGGATCGAACTCATGCTGAAGTGGCTTTAGCTTCTTAGTGCTGTGCTTTAACCCACTGCACCACCAGGGAGGGGCCTGTCTCAAATAGTTTAATTTTTAGCCAGGTCTAGTGGGCCTGAGGGCCTGACTTTAGTTTGGAATTTTATAAATTTTACGTATGATATTCTTCGTATTCATCTGTATTTTACTCTAGAAAAAGAAAAATTAATTTCCAAACTTCTGAGCATGTGGGAGCTCCCTCACTGTTACCAGATAGGCTCGGGATGTGGAGTGGGATGGTGCCTGGTCTGGGACATAAGAATCGCAGACCAGAAACTCTAGCAAAGAAGAGGTGAGCAGAACTGGAGCACTTACTGGGACAAGGTTTTAGATGGAGAAGCATGTTTGGTTTCAGGGCGTGTCCATTTGCTCACCTAGTAGAGCTATCTCATGCTAAAGAAGTGTTGCCAGCAGACACCTTCTACTTAGCATTTCTGGCCACATCTACCAGGGTAGGCATCCAGGTTCTCGCCTAGGACCCTCTGATGGATTACCCTGCCCAAGGCACTCTCAGTCCAGATTGCCTAAATCTCTTTGGTGTCTCATCCTGCCTTTAAAATAGGGGTCACATAATGAGACTGACAGAAATAGACATGAGGTGCTTTCACTTCCAACTGGTTTAATCCCCAGCCCTGAAATGTAAAAAATCAGGAGTCTAGGAATAAGGGTGAAGATTTCTGTACTGAAAGGAGACCCTCCTGGGCATTAAGGGGACATGTGGCTGTCTTAGGGCCGAAGGATCCCTGTCAAAGGTCCTGTTGTGAGCAGCATCAGAGAGGGCTGGGCTTACCTCACAAAGGGCCATAGATGTGACCACCTGCTATGCAGTCAAAGGGCAAGGATCTCAGAGCTCAGGCCCCACCGACACCCTGACCAGACGTCTGTCTGAGGACCCTACAGACAGAAAGTGGCCTACAAGGTAGGATTGGTCAAATCTCGAGACCTCAGGGAGAAGACAGACAGCATCTTGGGTTGAGACAACCAGCGCCTGGCAGTTTCCTCAGGTGGGTCCAGGCACAGCTATGAGTGGGAATGTCCATGAAGCTGGTGTGTCCCAGATGCTTCTTGCAGAGACCACAAGACTCAGTGACCAAAAAGCTGGAGAGATGCAGGCAAGTCCCTGTTGGTGGTCAGCACATAGAGTGGTCAGCTCAGTGTGCCTCAGCTGTATACAGAATGTGATGGCAAAACTAAGAGATGCCTGAGACGCACCAAACTCACAGGCCAATGTTACCTTCTCAAATCTCATGTTGATCAAATCAGGGTAATTACTGAGGGAGAAGGTAGGTACCAGGTTAAGTGGAGCCCGCTCATGTTTAAGAAGCAGCGGCAAGCAGGCAGAGTCAGACTCTGGGCAGGCTGTGTCCTGTGCCGCAATAGCCTCCCTGTTAAGCAAAGTGGCAGACACTGGCTCTCAGGAGACAGGAAAGTCTTCCTGGCACAGCTGTCACTCATCTGACTCTTGCATTCTGAGGATTTGTTCTGAGTACCCTGAGGAGAGGACCAGCGGTGCCAGAAGTATCCTCACTGGGATCAAATTAAGGCCCCATGAATATTCTCCTTTGTGTTTCTCAAGCACACTTAGAGCTTGGTGGTATGTCTCAGGCATCTCTTGGTTTTGCCATCAAATTCTGTGTACAGCTGAGGCACGCTGAGCTGACTGCTCTGTGTGCTGACCACCACTGTGGACTTGTCTGTGTCTCTCCAGCTCTTTGGTCACTGGTTACACTTAATAGCTCTCAGTCATGGTGCCTCATCCTGACTTATCTTTCACAGTAGAAAAGAAGTGCTTCAAAATCAAGTGTCCATTTCCAGCTGTGATCTATACACAGACATGAGGCAGGTACACCCTGGGGCAAGTGATGAGCTAAGCTCGAGGCCCAGTCAAAGAGCCCAAGGTACTTACTTGACTTCTTTATGAGACCAAGTTCCTCCTGTGCAAATGTCATTGCACCCCAAGGCAATGGCAATGATTAACAGAGAAAACAGATGAAGTGCTGTTCGCAGGTCCTGGAGAGCCTCAATAATAATCAGTTCTTAGTACAATTTCTAATGAGGCTATCTAGAGAAAGGAAAGGTGTGGGCAAAGGGTTTTTTTTATTTTATATATATTTTTTCATAATTCTTCATTTTGTACATTTTTCACCTCAGTTGTAATCCTTGTGGACTTCCCACCACCACTTCACTTTAGTACGTGCTCTTTTCCAGCCCCAGTTTTGCCTGTTTCCATCTCTTCCCCTGTAGAACGTCTCATTTATAGTTGTTAGTTGATGTTCATTTTTACTTTATTACAATTACTATATATATGTATGTGTGTGTGTATATATATATATATATATTTTTCCTGATCATTTACACTCCTGCTATGAGTGAAATCATCTGGTATTTTTTTTTTTTCATTCTGGCTTATTTCACTAAGCCTGATCCCTTCCAGCTCCATATATGTTGCTGCAAATGGCATGAGTTTATCTTTTTTGATTGCTGAGTAATATTCCATTGTGTATATGTACCACATCTTCTTGATCCAGTCATATAGTTTTAGACATTTGTGTTAATTCCTTATCTTCCTTATTGTAAGTAGAGCAGCAATAAACATAGGGGTTCAGGTGTTCTTTTGAATCTGTGTTTTTGTGCCTTTTGGGTAGATACCTAGGAGTGGAATTGCTGGAGCATATGGAAGGTCCATTTTCAACAGTTTGAGAAACCACCACACAGCTTTTCATAGTGGTTGGAACAGTTTGCATTTGGATGTGAACAAAGTTTTGAGGCAAAACTTTGAAGCAAACAAAAGTAGAAGGGCGACTCTCCCTGGTGGCAGAACAGGTTGGAGTGCAGCCCTGCAAACTAGCTGTAGCTGCTTCAGTGGGAGTTCGATCCCCAGCCCAGAGGTAGTGATCTACATGGCAAGGCAGACCTCTCCTGACCCGCTGGCTGCTCCCCTTAGCAGTGTACTTCATTGATCTGCCTGTTCTGCTCCCCACTCTGTCCCTAGTGAATCCTCTCACTACCCCTGCACCTCTGGCCTCTACCCCAGTTCTGGGTGCATAAATATATACATCTTTAAAAAAATATAGAAGACACAAGTAATGGAATGATATCCCCTGCTCTAGATGAAAGAATGAACAAAGTCAAAATGGCCATCCTTCTCAAAGCATTATATAGATTCAATGCAATCCCAATTAAAAAAAAAGTAGAAGGACTTAGCTGCAGGTTATATATACATATATTACACATAATATACATATAGTACATATACATATAATAGATATATATATTAAAGATTTATTTATTTATTCATTACAGAACTAGGGTACAGGACAAAGGTGCAAGAACAGTGATGGATTCACCAGAGACAGAGTGGGGAGCAGAACAGGCCGACTGACAAAGTACACTGCTGAGAGAAGCGGTGGGCAGGTCAGGAGAGGACTGCCGCGCCCTGTGGGTCACCTCTGGGCCATGTATTGAACCCACACTGAAGCAGCTGTGGCTAGCTTGCAGTGCTGTGTCATAACCCATTGCACCACGAGGGAGGGCCCGATTATATTTTATTAAAAAAAAGTAAACTAAAAAATAAAATATAAACATTTTGTGTATATTTTTAAAATAAAAGTGAAGTATCAGGTTTATAATATCATGCAAGTTTCAGGTGCACATCATTTTGGATGTCTTTATAGACCACTTAATGTTGACCAAAATCCTATTTTTGTCCCACTTACAAAAAGAATGTTAACTCCTTTAATTGCATTTTCCTATCCTTCCCTCCTCACCTTTTGGGGATCACCATTTTGTTCTTAGAGTCTATAAGTTTGTGTTTGCTTTATTCTATTGGTTCATTCGCGTTCTTTTTTTTCTCCATTCACATGTGAGTGAAGCCACACTGTCTGCTTTTCTCCTGACTTATTTCACTGATGACCCTTACACACACCCTCACACACACCCCTGGGAAGGAAACCATGAGGGCCCATTCTCCCTGCAGCGTCACATTTGCTGCAGGCCTCCGGCCTTTGCGTGGGGAAGCGCATCTTCCAGGAAGGAAACAGCCACGATGGGGAATTTCTGCATTTCTCCCTGGGCTTCTTCTTGAGTGATGGTGACACTTCTTTCCTTTTCGTGGCAGTAGTGCTGTCAGGAGGCAGCCCAGCCCAGCCTACTCCCAGCCAAGTCCTGGAAGGACAGAAGGAAGCCTGTGCCCCTTGGCTGAGGCATCATGCTCCGACTTTGCCAGAATCTGCTGCTCCTGGTGGTCACTGCGGTCATTGTTTCCAAAAGTGTCCACTCCTGGGGCTCACCCACAGTGGTGAGGAAATTCCAGGACATCCCCAAGGACTATGTCTATGTACAGCAGGCACTGTGGTTTGCTATGAAAGAGTTTAACAGGGAGAGTAAAGACAAGTACACCTTCAAGGTGGTGGAGGTTCTGAAATCCCAGGAGCAGGTTGGTGAACATTTACTCCTCACTCTTCCTATGTCCATGGTCATGGAGGGGCCTATTGTTCAGAGATGGTTATGTGACTAGGGAGTCAAAGTCATGAGAGAGATCATTAGCCAAAAATTATTAAGTTTAGGAGTTTTGGAGGGACACTCCCTGAATTTCACTTTATTTTCTATCCTTATGGGATGAAACAATGTATCCATCAAGTTAATTAAAATTGGTTATAGTCCCAGAGAAAGTAGAGGAGTCAAATAAGAAAGGCCCAAGTTTGGGACAATTTAGGCTGATACCAAAATGAGTACTTTCAGGGATGGATAATGATAGCAGTAAACAAGCAAAGAAAGTGCACGTTCATCATTTGCTGAAAGGAGGAACTAGGAGGGAAGTCTCTTCTTAAGTGAAAAATGTTAGATGTAACTGGGAAATCATCCTTTGCAACCATAATGGTAGTAACCAATTCATGAGCATCAATCTTATAACCTATGATCATTGGGTGAGAGTTGGGAAATGATTAGTGCAGGCATGACTTTAATGGTAACTTCATGCAATGGTGAGAAGATGCCCTTTTAATCAGGGTATATGGTAAATGCCTTCGTTCGCAAGTGCTTGCCAACACAGGGGCAAAGTGACATTAAGCACCTGATGTGAGGTACTTAAAGGACACTTCACTATATGTGGTATTCTACCACAAAATGATATCCTGAAGCTCAGCACAAAGAGTTAAACAAATTCAAATTAGGGAATAGTCTACAGACACCTTAAAAATACATATCTCATGAAAGACCAGGAAAGTAAATAGGCTAACTTCATTATTAAAAGAGAACTAGGAAGCATGATAGAGCGTCCTTGGTACAAGGGACTGGGGAGGATGGAAGCCCACGGATAATGTATGAAGTACTAAAATTGCCAAAGCATGAAAGTGATCCATTCTAAGCAGTTCTCAATTCTGGGACGGCTTCTATTCCCTAAGTATTTCCTGACTAGCTATGAAGATGATACACTGCTGCTATTAATTTCCCAAGTGCTCATAAACAAGCCATTAGCTTTCCCTGGAAAAGATTCTTTGGGGAACAGTTGTCTTGCTTTAGAACAATTTTCATTAGTTTCAAATGAAATTTCTTGATGAGAAAGAGACAGAGAAACAAGATATCCAGGTAAGAAACCACCTCCCTACCCCATAACCCCAAAACTCTGGCAAGGAAACTGTTGGAGGGAAGGTAGAGAGACATTCTTTGCCATAAGCAGTCACTCACATGTTCGCTGGTCAAAGATGACATGACCTTACACATCCTTTCAGGAAATTTAATTTTTAAATTACTTGTTAACAGGTCACAGATAGTTTGGACTACTTTCTTGAAGTCAAAATTGCCCGAACCATGTGCAAGAAAATTTCAGGAGAAAATGAAAACTGTGTATTACAAAGCAATCCCAAAATGCAAAAGGTATGTGGTTGACACCTGGGAGTGATGGTTTATGGGCCACACAGTGGAAAATTGATAGACCAAAGTTGTTTCAATGTTTTAGTTTTCTTCTCATAAAATAAGTTATATGGTTTGGTCACCTGTTTACATAATTGTACCATTTTGGGAATACAAGTCCTCACCAGACATGTGCACCTGCTCCCCCCACCTTCCCCCAAAGCTCCGGTGCATGCACACCATCACCTTAGCCTCCACCCCTCCTTCCCCACTCCTGTGCCCACTAGATGTTCACAGTCTAAGGGTTATTTTTCTTGTATCTTGGCAGTCTGTTTCCTTTGGTTATTTATTTTCCACCAATGACTGAAACTGTCTGGCAATTGTCTTTCTCTTTCGGACTTATCTCAGCATAATCCCCTCAAGATCCATCCATTTTGCCCAAAAAGGACTATTATATCTTTTTAAATGCTGAGCTATTCCATTGGTTACATTTTCCACCATGTCTTTATCTAGTTGGGTCATGGAATCCATGAGTTCTGACTACTGTGAATACAGGGTGCACGCCTTTTCATATTCCTTTTGCAAATACTTAGGAATAGCATTGCTGGATCCTTTTCAGTTCACCGAATTTTCCATACTGCACTATCAGTTCCTCACCGGCATCCGTGGGTGTACATACCCACAGCAGTGAATGTGTGCTCTTTTTTCTCTCCACATCTTCACCTACATTTGTTGTTTCCAGGCCATTCTCGTAGGGGTGAGTTGATATTTCAGCTTTCCTGTCTAAACCATATTCTGATCATATTCAGGACTGATGATTCCTGATGTTCTAGACATAGGATACTTTTTCTATTATCAGCTGCTGTGTCCATCTTCCTCTCTCCCTCACCAGTGTGCCATTTCCAAGTGCATTCTCTCACTTGCTCTCCACTGTGGCTTATAGCAACATGTATTCGTTATTTCTCACTCTATTGCTGTTTGGGCTAGGCTCTGCTTGGCAACTCTTTTGCTTCCTGTGGTGTATGTTGGGGCAGGAATTTACCAGATGGCTGTTCTACTCATGTTTCTGGTCTTGAAACAGCTGGGCATTGGTGAGGCAACTTTCTCAATGCTCAGGGTCTCTCCATGAGCAGACTTCTAGAGTAACAAATCATGGATTGTCTAGGACTAAATGGTTTCCTGGGACCCAGGACTTTGAGAACTAAAACTAGTGAAACCCTAGAGAATCTGTGATGAATCTGTCATCCTACTTTTGAGCTTCCTTACCTGTTTGTGACAAGACCTCAAAGAGGAGGAAGCCAAAGTTGAGACCAGCCCTAGACCTTTGGCTTGGAGGTCCCCACATATTCCTTTTACCAATTTTCATTCCTTTTGTCAGAGCAGGTCATTAGCCCAGTCAGGTTCAAGTGAAGGGCATAGACTTCCTGGAGCCCTCTGTGTGGGTAGAGCATCCTATATGCACTGGAAGGAAAGGGGTTGATGGCAGCCATCTTAGACTTCCCAGCACCCTCTATGGATGCCACCTGCACAGCAGAAAGCATGGCTGACAGAGCAGGCTTCCAGCTGGGAATACCAGAAGCTACTTTTCTTGACTGATCCTAATAGTCCAGCTATTGAGATTTACATAATTTAAAAAATTTATGGATAACCTGAGAGATGTTGAGCTATTCCCAAGACTTCCACCCCTATGGCCCCACAAGTCTAATATTGTCTCCTACATTCATTCAGTCTTTTGCTTCTTCATGTCCCAGATGAAAGACGTTCCCAGCTGGATCTGGTTGTTACTTGGTGCTTGTTCAATGGGCTCTACCATAAGGGAACAGGTTAACTCTGTCTTAGTTAGAAATTTCCTAATTCTTCTCATATCCATTTTGCATTTAAATTTAATTCTTTTAATTATGTAAATACTTTCTAAGAATATATTCTCAAAAAAATATAAATGATAAAGGTGACATCACACCCCTCTGGGAGGCTTGAGGATCTTTCACTTCTTTCCCTAGGAGTTCCTGGGATCATTTGAGTGGAGATTACCAAGATAACTTTATTATAAGTTTGTCTAGATAATAGCCTTTCTTCTTTCTTTGATCTTAGTAACTGCTGATTTTGTGTATTTGGATGTAACTTCCTTTTTTACCTTTCCAAATTTGTCCTGACAATCATCCCATAGAATTTATTTTCAATTTTTCACTTTCATAAATGAAACTACATATGTATTTATAAATATTTACATTGTATCCTTTATTTATATTTATTCCCTAAAATAATGGATTTATAATATATATAACCATGTCAATTAATGTATGTCTAAAAGACAAGACTTATTTAAGTATAAATAATGATAGATTAGTAGCTGCCAAAAATTGTCCATACATGCTCAAATAAAAACTATTTTTACATTCTCATGAGAAGTGGGCACATCAGGACTTCAGGACACCACATCAGGACACCAAACTGCAAATAGAGACTACAGCTAGAGGGAGGATTCTTATTACTCAATAATAGAAATCATTTTCACTTCAGTAATAGTTCAAAATTCAGGTAGAGAATGTGAGCAATATACCAAATACCCAATTGCTTGCTACTCGGATTTTATAACATCATTTTAGTAGATTGATTTTAAATATATTCTAACAAGTATTAAAAATATCTATTATTCATCCATTCCACTCTTCTCGAAGATAACCACTCTCCTAAAATATTTATCTCTGCATGTAAAGTTTTGTGTGATTTTCAAACTTTTGGTCTTTCTTATGCCACAATATGCCTTGAGATTTATTCATGTTGGCATAGTCCTATTATTTTTGCCAAATGATGACTTATGCCTGTCGCTGTATATACAAATGGACTAAAATTGGTTTTATTATTGTATATTAAGCTCTTACATGACTAGCTCACACTATATTTCATCCTGTTTCTATTTTGGACACTTACGGTGGTTTTAATTTTTCACTCTCGACACTGCTGCTATTGACAGTTCAGCCCTATGTTCACAGCAGAGTAGGGTCCCCCTGGGTGATGTCAGGGTGGGCTGCCATGTTATGGGGCACGTGCAGCTCCCATTGCTCTGTGCTAGCCCACACATCCTGCACAACTGCAATTTTTCTCTCAAAATTGATTGGATCGACCTATCTTCCCCATGATATGTCATGTTCATTTCCCCTCAACATTGTCAACCTTTTGGGCTACGAATCTTAAATTTCTCTGGTCTGAGATATGTAATATGTTATTTGCTTATTCTTTCATTTTGTATCTCCCTCATCTCTAGTAAGGTCAAAACATGTTTTATTTATATGTTGATTATTTGTTTTGTCTCTTTTAGATGTTCCTTTGCACCTTTATTGTTGCATCCAAACCCTGGAAATTTGAACTCACTATGCTGAAGAAACAATGCCAAGTTGCCTAATTATCTTCTAGTGCATCCTGGTACTCTCACATACATTTTAAAGAAGTAAAGACACTTGCAAAACATTTAAATAACACCACTGACGAATTAAGTGCATGTGTGTGACCTTTTTGCTTTTTGTGTGTTTTTGGGGTGGGGGCTAGTTCCAAGGGTGGGCTGCCTTTTACAGCATGGAGCAGCGTTACACAACCATTCTGGGTGGGATAATTTCATGGTTGATGTGGGCAAATGGCAAAGGAATCTGGAGCCTTAGGCATATCTCACATGCCTCTTATGCTGACGCAGTGCACCCAACACACAGGCAAACCAGCAGAGAGGAAGGCAGCAATTGAAGCTCCTGGCCCCTGTGATCTACTGGGCGTCTGTATTTATAGGTGTGCGTGCTTCGTGCTTGTGCTCCTAAGTCTTTCTTACATGGGATCACATGTGGGTCATGAAACTTGGGAGGAAAACAAAGTTTCTGGTGGTGGTTGCAGAGGCAGGTGGCAGGAGGTGAAAAAGAGCCTGAGTTACCCCATGTTCCTTGCAGGCAGCCTCTTCTGGCTTTTTATTCATCAATGAACCAGGGCAACTTGCTACCACTGAATGCAAGAATGTACAAAAAATGTTCCCATACTTCACCAAATTGAACGCCAAACTGGTAGCTCTTTCTGAAGGAAATTGCTTTCTATTGCTTTAAGCTGGCGAGTAGTTTCTGAGGTTTCTGAGGATCTAGGTTCCTGGAGAGTGTGCATCCATGGATTTTTTTTTTTAAAAAATTTTAAAATTGATTTGTTTGTGCATACAGAACTGGGGTACAGGCCAGAGGTGCAGAGGTGGTGAGAGGCTTCATCAGAGACAGAGTGGGGAGCAGAAAATGCAAATCATTGAAGTACACTGCTGAGGGGAGCAGCCTGAAGGTCAGGAGAGGTCTGCCATACCATATGGATCAACTCCGGGGCAGGCGGGGATTGAACTCAACGGAAGTGGCTTTAGCTTCTTAATGCAACGTTTTAACCTGCTGAGCCAGCAGGGAGGCCTCATCCATGGATTTCTAAAGAAATTTTCCTGCTGGGTCATCTGGGAAGACACTGCCCAATGACTTAGAATAGTATGAAACTACACCCAACCTGGGAGCTAGTTTGATCTTTTTAGAGATTTGTGTTATACCCTTTGTTTTGAATTACAGCAGAAAATATGCTTGGTGCATGGAAAGGGAGCTGCACATGTGTGTGTGTGTGTGTGTGCATGTGCACAGAAAGTACTGCTTATCTAACACTGCATGACTAATCACCCTGTCCTTAGTGGCTTGAGCAATACACCTGTCTCTCAAAGTTTCTGGGATCTGAGGGTGATTTGACTGGTCGTTTCAGATGTTACCTCTCACAGGATTGTATTCAGATGTAGCTGCTCAGGGCAGCCCCTCCTTGGAAGTTTAGACTCTGGGGAACCCACTTCACAGGCAATTCTCTTATGACCTCAACTTGTTGTTGGCATGAGACGGGGCTTCTGTCGTTCATGTGAACCCCTCACAGGGTTGCTGTTTGCTTCATATGGTAGCACACTGGCCAGGGCAGAGTGTTCTGAGAGACCAAATGGAGGCCAAGTCACACGTTGAGAACTAACTTAGGATATCACATGCTATCGCCTCTTCCTGGTGCTTTTGGTCACTGTGGGGTAAAGGAAACAGCTCAGGCTTTTGTGCCGTTGGCCTCTGCTATCAGGAAGTGTCTGGGGCTATTCTTGTTACATGGCCTCAAGGTGAGGACTCTGTTCTCCTACTGCACTTCTCCACCCACCTCTGCTTCTGCCCTCAGCCCCATCGCCACTGGGGCAAAGCTGAGCTGCCTCAGCCCTTGACCTCTGAGGTGCTGGTATTCAGAGCAGCTGTCTCTAATCGGTCCTGGAACAGCCCAAGAGAAAGGCTTTCTCCTCTGAGCCTGACCACATGCTGAACGCCTGGAGGGCCTGAGGGGTCCACCACCCTGCGGCAGGCATTTCCATCTTGCCCATAATATCTATTGCAAGAGCTTAAGTCAGTCAGATTTTACTGTTCATGTCTTAGGTCAGCTGGTTAGTATTAGTTGTGCACTGGTCAAAATCAGCTCTTTAAAACTTCCTGGCCCCTGAAGATACATTAAGTCAGTTGAAATAAAACATCAGGGTCAAGACAGCTCTGTTGACCAGTGAGATTTCTGAGTTTTTATTTGCTCCGTTTCAAGCAAGAACATCTTTTTTCCCGTGCTCTATGAGGGCCAGGGAGGAGTCAACTCTAGTCCATATGGGATGTCTAGGACCGCAGAAGATTCTGGGTCTCAGAAGCCCAAGTGGAGATTTGGAACATCGCACGTCCCTGGCAGAGGAGCACAGAGGAGAAGTGGGAGTCACTATTCCCTTTGCACCCCCCTTCACACCCCGAGCGCCTGTCATCACCATCTTGGATTCAGCATGGAAGAACGGCAAAGAGTACTCTGGCTTCTCCAGTTTGATGTTACTTTCTATTGAGTCTTGTATTTAGCTCCATGGCTGTTTGTGGTCTCTGACACTTGAGATGCTGAAGAGACTGTGCAAAGATCCCTCAGCAGATAGTGAAGTGAAACAAAGAAAACATTTGCTCACCGACAGATTTTTTTCTACTGCCTCTCTTGACTCCCATTGCAGGCCTAGATGCCGGCAGGTACTGGCCACCATCTCCTGAATCTGAAAAAACTGAATCTGAAGCCCACAGGTAAGCAACCAGGAGGATGTAGTAGCCACTAGATCCACGCTTCTGGCTGAGGCTCAGACTGGGCCCTTTGTCTTTGGGCAGCTTGGGGCAAGGGATGTCCAGCCTGGTAAACTGTGCCAAACTCTTGGCCTCTGCCCGGCAAGGGCATCACCCAGGGACCACACTCAAGGCAAGTATCTAGACTTCTACTTCCATGGTTCTTCAACATACAGATGTTTGAAATTCCGTTCTGGGGAGAAGAACAATTGAGGGTCCCCCAGTGGGCCCTGAGTGAGGAGTAGTCAGGGTGTCCCTGTAGGAGCCACACCTACCAGGACTACTTCCTGGTCTCCCTTATCCGAAGGGGTAGAGTGTACTCATAAAAGGTCCAGCAGGTTTCCCCAGTGGGCTGAGGCCACAGGGGACCCTCTCTTAGGAGCTGTCCAGTGTGGGAACTGAGTGTAATGAGAGGTTGACTCCTTGGAAGCACGAGTAGGAAAGGCAGAGGGAAAAGGCTTCCTTCTATGAGTGAGTCACAACTGAGAAAGACTAGGGTGGGAGCAGCCAGGAGAAGGTGGGACGGTCTCAAGGAAAACTCTTGGCCAGTCTGGGGTGAGGCAGGCAGGGCACATGCAATGAGACTCAGCTCTGCCCACCCTCAGGGGCTCAGCCAGGAGCCAGGATGCTGCCTGGAGCTTTGTTGGAATTACAGGCTCAAGGGAACCCATCCAGCTCTCCATGGAGGACACATCACAGCAGGGTACATACCACCTGTCCCCTTCACCTTCCAGGGCAGACCCCGCAATGCTGCCTGGTGTGCTGGGCAGTTTACTCGGGAGAGGATCACAGGCAGAGCAGCAGGACAGGGAGACAGGGAGGCAGTAAGCCAGCGGTCTGTTACAATGGCTACCCCTGGAGCCAAGGGCATTCTGCTGGTGAGCTGAGAACCATGGAAATGATTCTGTACCTGCCCTCTGGGACAGGGACCCTGGTCTCCCCGCTATCTCTGCAGTGGCTGGCATGCAGCCCTCGGGCCCTCCCTCTGCCACTACTCTGCTGTTGGTGCTGCCAAGCACAGGGAGACCTGAGCAGAGCATGAGCATGAGCAGATTTTCTTGGAGGGAAAACTGGCTGGTGACCGGTCTTCTGGGGCTGGGGGCACTAGAATGGCATCTAGTGTTGGGGACAATTAAGCTGCTGTGTAGGTGGAGTCTTACTACAACACAACACACCTGTTTGTGCTCCCAAACTCCAGGGGGTGCCCAGGGACAGAGGCAACATGGCGGATGGGGAAGCAGATCCAAGGCCTGGCAATGAATCTCCACCTCTACAGAAAATGTCTCTGGAGTCTGCTTTTGGAAGGTTAGGCAGGGTCTGCACAGCATCTGGTGACCAGTGCCACTGGAGCGCCCCCTGGTCTGGGGAGTCTGTGAAATGCAGTCTCCTTGTATAAGTTGGGGGCCTTGAGACTGAGCACTTCTATGAGGCTCTAGGAGATGCTGCCGCTGAAGGCCGGGTCTCCCCCTGAGTGGAGACTCTCTTCCCTCCTCCCAGCTGCCGTGACAGGGAATGTGTGGGCAAGTTTTCCAAGACAGAGGCCACTTGTGTCCCAGAGGGGCTATGGTCCTGTCTGGGTGCATCTGACCTCTGGGATCCCTGAAAGGCACCTCTAGACAGAGGTCAGGCTCAGGAGCCTGGACACAGCAGGTCAGACAGCTGAGCTCATAGGATGTGTCCCTGGAGCAGCCCAGAAGGTCCCTGGGAGGAGGACCCCAGGCCAGGGCCCCAGCTGTCCTCTGCGGTGACCCATCAGTGCACAGCCCTCCCTCTGGAAGCATCACACGAGCGTCTTGACATGCTGATGTTTAATGATCTCTCTACAGGATGAGGGTGCGCAGGAGGAATTCCTGCATGAGGACTTGTGAGACCCAGCTGTCTGCAAAAAAGGCGCCACGGAGCCTGATGCTGCTCAGCACAGCCGCTGCCTGCAGGAAGGCTTAGGCCACTCTGGGGGTGTATCCTCACTCAGTGGAACCCCACCAAGCACTTCTTGTGCAGCAGTTCAAAGGTCCCTTCCCAGGGCTCGGTGCTGACAGTGAAGAAGCAGGTGAAGGTCTGAGGGAACAAGCACAGGGGTGAGTGTTGGTTCACAGAGGAGCCTCAGGGGTTGGGCTCCAGCGCTAATGGAGGATCCAGCCCCACCTTCGTTCCTGGAGTGAGCAGCTGGGCTGCAGGCTCTGTGCCTCTTGTGCAGACCCCCTGGACCCTAAATGTCCATAAGCAGGGACCAACCTGACATGATGGTTGCTAGTCATTTTCCCAGCCCTGACCTGTGACCCCGGGGGAATCCCACATGTGCCAGAGTGATTCATGATCTGAGAGGAGGGGGAGTCTTTCCGAGTGGGAGTGGTCTCTGAGGGCCCTGACTAGGATGGCTTGTCCTAGACTGAGGATTTCCATCCCAGGAGTGACAGTTCAACAGCCCCCAAGGCTGCGTCTAGAAGGGCGGGCAGGGTTGCCTCAGCCTTTGGGCGTTGGATTCTCGATTCTGGCAGGACAACTCTGAGAACAGGCCACCGTGACAAAAGTGATGGTGGTGGGGTCTGACTTCCTCCTTTTCCAGAGGCAGAGATGGAGATGATGAGGATCAGAGAAGGGCCATCTGCTGTGGCCCAAGATTGCAGAGGAAGGGTGAGTAGCCACCTACATCAATGTGGTCAGGGGCCAGGCAGCTGGCCTGGAGGGAGAGGGTAGAGTCTGGATTTTATGTTGGCACAGCCTAACTTGGCACCCTCATTCACCGAGGCAGCGTCTGAGTTGTGCCCCCAAGGGAGCTGGTGTTCATCTTACATTGTTCAGGTCTGCAGTTTCTTGAAAGGGGCAGTTGTCAATGTCCTCTTCCAACTTTCCACACGTGGTTCTGCGAAGCAGCAGCTCCATGGAGAAAGCCAACACATAGCCAATCTGTGGTACATATGGAGAAAAAGTGGGAACCCCTTGTCCACTAGTGCTGCTCCTGAAGAGCGTGCAGTGCAGAGGGTAAAACCAAGCTTTCCAGAGAACAGGCTCGTGGGTGTGGTGGGGACCCTGGGGTGGATAGGGACCAGCTCCCCACCAGGAATGTCACCTCCACCTGCAGCCCCATGTCTCCATGGCACCCCTTCCTGACTTGTGTGACAAAATGTCACACAATCACAACATGCGCAAACACACACAGTCTCTCACACACACACTCACAGGCACAGTGGCCTCAGGAAACTATTTTCCCATGAATTTGCTTTGCTCATCTCCTCTCCATTCTCCTTCCTCCTTTGCTTGTGCCCCAGTGCACCGCATCATCCCCCAGCACACACAGGTCTGCCTCTGAGCAGACCTAGAGCTTCTGGGTGGAGACCTTCTCCCTTCTTCCAACTCTTCAACTAAAGGCCCAGCCCACAGGTACACCCACAATCATCCATCTACACATGTACACATTCAGACACATATCCACACACCTACACTCTTACATGTACTCACACACACTCTCACACACACATGCACACACACTCACACCACTCACACACAATCACGGCAGATATGCTACCTCGGCAAAGTGTGCCATTGTTTATTCTGCAGCCAGGTGGATATAGGCATCTGGGCTCCTGCAGGTGTTTCTAGAAGTGTCATTATAGAGAGAACATTTGGATGAGGAATAATATAAATAAATAAACCCACTTGCGTAGTAGGGACACAGGAGGAACCCAGGGTGAGAGCGGTCTGGGAAGAGACCTTTCCTCTAGCAGCTCTCAGCTGAGGAGAGTGTACGCCCCTCTCTTTCTCTTTCTCTCTCTGTTTTTTTCTAAGTATCTTGCTTTTCTGTTTTCAACTTATCTCTTCCAGCATTTTCTGACTAACTCTTTTCCTTACCAGTATAGCCTCTCATAAAGAATATTAATGACATTCTTCATAAACTATGTCTTAAAGATTGAAAACAAAATATATTGTAGGTTAGTAGACACTGACCAAATTTTTAGGAATTTTCATGTTGTATCTTTTATGAAAACTGAAGCTGAATAAGATGTTATTCTCCTGTAGTTTATGATCTTAAAATGGGAAACATGATCCTTGGTAAGACACCCCCTAGTCCTGACTTACCTGTACTATCAGGAAAGGGCAGCTGGACCGGAAGCGGTGTTCCTACCTGTTCCCGCCAGGAATTGAGAACATGCACCAGCCTGTAGGCGTTCACGTCTCTGCTCTTCTCATTGAACACATGCAAGGCGTACTCCACGGTGGCGGGGAAGTAATATTTTATAACATAGCCCTCATCACAGTCACTTCCATCATGCAGGTGCCAATTGTAAGACAGGGCGTGGGGACCCAGGAGAAGCAGGAGCGCTGCCCAGGGCAGAGTCCACCCCCAGAGCTGGCACGACATGGCTGCAGCACCTGGCACCCCCGGCCTCCGACTTCCCAGCCCAGGCTCCCACCCTGCCAGCTCCCTGGCAGCAGAACAGCCTCTCCCCAGGCTCCTTCCTGCCGCTGCGCCCTGTCCCTCCCACATGTGACCCTGCCTCCCCCAGCCAGAGCTGCTCAAGTGTCCCTTGTCAGCACAGTGTCCCCTGTCAGCACAGCGGGGCAAGAGCAGGGTGAAATGGGGTGGGCAGGGCCAGCCATGGAGGTGGGGCCCCTCTAGCCAGTGCAGCACCAGCGCTCCCTGAAGAGCCTCCTTGGGGAGAGGAGAGCTTCCTCTGGACACCCCAGAATCAGATACACTGGGACTTGGGACCAAGTGGCACGGTGGGGGGGAGGGGGAGTGACTCCAGGGCACAACAGGAGGCTGAGGGCAGAGAGAACATGGGAGAAATGATGAGCTCCCAAAAGCCAACAGTAGGGGAACAGTGGCACACCTGGAGGGGGCTCTGGGAAAGGACTGAAAGGTCTGCAGGGTGTGGGCTCTGGGCCCAGCGTCAAGCCCCTGAGGCATTACTTTCTCTGTGCCCTGCGCCAGCCTCCTGATGCAAAGATGGGAAAGACGCGGGTGCTTTTGGTGACAGCCAGCCAGACACCATCTTTGTGGGCACATAGGAACTTTGGCAAAGATAGCAGCTGTGTTCGGAATCCTAAGTTATAGGGGAGTCAAAGACAGAGAGAGCACTTAGGGCTCGGGAAGGATACGTGCATTCAGCTCAAGAGCACTTTCTCAACACAACTGGCTGCAGGCGCAGCTGGACAGAGCTCTGGGGGATTGGGTGAGGTGTCACGGGAGCAGCCTGTCTGGTGCCATAGAGCCCATTGCTCATCACAGCAGCACAGTGTAGCTTCCAGGAGCATTGTCACTGCTGTTGTGATTAACTGTCCCTGGATGTCAGTCAGGGTGTAGCTGCAGATGGAGCGTGCAGCCTTGGCTGGAGGGGCCGTGGAGCCGGCACAACTCCATGAGGATCTTGTCCACACGGTCATCCTGAGTCTCCTTTGATAACTGGATCACTAGCGTCTACCTGCTCCCCATTGTGTGTGGGCCCTGAGGCCATGTTGATCCCCGACCTTTCTGAACACAGAAACACAGAGCATCCATCTCAGATTTCATAATCCCAGTACAAATCTCTATCTACTCCTGTTAAAAATCCCTAATTGCAGACCAGTTTTTTCATACACATCATGAGTTAAAAGTGAACCAAAAGAATGTTCTGGGGCCGTCCCTGGTGGTGTAGCAGATTAAAGCACAGCACTAAGAAGCTAAAGCCACCTCCGCATGAGCTCCATCCCGCTCCATTTTTAGTAGTCTTAGGAACTTCCACTCAGTTCTCCTTAGTGGTTGTACCACTTTACATTCCCACCAGCAGTGTAGGAGAGTTCTTTTCTCTCAACATCCTCACCAACATTTTTTTTTTGCTCGTTTTTGTTGTTGTTGTTTGTTTATTTAAATATTTATTAATTTATGCAGATGGGGTACAGGTCACAGGTACAGTAGCAGTGAGAGGATTCACCAGAGACAGAGAAGGGAGCAGAACAGGTAGATTGACAAAGTACATTGCTGGGGGGAGCAGCGGGCGAGACAGGAGAGGTCTGCTGTGCCAAATGGGTCACCTCCGGGGCTGGGAATGGGAACCACACTAAAGCAGCTGCAGCCAGCTTGTAGTGCTGTGTTCTAACCTGTAATGCCATCCGGAAGGGCCAAACTGGTTTTTTAAATATGTGCCATTTTTACTGGTGTAAGGTGGTATCTCATTGTGGTTTTGATTTGCATTTTCCTCATTACAAGTGATGTTGAACATTTTTTCATATGCCTGTTGGCCATTTGCATTTCTTCTTGGAAGTGTCATTTTAGCTCTTCTGCCCCCCACCTTTTTTTAAAAAAGGTTTATTTATTTTATTTATGCATACAGAACTGGGGTACAAGCCAGAGGTGTAGGGGGGCAGTGAGAGGATTTACCAGAGAGAGGGGGGAGCAGAACAGGCAGATCAATGAAGTCCACTGCTGAGGGGAGCAGCGGACGGGTCAGGAGAGGTCTGCTGTGCCATCTGGATCACTTCCGGGGCGGGCGGTGATCGAACTCATGCTGAAGTGGCTTTAGTTTGTTAGTGCTATGCTTTGACCCTCTGCGCTACCAGGGAGGGCTTCTTCTACCCATTTTTTGAATGGGTTATTTGCTGTGTTTTTGTTGATACTTGTTTACTCTCTGTAGATCTTTATAATCAATCCCTTATTGTTAGTATTGTGTGCAAAAATTTTCTCTTGATCAGTGGGGTGTTTCTTTGTTTTGGTTAATGTCTCTTTTGCTATGCAGAAGTTATTTAATTTTGTATAATACTAGCTGTTTATCTTTTCCTTCATTTTATTTGCTTTAGGTGATGTGTCTTTAAAGATATTACTGATATATATGTCATGTAGTGTTTTGCACAAAAAGATTAATTCAAAAGGGCACTTGAAACCTTATATTGAAACACAATTTACAATAGATAAGCTATCGAGCAACCCCAAAATAGACAGCAGGATCAAGAAGATGTGGTATATTTGCACAGTGGAATATTACTCAGCAACCAAAAAGGATAAATTCATGCCCTTCACATCAACAGGGAGGGAGCTGGAAGGGATTATTCTCAGTGAAGTAAGCCAGAAATAAAAATATTGAATGGCTTCACTTATAGGAGGAATGTAGAGAAACCAAGTAAGGAATCAGAAAAAAAAATGTAATTATAATAAAGTAAAAAATCAAAATCATCAGTCAACTATAGATCAGAGATATTCCTTAGGGGAGAAGGAAGGGAAAGAATCAAGACAGGGGCAGGAAGAGCTCAAGGGACTATGGTGATGGTACTCAGGTGGTTTAGTGGTGGGAATTTCATGGAGAAAGCATACATTGTACAAAAATGAAGGATGATGTAATGAATATATTAAAAGAAAAACAACAAAATAACTGTCCATACAGTGGTCCTGGCATATTTACCTAAATTTTCAAAGAGCAGATAGTTTCTATCATGTGTATTTCTTTTGCACACAATACTAACAATATGGGACTGATTACAAAGATCTACAGAGAGCTAACAAGGCTTAACAAAAACACAGATGATAAAAAAGGAGAAAAGCTCACAAAATTGTTTTCTTTTTATAAGATTGGTATTTCTTACTATTAAAACTTGACAAGAAATAGATAAGAGCTGAAAATGTGAATAAACAGAAGGACTTCAATGCTTGGCATGCCCTGGGAATGGAGCATTGGTGGGCAAAGAACAAAAAAAAGCTGACTGTCTAAAATTTATACCGTGATACAAGGATAGTTCAAAAAATTATTACTTTAATGAATTAAGGGGAAAAGACCGTCTCTATCTTGTTACAGGGGGGGGAAAAATAAAGCATATGATGAACTATACTTAGTCTAAAAGAAAGGAAATTCTTTGCAGGCCAGTATAAGAATTGAGATTGCTTTCTCTGAAAAGGAGCTAAACTGAAATTAGGATTAAAAATAGCAACACCTGCTTTGCAGGTTGATGCATGCCTAAGTCACTAAGATATGAAAAGATCTTGAGTAAATGGTGTGAGCACTTAATAAAAAGTAAGATTTGAAAAGGACTTGATTTAAAAAAAAAAAAAGACTCATTGGATCAAGTGAGACTCAGTCATGCTACATGTATGCATTAAGTCACCTGAAAAGATAACTATAAAAAGTAATAGAAATTAAGCAGAATATCGTCATTTAAAATGTTAGAAAGAGAAGGAAAAGTGGTGATTTACCTGTGAGTAATTTAAAAAATCAAAATAATTTGAAGGACTTTACAACCTATTTGGGTGTAGAGGAGGAGGCCTGAGATGGCGATGTCCTTTCATAGCTAAGCCCCGCAATGCCTGATAACAATCTGCCACTTCCTCACATAAGTGGGTTTCTGAGGTATTATGAGGTCATATGATTCCAATGAAAACTCTAAAGGATTTATGCCATTAGAGTAGACAGAGGTGTTCTAATTCCAAACATGTAAAAACTCTATTTTTTTAAGATTTATTTGCTTATGCATACAGAACGAGGGTACAGGCCAGAGTTGCAGGGGTGGTGAGAGGATTCACTAGAGACAGAGCGGGGAGCAGAACAGGCAGATCGACTAAGTCCACTGCTGAGGGGAGCAGCGTGTGGGTCAGGAGAGGTCTGCCACGCCATGTGGGTGACCTCTGGGGCCAGGGATTGAGCATCTACAAAAGCAGCTGCGGCCAGCTTGCAGCACTGTGTCCTAACCCGTTGTGCCACCAGGAAGGGCTCCCAAACATGTAATAATTCTATAACAAAGTAAAATTGAAAATGTGAGAAGTTATTTCTAAAAAAGAACACCACCTCCTGCTCTATCTTGAACACTTTGTTAATTAGATGAGTAGGAGGAAATAGTTCAGTCAGAATCAGACCCAAGCAAGTTTCAGAACAAACTGTCTGTCAAAAAGAAGATAAATTTGTTTATTATATTTGTAAATTTCTGATACGTTTAAACCTTAAAACTTTATGTAAAGGAAAGGACAGTGAGAAATCCAATAGAATGGCTTTCTCTGTGATGGGGAAATGGTTCCAATGGTAGTCATCAAAGGAACATTTTTGAAGGATGTGATGAGAGAAAAGAACTTTGGAGACACTTTTTAGCATCTTTTGTGGGAGCTTTAAATAGTCAAGGTGGACGGCCTTGGAAAGCAGGATGGCCTCGCAGGAGGGAGGGATTCACCCATTATGCCCCATGCCTTCATGTTTGCCCTTGGTCATCACGCCAGGGATTTTTCAGGCAAACCATAACCCATGTCTCCAGAGGAAGAAAGAAATATTTAGAGATTTTGGGGCATTCACAGAACAGGGAAAACAATGACCTTTTCTCTTCTCAGGTAAGAGTGTGAGCGCTGGCCCTCCTTGGTGGTGCAATGGGTTAAGATGCAGCACTGCAAGCTGGCTGCAGCTGCTTCATTGCTAGTTCAATCCCCCTCCAGGGAGGTGATCCACATGGCACGGAAGACCTCTCCTGACCCGCCTGCTGCTCCCCCTCAGCAGTGTACTTCGTCCATCTGCCTGTTCTGCTCCCCACTCTGTCTCTGGTGAAGCCTCTCACCACCCTTGCACCTCTAGTTTGTACCCCAGTTCTGTATGCATAAATAAATCAATCTTAAAAAAAAAAAGAGTGTGAGTGCTTCGAGAAGATCCAGCTGTGCATTATTTAAGTGCATCAATATGGATTATAAATGCATTGCATTATGTGTGGGCTCTGGGAGCTCCTGCTTAAATCAGGCTTTTGGGGTGAGCTTCTGGGATCACCAATCTGCCCCTAACTGTGATCTTGGACTTTCCTTTTGAAAGCTCTGAGGAACAGGTCAGGTGCATAGGCCTTGACCTAAGTAAGTAGCTACAAATTTTACCCCAAGAAGGACCTGGGACTGGCAGATGACCTTGTTTGACCCTGGGTAGGGCTTGGGAACAGTCCCTTTCTCCTAAACTAGAGAACTATTCATGAAGGGAGGCTACTCTGGGAGCAGGGGCAGATCATTGCCCATCCTCCTGCCCCCAAGCTCCTAGATCAGCATCAGGCATGGGTGGGATGGGCTCAGTGCATTGGGGCATCTGACCCCTGAAACAAGGAAAAAGCATGGGACTGATCAAGGACACAAGAGGAAGCTAAATTCCTTCCAGAACCCTATAGGATAAGGAGAGATGACCAGGAGGAACTGTGACTGGGAGGGAGGCTGATGGACTGCCTGGGAGCACAGGGACTACTTGGGGCGTGGGGCCTGGTTTGCTCAGGGGCTAAGAGATCTGTGTGAGACTGAAGCCTGAGACTCTGGCAGGCAGAGTAGCCCTTTCTCTCTCCCAAAGACTCACCAACCAAGGTTCTCAAGGGTGTCTGGCCCAACCACACCCCACCCACTAAGCACCCAGTTTTCTCTGCAGGCCTCAAGTGAAACAAATTTGGTAACTTACTGAATGTATTTTCCTGAATATCATTCCATGCAAAGAGAGGGGCAAGTATGAGCATTCAACAACCAAATGTTTTGTTTTGTTTTGTTTTGTTTTACCACTTACAACCTACTGCCTGGTCTAGGAGTAATTCCACATCCCAATCCTGCCTTTGAGGTATGACACTATTAAACTTAATTCTGTTATTTCCCCTTCATAGACTATAATTACTGGCACGCATTGGCCCCAGGCTTTCCTGCACATCTTTACTCTGTCACATCACCAAATAGTCAGTCTGGCTGCAGGCAGAGCAGGGAGGTGCCCCCCCACCCCAATATAGAGCTTCCTGCGGACTCACCTCAGGGAATAAGGCCCACTGACCACTGGCCCTCACCAAGGGCAAAGTCCCAACAAAACAGTCACTTGTGAGCATTCCTGGAGCTTTGTTCTTTCCGTCTTCATCTCTCTTTGTTCTCCCTGTACTTTTCCTCATCTGACCGTATTTTGTATTTCTTTCTCAGTCCTACCTTCCTTATTTTCTGTCTTTTCAACTCTTTCCTTTTTCTCCTTTTCTCTATTACACAAATAGATTTTAATCAGCTTAGAAAACATAAAATATTTGCTGTATACCCTTAACATTTTCGGCTCATCTGTCTGCAGAAGTCAGCTGCAAAGTCTTTGAATCACTTCATTTCAACAGGTAGAACTTAATGTCTTTTCCTGTTTTTGCTTCTGCCCCACTCAGTAACTTGCTTCGGCTGACATCTAACTAGAGGGCCAGTATAAAGCTTGAAACACTGGTCATACTAATAATTTTGGTGGAAAGGATGGTGTACAGCTTCAGAGGCTGGCTCGTAAAAGTCACAGTGGCTGTCTGCTTCCCCTGGTCCTTGTCTCTCTTGGTCACTTGCTTTGGGTTTCATCAGCCTCTGTGTGGAGCAGATTTATTAAGAGGCATGTGGGTGTTCTTGGGAAACTGGAGAGGCCCTACAACACCCAGCCAACAGCCGTAGTCAATGTCACAGTGAAGCCCTGAACAAGACCTACTCAGCAATCTCACAATTGAATTTCTGACTCATATAGTTTCAAAAACAATTGAGCTTGCTTTAACACACTATGTTTTGAGATAATTAGTTGAAAAAAACCAGGATAAAATCAAGTACATGGATATATACTTTCTCTCTAAAGACTTTGTCTGAATATATGCATCTAGATGAACAAATCCATCCACCCATCTACCCATCAGTTTACTCACCCATCAATCAATCCATTTATCTATGTATCCATTCATTAATAACTTAAATACATAAAAAAAACTTGATTGAAATTGAGTATAATAAAGAGATTTGGACTTAATTGCCCACAGACATGGCTGAAATTGAGATACAAAACTACCCCCTCTCACTGGTTGGGAAAGCTCCTTCTTCAGAGACTCTACCAAGGGATACTTTCCCCTGCTTGTTAGCACTTAGCTGCCTGATGCCCTTGCATGTCCCTGTGCCTCCCACCCCACCCCTCACATGCTGAGATAAGACCCGGGAACATCTTGACCTCAATGTCTTATTCTTAATCTGGTCAGAGAAATGTCCTTCATTGCTTAGAACTATTGGTTCTTCTAGCATATCTACTTGTTCTTTTCTTGTTTCTGATATAGCAGCAGGCAAACTCTTTGTGGTAAGGAGGGAAAAAATGATTAAAAATGGCAACTTGGGTCAACTAAATTGGATGAGGACACTAAGCCTAGTGGGAAGATCAGGGCAGGCGGGGACCCATGTGCTGAAGCCTCAGCTTTGTCAACAGCTCTGGGGGTGGCCCACCTTTCACATTCTGGGCAGCCCAGAGTCCACCAGCTGTAGTCTCCACAGCTCACACAGTGTTTAGCGGAAATCAGGAACAACCATTTTAGAGAAAAAAAAATTATATGTTTCTGTCTCAGTAATGACATGGGGTACAATATTGATTCGTTACCTTTTTGGCCACAATCCAAGCTCTGTGTTTGTAGCCAAGGTAGATAAGATAACAGGCAAAGAATCTGTTCATGTAATTTCACTCCATGACTTTTGCACAACGATGATATCATCTGAGAACACATGCCTGTCATTAAGCAACGTGTGGCTGTTCCTCAGAGTGTTCTAGAAGGAGACCTTTTAGCAGATCAAAGGTGGCAGTATAGTTGGTTGTTGAAGTCAATTCTTTATAAACAGGGAATCATAAAGTTTGGTTTGCATAAGGGTAGATATTATTACAGAACAGATGAAACACACAATAGTGAAAACTAAGACATTGACTGAGTGACTAAAGTCTGGAAATGGCCAGAAATTTAGCAGGAACACTCAGGTGCTTAGTCTCAAGGAAAATAAATGAATGACAGTAAACGGGGACGGCTGCCTGCACACTCTGGGGAAACCCAGATGGAAACACACAGAAGCTGAAAAGCTTCACCGGAAGGAAACAGCCTTGGGGGTGGTTCATGTAACAAGAAGAGTCAGAGCTCATGTCCCCTCCACGGTGGTCTTCCCTGGTCACCGTCATCTAGGGAGAAGCGCTATGGTCCCGATCCTGGGCTCACTGATCTGTGGGAAGGGGTTTCGCTTCCCAAATATCTCCCGTGGGGAGACTGGAGACTGCCACTTGGTCCTGCAGAGCCCTGACACCCACAACTCAGGAGTCCTTTGCAAGTTAAGCATGGGCAGGGCAAAAATCCCTGAATCCATGTTCGATCAGGCTCTCCTTTCATTTCCCTGGAGATTCATGAAAGCAAGCCTTACTGCAAACATTCTCAGGACTCGGTGCCCATGTCTACAAGTGGGAAAAAGTGGGCAGTGGAAGAAATGAGCTGTGTCAGTAATGCTCTGCATAGGTTCCAATGGCTCCCCCATGGCCACTTTCCTAACTACAGGGGGAACTTGGAACATTCCCTCACCTTAAGCAGGGCATATCTTGGTGCTCAAAAACTAGAAAAAAAATATTTGACACAGTGGAAATTAGAAAACTTTGAAGAGTCAATCCCTGGGTCTTTATTAAAGCTAAATTTTTTTTTTTTTGGAACTATCACTCTGAGGAGGTGGGGGGTGGGGAGGTGACAAAGGAGTGACAGGCTATCTGGCTCAAAGTGTCTTTTCTCTTTGAAAAGCACATCTTGCTTCTGGAGACTGGGAGTAGAAACCCTCCTGTTCTTCACACCAGGCACATGTTCTGACTCTTCCCTGATAGAAACCATTCTCCAGCACCCACCTCCTTGCTTTTATAATTGAGTGTTCTGTAAGTTTTGATAAGTTATGCTCTGAATCCTGCTACTCAGAGTGTGGCTCAGTGACCAGAAATATTAGCACCCCTGCTTAAAATGCAGAATGTTCTAGGCTTGCTAGAACTACAGAGCCACAAATGCCAGGGGAGGGAAAGGACCTGGGCACATGGGTATCCACAGAGCTGAAATCTTGTCTGGAAAGAACATGTTCCTAGTCCTCCCAGAGCCCCACCTGCTGCTACAGCTGCAGACTGTGATCGTGTCCTCTCTACAAGCCTGTGCACACAGGAAATTGTGTCCCCAGAGCCATGACCCACTGTGGCCACCAGGGGGCGCCATGTTACACTACTGTCACAGCAAGGCCTCCCAGGGACTCCTGAGGTTCAGTCTCTTTCTCTGCTCCTGCCTCCCTTCACTCTGCCCCTGGGTTCTACTGACACATTCCTCCAAGGGAAGCTCACAGGCCCGCAGTGTGTGACTGCCAGGTTCCTGTACTCACCTTCGAGGGAGGGCCTTGGCACGAGCCTGCCAGCCCCCCGGCTGAGCACAGGGCTGACAGTCCATTGCTGAGAGCCCTGCCAAGGAAGCCCTGGTCCACCCACAGGCCTGGGTGAGCCTGCAGCACCAGGGGGCTACTCTGTCAGGACTCAGTGGGGGCTGAGAGCCAGAGGGACAAGGAAACAGCTGGACACGTTGAGACCTTGCGCCCCACCACCTCCTTCTTAGGGTGAGTCCGCATTAGCAGGGGTAGCTTTGCCTGCTGTCACCCACAACGACAGCTCATCCTTTTTGACTGTGTCCCCAGGTTCTGTCTGCCCTCAGCCTCCTGTTGTGCCCTGAAGTCACCCTCCCCTCCCCCTGTTCCACGTGCTCCCAAGTCCCAGTGTCTGATTCTGGGGTGTCCAGAGGAAGCTCCCCTCTCCCCAAGGAGGCTCTGCAGGGAGCGCTGGTGCTGCACTGGCTAGAGGGGCCCCAACTCCATGGCTGGCCCTGCCCACCCCATTTCACCCTGCTTTTGTCCCGCTGTGCTGACAGGGGACAGTTGAGCAGCTCTGGCTGGAGGAGGCAGGGTCACATGTGGGAGGGACAGGGCGCAGCAGCAGGAAGGAGCCTGGGGAGAGGCTGTCCTGCTGCAGGTGATTGGGCAGCGCCCAGGGAGCCGGCAGGGTGGGAGCCTGGGCTGGGAAGTCGGAGGCCGGGGGTGCCAGGTGCTGCAGCCATGTCGTGCCAGCTCTGGGGGTGGGCTCTGCCCTGGATGGTTCTCCTGCTTCTCCTGGGTCCCCAGCTTCTGGTGACTCAGGGCCTGAGAGCCCAAGAGGACAAAGACAGAGATGACAAAATAAACTTGCAAGACTACTTCGCTGCCACCGTGGAGTACGCTTTGCACACGTTCAACATGCAAAGCAAGGACTTGAACGCCTACAGGCTGGCACGAATCCTGAATTCCTGGACAGAGCAGGTAAGGGATTGTATCTTAGCCCAGAAGCCTGACTGATGGCAGTGGGGTGTGGGATCTCTCAGTTGGATTTGGTCATCCCAAGAGACCATAAAACAATTTTTATCAAGAAATTACATGACAATTTGTGTACATTTTTCATCTCACATGAGCATTATTGTCAGCCATTGTTAATTTTATGAAACAGTTAATGAAAAAAATTCAGGGTCCTCCCTGGTGGTGCAACGGGTTCAGATGCAGCACTGCAAGCTAGCCACAGCCGCCTCAGGGTGAGTTCAATCCCTGGCCCTGGAGGTGACCCATATGGCACAGCAGACCTCCCCTGACCCGCCTGTTGCTCCCCTGAGCAATGTACTTAATTGATCTGACTGTTCTGCTCCCCACTCTGTCTCTGGTGAAACCTCTCACCACCCCTGCACCTCTGGCCTGCAGCCCAGTTCTGTATGCATAAGTAGATAGATAGATAGATAGATAGATAGATAGATAGATAGATAGATAGATAGATAGATAGATAGATAGACAGACAGACAAGTAAGTAAATAAATAAATATTTTAAAACAGTTCAAAATAAGATCCATTAGGGTCAGGGACCTGACAAAGGAAAGGAGCCAGCCAAAAATGGTGCAAGTGATAGACAAATGACATATTCCCAGGAAAAAAGATACCAGGAGCAGAGGACGGGGTTCATGCTCCTCAGTTGAAAACTGCAAGCTGGCAGGCCTCTTTCCGGATCCCTCACATACCGGGGACTCCTCCTGTGTCCCCACCAACGGCACTGATGGCATTTAGACTCTTCCCAGACGATGGCTCCTCATCCAGAATGTTCTCCTTGCAATGGCATCCACATAGGATTTAGCATGAGTCCATTTCCACCAGGCTGCTACATGGGTGATGGGAATACCCTCCTCAAGGAGCACATCTGCTCTGTGTGTGTGAGAGGGCATGAGAGGGTGTGTGAGAGGGTGTGAGAGGGTGTGTGAGCGGGTGTGTGAGGGTGTGAGAGGGTGTGAGAGGGTATGAGAAGGTGTGTGTGAGGGTATGTGACGATGTGAGAGGGTGTGTGAGGGTGTGAGAGGGTGTGTGAGGGTGTGAGAGGGTGTGCGGGTAAACTTGCATGTATCACTGTGTTGGCATGTAGATGTGCGTGGTTATGTTGGGCGGGGGCGGGAGCCTCAGGAACATTCTATCTCTCACTTGGGGCCTTGGGCAGAGCTGGAGGGGGGAAGGACCTCTCCCCCAAGGAGCTCAGATCTGGGGTGTGGGAGTCTGTCCACTGTTCCTGCTGCCCGTGCTCTGCTCTCAGCCTGACCTCGCACCCGGGTGCTGTAGGTCTGCTCAGAGGCAGACCTGTGTGTGCTGGGGGATGATGGGGTGCACTGGGGCACATGCAAAGGAAGAAGGAGATTGGAAAGGAGACAAGCAATGCAAATTCATGGGCAAATAGTTTCCTGAGGCCACTGTGCCTGCTCGTGTGAGTGTGTCTGTGTCTTGTGAGTGTCTCTGTGAGTGTCTGCGTGTGTCTGTGTTTGCACGTACTGCCGACTGTGTGACATTTCCTGTAACAAGTTGGGAAGGGACATCATGGGGACATGGGGCTGCAGGGGGGGTGACAGTCATGGTGTGGGAGTTGGCCCCCATCCACCCCAGTGTACCCCCAAGCCCACCCGCCTCTGTGCTCTGGACACCCCAAGCCTGGGTTATCCCCACGGGCTGAGCAGGCCCTCCCTGCACTGCACACTCTTCTGGAGCAGCACTTAGGGGGTAGGGGGGTCCCACTTTTTCTCTCTGTGTTCCCAGATTGTGGGGATGATCGCATTCTCCATGGAGCTGCTGCTTCGCAGAACCAGGTGTGAGAAATGGGAAGAGGACATTGACAACTGCCCCTTCCAGTCAGGTCCACAGCTGAACAATGTAAGACACGTCAGCTTGCCAGGGACGCAGCAGCGGAAGCGTCATGGGGGGCAGTGGTGTGGGGCAGAGTCAGGGCCAGACTGGGCCCCTGGGGCAGGGGCAGAGACCTGCTAGGCCCATGCTAGGCTGCAGGAAGGCACAGCAGGCAGGCAGTGTCGAGGGCCCCCTGCAGGCCCGGGTCCAGTCTGAGATCCTGTTCTGCACACTCACCCTTCTGGGTTCCACACGGAACCTACTGGATTTGGATTGTGCCTTACATCTTCCTCTCTGTTATTCTGCTCCAAATACAGACTTTCTTTCCTTGCAAATTATCCAGCTCCTCCCTGGGCAGGAGAAGGGACATGTAGGACCCACACTACTATTTGAGTGGCTTGCTCAGTGTCCCACTGGGACGATGCCCAGACTGAGAGGAGACAGACATAGGGAGGTTGTAGTGAACCTTGTGGGGAGGCCCTTTTAGGGGAGGGGGCCCTGAGACAGGGACTCATGGAAGGGTCATCCCTTTCTTGCTTTCAGGGTCAGGAATCGTGCAGGGATAGAGTGTGCTTCCCTGAAACCAGACCTGGGATGGGACTTGACCTCAGTGGCTGCCATGTCAGGAGAGGGTCCTTGATTCTGAGCATCCAGGTCTCAGGTGGTGGGCTCTGCAGCCCAGCTGCTCACCCCAGGAAGCAAGGTGGGGTTGGAGCCTCCATTAGCGCTGGAGCCCAACCCCCAAGGCTCCTCCTGTGAACCAACACTCACCCTGTGCTTGTTCCCTCAGACATACAACTGCTTCTTCACCATCGGCACTCACCCCAGGAAAACGACCTTCCAACTGCTGTACAAGACCTGCTTTGAGGGATACATCTGAGTGAGTGAGACGATACCTTGGATGGGCTGCAGCTCTGCACCTATGAACCAGCCTTCCTGCAGGCAGCGGCAGTGCTGAGCAGCAGCAGGCTCCGTGGCTCCTCTCTCAGCAGACGGCTGGGTCTCACAAGTCCTCATGCAGGAATTCCTCCTGCGCACCCTCATCCTGTAGAGAGATCATTAAACATCAGCATGTCAAGATGCTCGTGTGATGCTTCCAGAGGGAGGGCTGTGCACTGATGGGTCACCCCAGAGGACAGCCTGAGTCCCCAGGCTGGGGTCCTCCTCCCAGGGACCTTCTGGGCTGCTCCAGGGACACATCCCATGAGCTCAGGTGTCTGACCTGCTTTGTCCAATCTCCTGAGCGCTGACCTCTGTCTGCGTCACCAAGGCCGTGTCTTGTCAGGGAGCCCAGAGATCAGATGTGCCCAGACGGGGCCATATCCCCTCCAAGTGGCCCCTGTCTTGGAGGACTCGCCCACATATTACCTGTCCACGGCAGCTGGGAGGAGGGAGGAAGTTTTCCAGTCTCTATTCAGAAGGAGACCTGGCCTCCAGAGGCAGCATCTCCTGGGGCCTCTTAGAACAACCTTTACACAAGGAGACTGCATTTCACAGATAGCTGGGAACCATGGGTGTTCAGATGCAATAGTCATCCGATGCTGTGCAGACCCTGCCCAAACGTCCCAGCAGAGGAAGTTCTGCAAATATTTTCCATAAAGAGGCACAGAGCAATTGCCAGGCGTTGGGTCTGCTTCCTCATCCCCTACATTGTCTCTCTCCTTGAGGACCCTCTGGATTCTGGGAACACAAAATGGTGTTGTGTGTTGCCATAAGAACCTGACAGAAGCAGGTTCACAGTGGCCCTGAGTGCGATCCCAGCCAACACCCTCTGCCCTGGACCCTGTGTGAATGCAATGGCCTGATGAACGCAGGATGCATATTTGAGCGTCCAGAAATGCATATTTGTCTTCATCCAAGTTTTCCAACTCATAGTTCCAAAGAGAGGTGGAATTGCCTGAGAGCAGAAAAGGTGTCTTTTTTTATGCGAATGAGGTGACTTTTAGAAACACCTCAGTGAGGGCAGTTGCCTGGGAACCAATCTTGCCATCTAGGGTTGAGACTTTCAATCTCACCCCAAGACCTGGGAGAGGCTAGGGGCTGGAGGCTGAGTACTGCCAGTGTCCAGTGATTACCTCAAGCAGGCCTATGCCAAGAGCCTCTGAAAAATATCAAAGGGCCCTCCCTAGTGGTGCAATGGTTTAAAGCACAACATTGCTAGGCTATCTGTAGCTGCTTCAGCAAGTGTTAGATTGGGGCTGAATGAGGGGATGGGCGGGGTTGGGGGGAGTGACCCACATGGGGCAGCATACCTTTCCTGACTCACCCGCTGCGCGGCTCCCCTCAGCAGTGTATTTCACTCAATCTGCTCTTTCTGCTTCCCATTCTTGTCTCTGGTGAGTCTTCTCACTGCCCCTATACCTCTGGCCTGTACCCCAGTACTGTATGCATAAATAAATAAATATTTGGAAACAAACAAACAAACAAAGCAAAAAAGGAAGCCATCAGAGAACTTTTGTGTGGGTGAATATCTGGACATCTGGGGAGAACTTTGTTCTTGGAAAGGGAATATAAACCCCATTCCTTTTTCTGCAATGCTCGCCCTATGCAGCTCCTTCCCTGCTCCTGGTTGATTTCCTTTCTCATGGAAGAGTGATTTAGTGAGGAAAAAGGTGTCCTACATTCTGTAGAGTGCTCTAGCAAATAATTGAACCTGGAGAAGGGATCACAGGGAGCTCCAATCTGCAGCTGGTTACTCATGTGCACAGGTAATAGCGTGGACTTCAGGCTGGCTTCTGATGTGGAGGCTGAGTCAGTGCCTTAAATTGTGCAGCCCTTGCTCTCTCCAGGTAGATGGAGAGAATGGAGCTGAATTGCCAGACTCCCTTCTGGTTTCTCAAAATTAATTGTCTGGGGGAAGGCCCCCTGTACACGCATGTTGGAATAGGTTCAGTGATAAATGGCCTCTCCTGCTGCAAGACACTGAGATCCTTGGCCCCTACAACAGCTGGTTGAATCTCATAAATTCCCTTAAGCATTCCAGGGTACTATTGGGTTCTGCCAGTTTTTTATCTTTTTTTTTTTTTAAAAGATTTATTTATTTATGCATACAGAGCTGGGGTACATGGTGGTGAGAGGATTCAGCAGAGACAGTGGGGAGCAGAACAGACCAACTGACAAAATACACTGCTGAGGGGAGCACCGAGTGGGTCAGGAGAGGTCTGTTGCACCATGTGGGTCACCTCGGAGGTGGGGATCAAACTCATGCTGAAGTGGCTTTAGCTTCTTGGTGCTGTGCTTTAAGCCACTGCGCCACCAGGGAGGGCCAGTTTTTCATCTTTTAGCGTTGCCGTGTCTTGAGCCTCTGGACCTCAGTTGCCCACCTCTGACTTGGGGAGAACATCCATACCTTCCCTAGCTGGAGTTGTTTAGAACAAAATTCAGGCTGATGGTGTAAAAGTGCTAAGTTAGATGGAAAGTTCCCCCTTTACTCTGTTACTGAGCTTCATGTTTACTCTTATATTAACGCTCTGCATTGTGGAACAGAGTGTTTGCCTACATCACTAGCTAAGAGTAAGCAGGAATGTTTTATAACAGTTTTGACAGAGCACCTGGCTGGGCCGAGTGCTGAAAGTGAAGCATCTGTAGTGATCCGTAGGTATGTGATGGGGAGAGAAATAAACTATCTGTTAGCTCCAATACTCACAGATGTGTATCCAAATTTTTTTCCTGGAGTTAGAATATTACACAGGACAGTCGATTCTGTCACAGACAAAACCAGCAATTTACAATCAAGTTGGCAGAGTCTAATACATCTGGTATTAATTGTACAGAATAGAGAAGAAGTAAACGATGCAGGTCGCAGGATACTCCATGAGGCTTTGGCAAATCCCTCTACCCTACAAGAATGTTGAATTTTAAAATAGCAATCTAATGATCATGAAAATAAGAGTTAAATTATATAGTTCTTGGCATCCCAGTGGTCTGTGGGGTTGTCCTTGTGACAAACGACTCACCCCACATGGGGCCCTGGTAATGTGTCAGTGTTGGGGACAACTATAATATATAGGCCAAATCCAGGCCAGTGCTGCTTATTGGGAAACAATCATTTATCTGTGTGCTTCCTTTTGTGGTACTTTTCTGCTGTGACATATTGGGCTGATGAGAACGAGACCAATTGTCCACCAGCGCCATCACTCTCCACCTAACTACAGAGAAGGCCCTGGGCGCCCTTCTGATGGGTTCGGGCAGGGTCTGCACAGAGGTGCATTAGAGCCGCTGGAGCGCCCCCTGGTCCCGGGGAATCTGTGAAATGCAGACTCCTTGTGTAAAGTTGGGGGTCTTGAGACTGAACACTTCTAAGAGGCTCCAGGAGATGCTGCCTCTGGAGGCTGGGTGTCCTCTGAATGGAGACCCTCTTCCCTCCTCCAAGCTGCTGTCACAGGGAATATGTGGGCAAATTCTCCCAGACAGGGGCCACTTGTGTCCCGGAGGGGATATGGCCCTGTCTGGGTACATCTGTTCTCTGGGCTCCCTGACAGGCACCTCTAGATAGAGGTCAGCGCTCAGGAGCCTGGACACAGCGGTCAGACAGCTGAGCTCGTGGGATGTGTCCCTGGAACAGCCCAGAAGGTCCCTGGGAGGAGGACCCCAGCCTGGGGACTCAGGCTGTCCTCTGGGGTGACCCATCAGTGCACAGCCCTCCCTCTGGAAGCATCACGCGAGCGTCTTGACATGCTGATGTTTAATGATCTCTCTACAGGATGAGGGTGCGCAGGAGGAATTCCTGCGTGAGGACTTGTGAGACCCAGCCGTCTGCTGAGAGAGGAGCCACGGAGCCTGCTGCTGCTCAGCACTGCCGCTGCCTGCAGGAAGGCTGGTGTTCTGAAGAGGCTGCGAAGGGATGCTGAACTCAATGGAAGCCCTCCAAGCAGGTCTTGTTCAGGAGTTCAAAATATGTTTCCCAGGGGTGAGTGCCGATGGTGAAGAAGCAGTTGTATGTCTGAGGGAACAAGCACAGGGTGAGTGTTAGTTCACAGAAAGGGCCTTGGGGTTGGGCTCCAGTGCTAATGGAGGCTCCAACCCCACCTTGCTTCTTGGGGGGAGCAGCTGGTCTGAGTCCTGTATTTTCTGAAACAGGTCTCTCTCTCCTGACATTCTCCCCATCCCCTATAGTCCCTTGCCTCAAAACTAACACAGACTTATCCATGTCTGGACATCAGCCAGCAGCTCCTTCCCAGCGTGGCTTTCTCAAAGGGGCCCAGGAATGAGAGAAACCACCATTTACCCCCCAAAGCAATAGTCGCAGCTCAGCGAGTCCCTGGACAGGTCCTGGGTGGAGGGCCGGGTCACCACTTGCTTGGGGTGAGAGCCAGAGAAACGGAGAAGGGGCCACTCGGACAAAGCTACAGTAGTAGGTTTTCATGTGCTCTGCTCTGGAGGCTGGAAAGTGGGTGACAAAGGCAAGGAGGGGAATCCAGAACGGGGAGAGTACCCCAGGACACAGGAGCCCATGCATTCAGAAACCTCAGGGATTAGGCACCAGAAAGGAGTGAGTGTGCAGAACAGGATCTCAGACTGGACCCGGGCCTGCAGGGAGCCCTTGACACTGCCTGCCTGCTGTGCCTTCCTGCAGCCTAGCATGGGCCTAGCAGGTCTCTGCCCCTGCCCCAGGGGCCCAGCCTGGCCCTGACTCTGCCCCACACCACTGCCCGCCATGACGCTTCCGCTGCTGCGTCCCTGGCAAGCTGACGTGTCTTACATTGTTCAGCTGTGGACCTGACTGGAAGGGGCAGTTGTCAATGTCCTCTTCCCATTTCTCACACCTGGTTCTGCGAAGCAGCAGCTCCATGGAGAATGCGATCATCCCCACAATCTGGGAACACAGAGAGAAAAAGTGGGACCCCCTTGCCCCCTAAGTGCTGCTCCAGAAGAGTGTGCAGTGCAGGGAGGGCCTGCTCAGCCCGTGGGGATAACCCAGGCTTGGGGTGTCCAGAGCACAGAGGCGGGTGGGCTTGGGGGTACACTGGGGTGGATGGGGGCCAACTCCCACACCATGACTGTCACCCCTCCTGCAGCCCCATGTCCCCATGATGTCCCTTCCCAACTTGTTACAGGAAATGTCACACAGTCGGCAGTACGTGCAAACACAGACACATGTAGACACTCACAGAGACACTCACAAGACACAGACACACTCACACGAGCAGGCACAGTGGCCTCAGGAAACTATTTGCCCATGAATTTGCATTGCTTGTCTCCTTTCCAATCTCCTTCTTCCTTTGCATGTGCCCCAGTGCACCCCATCATCCCCCAGCACACACAGGTCTGCCTCTGAGCAGACCTACAGCACCCGAGTGCGAGGTCAGGCTGAGAGCACGGGCAGCAGGAACAGTGGACAGACTCCCACACCCCAGATCTGAGCTCCTTGGGGGAGAGGTCCTTCCCCCCTCCAGCTCTGCCCAAGGCCCCAAGTGAGAGATAGAATGTTCCTGAGGCTCCCGCCCTCCCCCAACATAACCAACATAACCCCCCACTGTGCCAACACAGTGATACATGCAAGTTTACCCGCACACCCTCTCACACCCTCTCACACCTTCTCACATCCTCACATACCCTCACACACACCTTCTCATACCCTCTCACACCCTCTCACACCTTCTCATACCCTCTCACACTCTCTCACACCCTCACACACACACCTTCTCACACCCTGTCACACCCTGTCACACCCTGTCACACCCTGTCACACCCTCACACACCTTCTCATACCCTCTCACACCTTCTCATACCCTCTCACACCCTCACACACCCGCTCACACACCCTCTCACACCCTCACACACACCTTCTCATACCCACTCACACACCTTCTCATGCCCTCTCACACACACAGAGCAGATGTACTCCTTGAGGAGGGTGCTCCCATCACCCATGTAGCAGCCTGGTGGAAATGGACTCATGCTGAATCCTCTGTGGATGCCATTGCAAGGAGAACATTCTGGATGAGAAGCCATGGTCTGGGGAGAGTCTAAATATCATCAGTGTCCTTGGTGGGGACACAGGAGGAGTCCCCAGTATGTGAGGGATCAGGGAAGAGGCCTGCCAGCTAGCAGTTTTCAACTGAAGAGCATGAACCCCATCCTCTGCTACTGGCCCCTCTCTCCGGCTTTTTCTTAATAATTCCTAATTTCTTGTATCTTGTTTTCTGGAAAAGTTCATTCTTCTATCATTTCCAATGCTTTTGACTGGCTCCTTTCCTTTGCCAGATCTCGCCTCTAATGGACCTAATGAATTCCAAGGCAAGTTAGAGATAATTTAGCAGCTTCAGGGACTTTAAGAGTTAAGGGAGGCTCCAGAGATAAGAGTAACAAATTCTAAAGGGGTCAAATTAAACACCCCTGGACTAGGGGCAACAGCACCTTCTGGAACAAGGCTGATAAAGAAAAAGCACTCTAAGATAAGGCTGGGACACAGAGACTTAGTTCAGGGCACAGAGACATGAAGGCAGTGAGTGAGACCATGAGAACTAACCAGTCACAGAGAGACTGATGGGGCTTTTGAATAATTAAGGCCAGAAGGTCTATATTCCCTGAGGCATGACTCCACTTGTGTTCTCTTGCCCCTCTCTGTTCTGGTTCCACCAGCCTGGGAATCCCACTTTATTTCTGTTCCTTTTCTCCTCAATAAACCTTTTTTTTCCTCTAGCCCAGTTTGCCTTCTCCCCTGCTTGCCTGAGCATCTGCGAAGTTCCTGCAGCAGCTTCATGAGACACCGGCCCGTGCTGGCCTAGTGGCCGGGACTCAGCACTGCCGCTACAGCCTGGGATCTGTTTTGGCTGGGAGACTTGGCCTGAAGACCTGATATTACAGTATCACTTATTTTAAATTGTCTTTATTGACTTTTATAAAAGTAATGATAGCTAAACATACCGTTCATGTGAGATGAAAAAGCGTTAAAACTTTCCATGTGATTTTTTGATAAAAATTGTTTTATGGTCTTCGAATAGCTACCATGTCCAACGGAACCCTCACTGACACCCATCGAGGCTCCTGAGCTGATGCGGTCCCCTACCTGCTCAGTCCAGGAATTCAGGATGCGCTCCAGCCTGTAGGCATTCGTGTCCTCGCTCTGGATGTTGAACATGTGCAAGGCGTACTCCACTGTGGCAGGGAAGTCCTGGTTCAAGAGGACTCTGCCATCTCTGTCTTTGTCTTCTTGGATCCTCAGGCCCTGAGTCACCAGAAGCTGGGGACCCATGAGAAGCAGGAGCACCACCCAGGGCAGTGCCCACCCCCGGGGCTGGCACGACATGGCTGCAGCACCTGGCACCCCCGGCCTCCGACTTCCCAGCCCAGGCTCCCACCCTGCCGGCTCCCTGGGCGCTGCCCAATCACCTGTTGCAGGACAGCCTCTCCCCAGGCTCCTTCCTGCTGCTGCGCCCTGTCCCTCCCACAAGTGACCCTGCCTCCTCCAGCCAGAGCTGCTCAAGTGTCCCCTGTCAGCACAAGAACAGGCTGAAATGGGGTGGGCAGGGCCAGCCATGGAGGTGGGGCCCCTCTAGCCAGTGCAGCACCAGCGCTCCCTGCAGAGCCTCCTTGGGGAGAGGGGAGCTTCCTCTGGACATCCCAGAATCAGACACTGGGACTTGGGGGCACGTGGAACAGGGGGAGGGGAGGGTGACTCCAGGACACAACAGGAGGCTGAGGGCAGACAGAACCTGGGGACACAGTCAAAAAGGATGAGCTGTCGTTGTGGGTGACAGCAGGCAAAGCTGCCCCTGCTAATGCGGACTCACCCTAAGAAGGAGGTGGCGGGGCGCAAGGTCTCAACGTGTCCAGCTGTTTCCTTGTCCCTCTGGCTCTCAGCCCCCACTGAGTCCTGACAGAGTAGCCCCCTGGTGCTGCAGGCTCACCCAGGCCTGTGGGTGGACCAGGGCTTCCTTGGCAGGGCTCTCAGCTATGGACTGTCAGCCCTGTGCTCAGCCGGGGGGCTGGCAGGCTCGTGCCAAGGCCCTCCCTCGAAGGTGAGTACAGGAACCTGGCAGTCACACACTGCGGGCTTGTGAGCTTCCCTTGGAGGAATGTGTCAGTAGAACCCAGGGGCAGAGTGAAGGGAGGCAGGAGCAGAGAAAGAGACTGAACCTCAGGAGTCCCTGGGAGGCCTTGCTGTGACAGTAGGGTGACATGGCGCCCCCTGGTGGCCACAGTGGGTCATGGCTCTGGGGACACAATTTCCTATGTGCACAGGCTTGTAGAGAGGACACGATCACAGTCTGCAGCTGTAGCAGCAGGTGGGGCTTTGGGAGGACTAGGAACATGTTCTTTCCAGACAAGATTTCAGCTCTGTGGATACCCATGTGCCCAGGTCCTTTCCCTCCCCTGGCATTTGGGGCCCTATATTTCTGCATTTTAAGCAGCTCCCAGGTGCTGATAAAATTTCTGGTTTCTTGACCACACTCTGAGTAGCGAGTTCAGATCATGTTCCTGGTGGTGGATGCAGCCAGTTCACAACTGGTAATGTTACAGAACAGGGTTTGGGGGTCCCCAAACATGCTTGCTCTAAATATGTTCTGCTATGGCCACATCAAGAAAAAACATACTTTAAACTGTATGATCCTTGATAGAAAATAACTGAAATCCAATTACCATGCAATAATAAAGAGTAGGGAATGAATAGGGAAAGTAGATTCCACACGAAACACCCAAAGTTATTCATCCCCTGGTGAGCCAAACAGGGTTGGCCCAAAGCAGGGCTGCTGAGGCCCTAATGCTTGCCACAGTCTCAGGCACCTTCTGGTGAGGACCCACTGAAAAGAGACAGAAGGTGCCAGACACGTCTGGAAGGAAAGGAACAAAATCAAATGAAGATCAAGGCTCCATCATCAGTCTTCCCTCAGGCCTCTTGCCCATGTCTGTCTCAAATGTTTCCCTCCATGTTCCCTGGCCTCTCACACAAATCCCAGTCAAAGAAGCAAGCACAGCTTCTGCACACATTTCTCCTCTGTGGGCCTCCTCCAGGTCCTCTTCCGGGTCTCCTTCCTTCCTTCTCAGCTCAGCTCCACCATTCCTGGGGGTGGGGCAGGGGCCCCTTTCCTGGAGATTACCCTGTTGTAAGTCACTCAAGTGTAAGAGCAAGGGGCTGGGACTGGAGGATGGTTTCTGGGCCCTCCTCAGGGGAGGGTCAGAACATGTGCCTGGCATGAAGAACAAGGAGGGTTCCTGGTCCCCAGGCTCAGAAAGCAGGATGTGCTCGCAGAAGAAGAGCCGGCATTGGGAGCCCCAGAGCCTGCCCTAGCGGATGTCCCCAGTCTGGCGCCTGCCTGTGGCAGGAACTCTCACCCTGGCTGGGCCTCAGCTCCAGATGCCCCTCACCTGGAGACCCTCTGCACCCTAGCTGTCAGCTAATCCCTGCCGCCTCATTTCGGGGAGGAAGTCTCCCTGTGCTTCTTCCTCCTGTGTCCTAGTAATTTTTCTTTCCAGTCGAGTTTCTGGGACTACTCTTCCATCATTGCAGCCAGACAAGAAGTCAGTCTTGGCAAGACATCCAGAGTGGATGTGTTATCTGCACTGAATAGAAAATTCAATGGATCACCTGTGAACAACAGGTGACCATGCAACTCTACCTAAGGAGGTGGCGTCTGGGGCAAATCCTTTGCCATGGTGAACAGGGAGATCTACTTCACCATCAGCATAGATGTACCAGACGGGCGTTACTCCAGAGGGAATCAGCTGGACACAGAAAAACAAATATTGCATATTTATATTTTATATGGAATCCCCAAATTGTCAATGAGGCACAAGAGGAGAAAGTACAATGATGTTTTCAGGGCTGGGAGAGAGGAGAGGAGGTGGTGTGGAGAAGAACATACAGCTGAGTGAGGTGCATAGCATCTGGAGACCCCTTGTTACCTGGGCCCCATGGCTAGTATTTGCATTTGTAGTTAAGTACAACTTAAGTTAATATGCTAAAGGTGTCATTTTTCAGTCTTCGTACCGCTAAAGAAAAAAATGAATAAATAGACAGTGGAGGGAAGAGCACAAGGAGCTATGGAGATGGATCATGGGTGCTGTGAGGCAGGATTATAGGTGAGGGGGAAATCAAATACTGCACAAAAAATGAAAAATGATGTAAACTATTTTTGAAACAATAAACAAATGAATGAATTGTTGCAGGAAAATACTTCTGCAGGAGAAAAGTTTATGGTCTTGAATGGTTGACTAAGTATATACTAATTTTTCCAAAAAATTCTTAATGATTATGTATTTGTTTATGCATACAAGAACTGGGGGATAAGCCAGAGATGTGTGGGGTGGGAGGCAGTGGGAGTATTCACCAGAGACAGAGTGGGGAACAGAACAGGCAGATCTACAGAAATACACTGCTGAGGATGAGACAGGAGAGGTGTGCTGTGCCATGTGGGTCAGTTCCCTGGCCGGGGATTGAACTTGTGCTGCAGTGGGTGCAGATAGCTTGTTAGTGCTGTGTCTTAACATTGTGTGCCACCAGGGAAGCCCCTATGGCGCCTGCCAAACATCTCAGACCATCTGACAAAGTCCGATGGTCCGATGTGGGGGTGCCCCTGAAAATTTAGGGACCCCAAAGCTGGCTCCACCTGGATCTCTTTGTTCTGTTTTGGCCACTCCTGTAATTGCAACCATTTTTGCATTTGGATGCACTTGATTGTAAAAATTGATTTTATAATTGGCTGTTTTAATAAAAACAATTGGCTGTTTCTGTAAAGTTAATCTAGCAAAGTAACACAGTACTAATAACATTGTAAAAATAACCAGAGCCATTTTTTCCTGTCCAAACCGATAATTCAAACTCCCTCATTCCATTATTGTCCAGATGTGTACACTAAATTAAGTTCTGGAGGAAAAAACTTTGGGAACCAGAAAGCTTAAGCCTTTGTTGTTTGGCCTTCAACTCTACTATCTCTCTTAATGTTAGAACTGAGTACAGTGAACTTTTTCATTTCTGCCCTGGCCTTGTTTTAATCTTTTAGGATGCTTTCATGAAAATAAGGATCTGTAGTAACTAGAGATAAAAGAAGCTTTCCTTTTGTTTTGCTAATTTTTTATTATATTATAAGTAGAAATGTTAGTTATAACTATACAAATTCATCTGTCTGCTTTATCATGAATAAATTGCTCAGCTGCAAAAAAGAATAATCATAATAACATTTTGCTTGTTAGCTGTGTTTCCCTTAAAAAATGATAAGTGTTATAATCTTGGTTAAAGGGGTCACAGACTTCAAACTTCTTGGGGAAATGTGATAGTTGTTATTTTCTCAATGCATATGCTGATGTAACCCCACTGCTTGCTAACATAAAAATAATAAAGACCTGCTGAGACTGTCAGCAGAGGATGCTTACACCTGAAGGAGTGTCCCTGTCCCTCCTTCACCTTCACTGACCAGGAACCTCTGTCACCCCAAGTGCTGGAGCTGGTCTCCAGCACCCCTACCTCAGTCACCTTTTAACTTTAAGTGACCATCTGTTCCCACAACATTACAATTAGAAATACTGTGTATTGCTCCCAAGGAGCTGTTAGGAAAATAAACAAGCTAATGTATTCAGACTTTGACAGGGGCCTGGTGGGACTAGTTGCTCAAAATAATGATTATTTGATGCTTATTACACTCCTGGTTTGTTGAAAGAGCAACCCCAGCACTGAAATTTGGCTCGAACAATCCTCCGAGGCAGGCAGTGACAAGAGCTGAGGTATGTGCCGCCTGGCTGATCCCGGGGGCCTGGGCACAGGTTGGGCCAGCAGGGGATGGTTTTCTCATCCTTCAGTTTCCCCAGGATGGGGTGGACACAGACATAGTCTCTGCCATTGTTTGTTCACTTTGAGGTGAGATTTTGGTTGGATTAATATTGGGATCAGCGCTCGAGAAAACCCATTCTGGAGACTCAGGTATAATGGCAGCTCTTTGAAAGGCTTTGACAAACAAACTCATCCTCCTGAATTTCAGGTTCAAAGTACTGAACTCTAAACTTGAGAAGTCTGGGTTTAAGACCTTACTTTTGACCTAGTAGCTGTAAACCCCAACCCTGCTCAAACTTCTTTAACCCTCTCCCTGCAACATGGTTTTGTATTATGGTTTCCCTGGACAAAAACACAGAGCCTCTCACCCCACCATATATAACCACTGGCTAATAGATCACTGTCCCTGCCCCCAAGTTCAAGTCTAGACAGCCTTGGGATCTTCCAGTTGTATTGGGAACAAGTTCCCCTGCATGGTAGCTCACGGAGCATGGGAGAGAGACAGTGGTTCCCGAGCCCTGCAAACCTTTCATGCCAGCCAGTCTTTTTTACTTCACACTGGCGCTTTGTGGTGTGCTCTCCCTTCCTGGACAAGCTGTTTGGGTTTTTCTGCCTTAGACACTTTACCCACACTGTGCACAGTGTTCTCCATCCTTTTTCATTTTGACGGTTTTGGACAATGTTTACTACTGCTCCTTTTTAGCAGTCTCTTCAGACTTGGCCAGTTGGACAAATGTGTCCTTTCTGCCTTCCTTCACGGTTAGCAGGCATGAACAACGGCTGCTTTCTCCTGGAAATAATTCCATTCAGAGACCTTTTTGGGTCTCCCTCAGCAGTTTCCGTGGTCTCAGCCAAATTTCCACTTCCTCAATTAGTGTTATTTGGAGACCAATGGCAAATACTCAACACTGACACTTATTTTGGTAAGAGCAAACAGTGAACTCATTGCGGCGATAACACCCCCTTTTGGGAGACACAAAACAGGTTCAGTCAAACTTCCAGGCACATTCACTTTTCTGGTGAAGCTTGCATCATTGTCAAGGCTCACTACTATGCATGTGAATCCAGGCTGAGAAGTTAGACTTGGAGTCAACTTTTCCAGTGTCAAGACACTGTTGTTGAAGTTTAAACAAAAACTCTAGCAACATTGTAATATAAATACCAAATACTGGGAGTGAGAATTTATACCTCTGTGGGTCAGCCATCTTCCTTCATATCAGGGCTCTGACAGATGCTGTCCAATATTAACAAGTATTAGACACATAGTAGAATTATAGTGATGGAAGCCTATGACCTAGACAAATGTCGCAACTAGACTTTGGGGACTGGGATATCAGAGGACACTATTGTTTTTCATTTTATTTTTTAAGATTTTTTTAATTTATGCATACAGAACTGGGGTACAGGTCAGAGGTGCAGGGTGGTGAGAGAATTACCAGAGACAGAGTGGGGAGCAGGACAGGCTGACTGATGAAGTACATTGCTGAGGGGAGCAGCAGGCAGGTCTGGAGAGGTTTGCTGTGCCATGTGGGTCTCCTCTGGGGCAGGGATTGAACTCATGCGGAAGTGGCTTTAGCTTCTCAGTGCTGTGCTTTAACCCGCTGCGTCACCAGGGAGGGTCCCTGCTTTTCATTTTAAGCTCATTTGCATCTTATCCATGTCAATATTTCTTTGACAAAAATAAAATAATCCTATTTGCATCCCATTGAATGCAGAGAGGAAGTTGAGTGATTTGAGCTGGGACACTAGGCAAGGGGCTTGGTGGGGCCAGGGAAACCCTGCGTGTAGTAGGAGTTCCTCTACCACAGACACCCAGGGAGAAGCAGGGTGGACGATTGGACAGGACAGCACCTCTAAACCTGAGGAGATAGTCAGGGAGTCCTTGTGCACATGCCTGTAAATTAGCACTCCTTTGAGACTTCATTTGATCTGTTACTCTATTCCACTTAGCTCTCTTTATTTTGATTATGTAATTAAAAAAAATAGGAAATATATTCTTCAAAGTAGGATTGACTTAGAGCAGGCCCCTTTGCCTGGTCACTTGTCAACACTGAATCCTTTGAGGACTGGTTCTGGGATTCCGATTGTATTTAATATCTTTTTTGAAGGAGGGGAGGACTGAAAACATTTATGGAAAGGATTCAGCAACATTTTGTTGGTTTGCGGATGTCCTTCCCCAGTGTCTGCCTATGACTCCTGGTCTCATGAGATTGCAAAATTGCTCTGGAAAAACTGAATTCATAGCAATATTTGCTCACTCTGGCATTAAAAAAAGACAACCAAGTAACAACAACAACAAAAACATTCAATTAACTCAAGGCTGCATAAAACCCCAGCGCCTAGACAAACATGCTAGGGCTTGGCGTTCCTTCCTCTTTTACCATCCGTGTTGGGGGCACTAGCACCTGGGGTGTGAGGCCAGGGGGGGCTGTTCTCAGGGTGTGCTTGGATTCTGCAGTAGATGTTAGTTTGAAAGTGTTTCCTTCTCTTCAAGATTTTTTCTGTTCCCCCTTGGAAGCATACTGGATTAGTCGGTGTTAATTCTCCTTTAAAAGTTTACTGTAATTCGGGGCCCTCCCTGGTGGCGCAGTGGGTTAAAGCACTAAAGCTAAAGTTCTCAGCATGAGTTCGATTCTCACCAGGGAGATGATCACACATGGCGTGGCAGATCTCTCCTGACCCGCCCGCTGCTCCCCTCAACATTGTACTTTGTCAATCTACCTGTTCTGCTTCCCACCCTGTCTCTGGTGAATCCCCTGCACCTCTGGCTTGTACCCCAGTTCTGTATGCATAAATAAATAAATCTTAAAAAAAAAAGCATACTGTAATTCACCAGTGAAGTCACTCCATGTTACACTTTTCTTTGTGGGGAAGTTTTGATTTCTTATGTAATCTTGGAGATTGTTTTAATATGAGAAAAAGAGAACAAAGGCAGAGTCAAAATAAGCTTATTTTGGTAATAAGGAAAAGAATGATTCCATTACCTGAGATGAAGAAGTTAGGGAAAGATGGTTCATGACAGAGAATGGAAAACAGAAATCAAATTAGATGAAAAATTGGTTGAGAAGACAGGAAGGAACGAAAGAAAAAACCCATATGTGGCTTTACTAACACTAGAATCACCTGGTTGCCATTGCCCTGAGAAGCAAGAGAGTGAAATAACCTGCTAATAAAGGTGAAGTTATGGTAATTATCTCAGAAACCGTTGGCAATTAAAGCTGAATAGCCAATCTATTGCTGCTCCCAACCTCACCATCAAGTTGTGGAAATAAGACTCAGATCAAGTCTTCCAAACATTCACAATCTTGTTCATAAGAAGGCACCAGCCAGTCTCTCTTTCCTCCTCACTCTCCCTTCTCCAGCTGGTGTTTGCTTGAGGAGGTAACTCTAGAGTGAAGAGGTCTGTGGAGAAGGTTGGCGGCCTCCCTGAAGTGGAGTATCACTGGACTAACAGGACCCACCTTGGACACTGGCCCACAGTGTCAGGAGATCCCAGGCCAGCTTCATTTATATAAGGGTAACAGAGCCTGTGCAACTTTCTCCCAACCAAGTCTTTATATTATTTTCACCAACAAAAATAAACCAATTATTGGGCCTCCCTGATGGTGTACTATGAAGCTATCTGCAGCCACTGTAGCATGAGTTTGATCCTTAGCCAGGAGCTGACCCACATGGCACAGCAGACCTCTCCTGTTTTGCCTGTCTGGCTTATTGCTCCCCTCAGCAGTATATTTCAGTAGATCTAGCTGTTCTTCCCCCCACTCTGTCTCTAGTGAAACTTCTCACTCCCTACACCTCTGGCCTATATGCGAACTCTTGTCTGCATAAATAAAAAAAAATAAATCTTTAAAACAACAACAAAATAAACCAATTATTGAGCTGATTAAAGCTTCTGGTGTAGGTTTTAATAATGGTAGCTATGACCTTGCTGACTACTTGACTGATTAGTGGCCTCTGATTCCAGTGAGTCACCCTGTGTGAATTCCTGATGAAGAAGCCCTGAGCTCTCACAGCTGTCCTTGATGGGGGACGGTTCATGAACTTATCACATACTTCCTGCTGTTTAAGACGCTGGAGTGTCTTAAAGTGTAGCATCACATTGACCAGAGCTGGTCAATAGAAATATAATACTAGTCATGCACATGATTTCTAATGATCCTGAACAACGTTATCATAAGTAATAGAAACAGGAAAATTCATTTTAATTCCATATTTTATTTAACCACATAGATGTAAAATATTACTATTCCAACATGTAATCAATATAAAATGTATTGATATTATTCCTTAGTACCAAGTTCATCTTGATTCATATTCTTAATTTTCAGCAGTTAAATTAAAATGTGGTTTTACCAAAACAATAAAGTTGTGTTCAGTGACAAGTGTTTACACTGCTCCATTTTTTAAAACTTAAAGTTAAATAAATGAAGAATTTAATTTCCCAGTCACAGCAGCTCAGTTCAAGTGTTGCTACTACAAGTACAGACACAGCTTATCCATTGCCCCATTAATGATGTCGATGGTGGAAATCCAGTATGACGGACAGAAAATATCATCTTTGTGTCCTATTTCTTAACACTTTTCTGAGTGTGAAGACTTGGACTTAGAATATTCTCATCACCTGCCAGGTTCCTGTGGAGCCAAATATTAATTTGGTCTGACTTTTTCTTCTCTACATTTGAATGGAAATTTCCTACAAGACCCTGGAAAAGGTTTTTGAGTTAAATATATAGAACTTACTTAATTTTTAGTACCAATTAGGGTCTCTAATAGGAAAGAAAGAAAAGAAAAGCAGGGAGCCAAGAACAAGTGGAACAGGAGGAGGGGAAGAAAGGAGAGTTGTGAAAGAAGGAAAGGAATAAGGGCTCTGCTTAGGGTGGGGTGTTAGCTTTATAGACTGAGATAGGATGCATCCAACCATGTTTAAATCATCTAAATCAACTAAAAATGCTAAGAAGGTACAGAAAAGTAACTTCTGAAATTAGGAAAAAATGTGGTTCATGCAAATAAAATGTGCTTGCTTACCTTGGTACTGTCCTATCTGAAGGGAATAGTGGCCATAAAATAAAACCTATATAATCATTTAGAGTTTAATTCCCTCTTGGGAATTTCTTCTTTGAAATCAATAGACCCAAAGTCAGATAAACGTGCCTGAATGATAGGACTATTGTTCTGTATGTGGTCTGTCCTGCCTGGAATCTTTCACTTTTCTGTCTCTCACACTTGACACTGCTCTCATGTCCTAAAACTCCCCAAATTAAGATTGCTTGTTCCTTTGAAATCTAATGTTTCTGACAGGAAGCCAAGTGAAGGATCTAGCCACCCCCACCCCTCTCATAAGCACATTATTTAGTGAAGGAGCAAAATTATTCAAAGGTAGAAAATACTTTGCTCAAGTGTGAGAGGGAAACTTAAATCTCTTCTAATTTCTCTTGAACAAGATGTTGTGATCACATTCCCCATTATTTACAGCTGCCTCCTCTTGGCTGCACACCAGCCCCCAATTCTCTGCTCTGAGTCTGGAACACATCCCTCCCAGATGCTCCCTCCTGAACTCTGTTAGGACAGGAAGGGGGAGACACTAAAGGAAGACTGCAGGCAGGAGAAGCATTCTAAGGAAGTTTCTTGCAGAAACCTGTGCATTTCCCAAGGAAATGGATTCAGAGATGAGTGTGCGAGATATTTCTTGGAGGGAGACATTTGCTCCTCGATTCTAAAGACACATCCACATACATGTAATTTGCATTCCTATAAGGTCACTTCTACTTTGACATATTTCACAGTGAAATATTATATAAAATTAGAAAACAGACACTCACATTTTGATGTACATGAATAACAGTTAGGCCATCATCTCATTTTTGTCTATGTCTGTTGTTTTTTCTTTGACTTGGCACAAGACACTTCTAGCAACTGGATGTGGCTGAAGAGTCCAGATTGGCTGGCAAGTGTGATGAGAAGGGCTGGGTCACTCAGGCCATGAACTGTTCTGCCTTTTCCCTGATCATTTCCCCTTAATCTTTTAGTCAACATAATTTGAAATTTACAAGGAAGTTGTAAAATAAAAATAATTTAAAATTTACAAGGAAGTTGACAAAATCCCACATATCCAAATTCATAAATTACTAAGGTTGTTGGCACACACACACACACACACACACACAGAAGGTGGTCGGGAACTAATTGTGGGGAGGTGCTGAGTTAGATGAAGCCACTGAAAATGGCTCTGGCTGAGTAAGGCTGCTTCTAGGAGCATAAGACTATGGCTGAGCTCTGCACACTACCTATTGAAAGCATCATCCTTTATTATTATTTTTAATACAGCAGATTTAATTTAATGCAATACTTTGTTTAAATAGCTCCTCATGGCAGGAAGTTTAGTTGACTCTACATTGCCCCTTCTCATTATTAAGAAAAAGGTTGTAATGGACAGAATTGAAGAGATTTCCAGCACATTTGCTGGTATTTCCTTCTGGTAAAATCCCATCAGTGGGATTGTTGGGTCAATAGGCCTATACATTTATTTTTTTTAATTTATATATATTTCACATCATTGTTCATTATTCATTTGTTGTTGTTGTTCCTAGATGCCTCCAGGTATCAAGAATACTTTCCCAATGTTCTTGATGAGCCGAGCAGACGCGGGCATCCCAGAGAGCGCCTAGAATTTTGGATGGCCCTCTTGGCTTCCCCTTCCACAATGGAAAAAAATGAAGGCCAAGGAGCTCCTTGTTAGTATGGCACTGTGTTGGCTGAGGGGAGGTGTAGCCAGGATAAATGAAAGCATTTTTCTTACCAACTAAAGCAGTTTTCCTTTACATTTCTTTCTTTTATTTTGTGCTTCAGCGAGTTCCAATGGGCTGCTACAGCCTCACTTCTAAGTTTCAGAATTTCTAATTTCTGCTAAGTCACTGTTTATGTCAAGGGACTAGAGGTGGTGACCTCTTATTCTGATATTATGGCACAAGCCATGGCAGAAGTGCCTGATTTGGACTTGGATGGCTGAGGCTTACACTTCAAAAAGGGTTCTCCAAATCGAACTCATTGACAGCCACCCAATGACTTAAGGAGCCAGGATGTGTCCTTCCCTTCCATAAAATTCCTCACTTATATATCCATAGTTGATTTAAGTGGATGTCTGGGTTGGCCACTTGTGTTTGTATGTTTCGTTTACTTCCTATGCTTTAAGTACCGCTCTTATGTTTGAAATTCGCCATTAAAGATTGAAACCACTATACCCTACTTCCACACCCTCAACCCCAATAAGAGTAGATGCCAGGCTGTAGTCTCTCTCTCCTCTGACCCCACCACCTTCTGTCCCCCTTATCTGACTGTGTGGTCTTAGTTGTGCTCTGTACCCTCCAGAACCTATGACTAATAAATTTGTCCCTTTTAGGGTTTCCTGGTGGAATTGCAATCATAATAAGAACCAGAGGCTTGTCCCAGGCACAACATTGGTTTTGAAAAGAGAATCCCAGGTGCAGGTGCGTCTCCAGGCCTTTCTAACTGATAGCTCCATAGGCTGAGGCCTGCACAAAGCAGTCATCTTGATGATGAGACTTCACTTTGTCCTTTTGAAAATCACTTATTGTTACAGTTGTTATGTAACTGCTGAGCTATAGGCCAGGCATCCCATGGAAACAGTCTATGTTAGGAACATAGACTGGTCCTAGAATGAGATATCTTTGGGAAATCAAGCAAGAACTCAGTCACAGATGAAGATTTGACTGATGTCGGTTGGTGGGGGAATGCTTCCAAAACTGCTAAAATGGTTGCTGGCAAGTCTTGGTTCCTTGTCATGTGTTTCTCTCCGTAGGCTGTCTGAGTGACCTTAAATCACAGCAGCTAGTGATCTGGGAGAGAGGGGGCCAGAAATGCCCAACATGGAAGCTACCATCTTATAGACTCAAAAGCCAAGGTTTAGGAGTGACATCTCATCACTGTCACAAACTTTTCCTTAAAAACTAATCATTAAGTTTAGTCCATTCTCAAGGAGAAGTGATTATGAATACTAGGCCATAGAGATTGTGGGTGCCATCTGGAAGGCAGTCTATCACTATTAAGCACAGATTACTGGATCCTATGCTAGAGTTTCTGATTTAGCAGGGCTGGGATGTGGCCTGACAACTTGAGTTCCTAATAAATTGCTCACTGCTGTTGCCAGCAATGTTCCTGATGTCAGTCCAAGGACCACACTATGGCAATTGCTGCCTTAAAAACACCACACTCAGGCCCTCCCTGGTAGTGCAGCGGGTTAAAGCACAGCACTAAGAAGCTAAAACCACTTGAGCATGAGTTCGATCCCTGCCTGCCCCGGAAGTGACCACATGGTGCAGACCTCTCCTGCCCCACCCACTGCTCCCCTCAGCAGTGTACTTTTTCGATCTGCCTGTTCTGCTCCCCATTCTGAGGGGAGCTCCCCATTCTGCACCTTTGGCCTGTACCCCAGTTCTTGTATGCATAAATAAATAAATCTTTTTTTTAAAAAATGAAGCTTTGGGATAAATTTCTTTAACAACTTCTTCACATATAATTCCCAGACTACACAGTTCAACCATCAATGTGCACAATTCAGTGGCTCTTAAACAATTCATAAAATTGTACAAGTATCCCCACAATCTAATTCAGAATATCCTCATTATTCCTCAGAAAAACCCTTTAACCCATTGATGGCCATTTCATACCCTCCTGCCACTTTCCTTCCTCAATCCCAGGCAACCACTTGTCTACATTCTGCCCACACAAATTTTCTACTTCTGGCTGTTATAATATAGAATCACACAGTGTGGTCTTTTTGTTGCTAAATTTTCTAAACAGTATAACATTTAAAGATTTATCCATTGTAGCATCTATCAGTGCTTCATACCTTATATTGCCCATATTCCATTGTGTGCATATATATTACATTGCTTATTCATTCATCAATTGATACACATATTTTTTTGGATATTATGAATAACCTGGTGAAATCATGTATGTATAAGTTTTTGTATGGTCATAATTCCTACTGAATACCCAAATGAAGTAAAATTGCTAAAAGCTATAGTTCTATGATTAAGCTTTTGGGTAACTACCAAACTATTGGGTAACTACCATTGTATATCCTTACCAGCTAAAAATGAGGATTTGAATCCATTACATACTTCCTTTCTTGTTATAAGCATTTAGTGAGCATAAAGTATCTTATATTGATTTTGACTTGTATTTTTCTCATAGTTAGCGATAAGCATTTTTTTTTATTTTTAATTATTACAAAAGTTTATTTTTATATCATTTTGCACTTTTTTCCATCTCGATTGTAATCCCCGCGGGTTTCCCATCACCAAATCACCCATGTGCCACCACCATAGTCCCATGCATTTCCCTCCCTTTCCCCCCACCCCCCTGTTTTTGATCTCATTCCCCACTCCACCCCCACAAAATGTCTCTGGTATATGGTTGTTCATTATTTTTGTTATTTTCTCGCCTGGTCCATTATACTCCTGCTATGAGTGAAACCATCTGGTATTTTTCTTTCTCTTTCTGGCTTATCTCACTAAGCAGCGATAAGCATTTTTTAATGTGTTTATTGGCAATCTATCTTCATTGAAGAAGTATCCATTCACATCTGTTGGCATTATAAAAATATGGTTACTTGTCTTTAAAAAATTAATTGGATTACTTTTTTTGGTAAGATTTATTTAATTATGCTTACAGAACTGGGGTGCAGGCCAGAGGTGTGGTGGTTGAGAGGATTCACCAGAGACAGAGTGGAGAGCAAAACAGCAGAATACTGTTGAGGGGGAGCAGCGGGTGGGTCAGAAGAGGTCTGCCATGTCATGTGGGTCAGCTCCCAGGCTGGGGATCGAACTTGTGCTGCAGTGGCTTCAGAGAGCTTCATAATGCGGTGCTTTGACCCTTATTATTATTATTATTATTTAAAGATTTATTTGTGCATACAGAACTGGGGTACAGGCCAGAGGCTCAGGGGCGGCAAGAGGCTTCACCATAGTAGACAGAGCGGGGAACAGAACAGGCAGATCGATGAAGTACACTGCTGAGGGGAGCAGCAGGCGGGTCAGGAGAAGTTTGCCTGCCATGTGGTCACCTCTGGAGCTGGCGGGAATCGAACTCATGGGGAAGTGGCTTCTCAGTGCTGTGCTTTAACCCGCTGCGCCACCAGGGAGGGCCCGCCCCTATTATTTTTAAGGAGTTTTAATTGGTCCTTAATTTCAAGTAAAGCTGAGAAGAAAGCAGTTGTAGACTACTTGTTAAAATAGTATTTGTGGATGGGTAGATTCATAAAAAATATTTTAAAATATCTATAAGTTTATTTTTCCTCATAGTAGAGCATTTGTTGTGGTATAAGATATGTTTATTGATAGACCTAAATATTCTTAGTCCCTTTATAATAAGAAGCCCCAAATAGGTAAGTTTATAACTAATGTTTCAGTATTCTAGCTTATTTGGAAACTATCTAAATAGTATAATCAATGAATATTCATCATTAAACTAGCTTAGTGTGACTTTGAGGTTTCAAGTTACCAAAAATAATTTGGGAACTATTTTTAAGTAGACACACTCACAAATACATCTCTGTGAAAGGAGGAGAACTGAGTGGGTGCCATTTTCTCCATTCTCTCTTATACACAGGTGCCTTGGATTACAAGTCCCAATATACCATTAACCAAACTTCCTGAATGGGAGTAGCTGGAAAGAGCAAGTTGCATATCTAAATGAAGGGGGAAAGAATGACTTGAGGAAACCCCACAGGTTTTGTGGATTCCAACTCCACTCTAAACCAAAGCCATCAAGACTCATAGTGTTACAGGGCACCCCAATGTGAATTCGGTTCCTGTCTGTGGGTCTTCACCCATGCGCTTACGATTCAATCGTATTATGGACACACTCAAAAGGTTAAATAATGGATTTATTTATTATTTATAAGGAGAAAGGTAAAGGAATAACCCAGGGAAAGAGGGAGAAAAACACAGGTTAACTAGGATGTCCTACCAGTTCTGCTGACGTGGACTCCACCAGTATGCTGAAAACCGATTGAGCGCCAAAACGATCAGCTGCGAACCACCAGGCCAAGAGCCCCCCAGAGCCCAGATGTCCGGTTTTATCCCAACCTGGCTGCTCAGCTCCGCCCTCACGTCCCTGCTTGCTTCTTCTTGGTACTGATGGGATTTGGAGTTCCAGCATCGAGTGGGGGCGGAGTCCGTGAAACCTGTACCTGTTACAATTGAACTACAAATCCCATCTTCACTGAAGAGAGGGTACTGGACCTGAGAGTGGCGTTAAGCAGGCAGGTTTGGTAGAAAACAGACGTGTGGGCCTTGGCACTCTCTTGGTATTTGGCTCTCGGCTGGCTCCTCCTCTTTCTCTTGGCTTTTGGCTTTCACCAGCTCTCAGTGCGTTGTCGGGATTCCAGGCTGGTGGAACTGGTAGGGTGCATTTCCAATTTATCACCCTTTCTTTTCCCCTGAAATATTCATTTCCTCATTTTCCCTTACTTTTGTAACTAAACCCTTTACTAACATTTTTCTGTGTGTGTGCCTGCAGTTGAATATTATTATAAGTCTCTTTAAGTGCACAGGTGAGGACGCACAGTCAGGCACCCCATTTCATAGCAGAGCTGCCCCGTAACAGAAGGAAATGGGAGGGGGGCAGACACATGGCAGGAGACATGTGGAGGAAAGATACATAGAGATACTTGAAAGAGGCATGCAGGTGGGGCTGGGGGCCGCCCCTACTCTTTGGCAGAGACATTGGTAGCCGTTATCTTGGCCTCATGTTGGATTGTGTAGTGTATTTTGAATTTTGATCATTTCTTCTGTTCTAGATCTCTAGGACCTGCCTAACACTTTGCATGCTGCTCCTTAGTAGTAAGTAGCTTAGACTTGTTGCAAACTGTCAGTCTCATTGCCCTACTTTGGACCAAGCCTGTCTCATGGACATTTGCCCATGAAAGGATTGGTAATTTCCTGAGTTTTGTTAGGAAAATCCTTTCTTCTCTCTCTCACTTTCTATGCACTCTGGTTCCACTAAAAATCTTTCACATTAAGAGTCTTCTCTGTTTGCTTTTGTGCATGTGGATAGTTAAGCCTCTTTTAGAACATACATTCTGGGGTTCTTGGGTTATTGTTAATGTTTGTGCATTTATAATACCATAAAACATAGTTATTGAAAAGTTCATTTATAAATTTTACCTTACATCTAACTTAATAACTGTTTATCTTATTCATGAAGATTTCATAAGACACAAATCTTACAAACATCATCTCATTTTTCTAGATGGAAAATACTATAAAAGATGTAATGAAGTTACTAGACTTTCTAGTAAAACTATGGAAAATAAAAATAGTATTACCACATTATTTTTAATACTGAAAACTTTGAATATATCTTTGAATATATATGTATTTCAATTAAACCAGCAAACTTAAACAAGTTTTATTTACTGAAGATTATTCTAGATCATTTGGAAAGACATTTGGATTAGTTTCTATATTTCTGAGAATATACTAAATTTATATAATTGCTTAACTTTCTTTAAGCCAACTGGGTAGAACTCTTTACAAATTAATTGATAGTACTTTTTAGAGAATAAAATCATATTATAACACACATAAATTTTTAGACAGATGCAGAGATCTTACAGCTTTAATTTTAAAATTTTAGCCATGAAATAGATTTGGTAATGCAAAATTCACCAGTTTATAAAAGTTGGATGATCCCTTGACTGGTGGCAAATCCATTCTTCGAGGAATTTAAACAACTGCCTTGTTTCCAAATTGAGTCATTGTAAGAATACAAAGGTAGTTACTTCAACAAGCAATTCAACACCCATCCTCATCTTCTAGCTTTCTTGTAAGATCTAGTCCTAGGAAAAGAAGGACTAGAAAAGTTGGATTCAACTTGTTTTTCTGATAAATGGTAGTTTAAATGGTAAAGATTTTAAAGGTTTTTCTTTTCCTAATTTCCAAATAGCCTCTTTTCCCCCTTCTGATAAGAATTACTTCCCTGAAGTTTACATTCCAAAGAGAGATAATACATTCCTGGAGAAGTCTGGGTAGAACATTTACTCCTTAAATGCACAAGAAAGGATGTAAATCCCTCCAGAAGGGCCTTCTTTTCCTAGGACTAGATCTTACAAGAGAGCTAGAAGATGAGGATGGGTGTTGAATTGCTTGTTGAAGTAACTACCTTTGTATTCTTACAATGACTCAATTTGGAGACAAGGCAGTTGTTTAAATTCCTCGAAGAATGGATTTGCCACCAGTCAAGGGATCATCCAACTACATTAACTTCAATTTGATTCTTTACATCAGGGATAGGATCTCCAACTAGATAGAAGTCAAAAGATTCCTAGTCCTTAGATTCACAACTACTTTTCTTTGCAATGTTCTCTGTGCCCCTCTTTTCCCACAGAGGTGGAGTATAGAGGGAATTCTGGGTATTGAGGGGAGAAGGCCTCAAAAATTCCTTTTAGGATTTGAAAATGAATTTCCAGTTTGGCTAAGTTCTGATCTTCTGACCAACTACTTAACAATTTTCAAATATATTGTCACTTGTCACCTGGGAATATACGTAAACATCCCTGGTGATGTAGATTTTGGAGATAAGTTCGGAGTGCGAGGGTCCTTGGGTTCACTCTGGGAAAAATTCCACCAGAGCTCTCCTTGCAGAGGCATGTGGTTAATTTCTCATTTGAGTGTCTCCACGAGACAGAGATGTTAGTTATAATTAAAAGAACAGGGTTATTAGGAAAGAGACAGAAGAGTAGAAGACAGTTGCATAGACACAAGCAGGCAGGATAGAGCTGCTCTGAGAGGGGCAGGTTTGCTGAGAGAGGCCTGCAGGTGGGCCGCCTTGAGGAGAGAGGCCTCTGCTGAGGGAGGTCAGTGAAGAGATGGTACAGCATGGTACAGGTCACGGGTGTGCAGGAGGTTGCTGCCCTGCGGAGGGGGAGAGTTGAGGGGAAAGAGCACCACAGAGTCACAAGAGGGCAGAAAGACTGATGCCCCTCTGTGGGGGCAGTGTTAGGCTTTACAGTCTTCTTATAGCAGGGAGGGGCTCATCTTTGTGGATAGATGATGTGTTTCTTCTTAGTCCCTATAACTTTACCTTCAGGCTTGTGCTCTTGACACTCCCTACAACCCTCTGAAAGATTCCAGAGCTGGATTAATGGCTATGTTAGTTCCTTCTACTCCCACCTCCTTGTATGAGACAGGCTCCTGGCCTCCTAGCTTCTTCTTTCCAGTTTGCTATTCTTATTCTCCTTCACTGGCTGTATTGAATAACCAACCCCATGGATGAAAGAGGCATTCTCATGGAGCAGGTAAAACACTTAGAGCTGATGAAGGAAAGAATAGAAAACCTGAAGGATACACCATAAGGTTAAAACTTAACTTACACAGGAGGTAGGGGCAGAAGAGCTTAACAGGACCATTAACCCAGTCACAGAAATCAAGACCCTGAGTGCCTTAACACAAGGCATAAGGCCCAAACAGGTATCAGACTGCTGTAAGGAGTGCTGGAAGCACAGACCCTGAGGATAAAGATATAGAGATTGGGCTCTTTGGCCCAGTGTGAAATCTCTGGTCCCTTTATGAATCTACATAGTGTCCAAAATTAGCAGCAAAAGGCCACTCCACAAAGGAGTAAGCCCCTCCCAAAGAGAAAGGACTCTTATCAGGGCAGTCTCTGCACCAGCACTGGGCAGCGCTCCTCTGCCCACCTGTGACTATCGGGTGCTTCTTTGCCCCCACTCTCTCCCTCTACAGGGCAGCAGCCTCCTGCGTGCCCGTGACCTGCACCATGTCTTGGGCTTCTCTGCACTGACCTCCCTCAACAGAGGCCACTCTCCTCAAGGCCATCCACCTGCAACCATGCAGGCCTCTCTGTAAACCTGTTCCTTCCAGGGCAGCCCTTCCTGCCTGCTTGTGTCTCTTCAGTGTCCTTCTACTTTCCGTCCCTTTTTGTAATTAACCTGCTCTTTAGGTACAACTAATGTCTCTGTATCATGGAGAAACTCGCCTGGAAACTCTGTGTGCCGCTGAAAGGGGACCTCTGGTGAAACCTTTCCCAGAGTGAACCACAGGACCCCACACTCCAAACCCATCTCCAAAACGTACATCAGAGCTAGTCCTAAATACAGACAAAATACAGTTAGAAAATTTCCCCTGAACACTAGCAACAGTTGGTGGGGTGATCCTGAGGCTTAGGGCAAGGGGAGAGCTCTTAGGGTCAGAATAGGATAGAAAAGGCCTCAGTAGAGTTAAAGGAGCCTCCAGAGATAAGGGCAACTGTTGGAAACAGTGAAAAATGACCTGACCACTGTAACAGCATCTTGTCCAAGGACGCCATTGTGTGGGCCAAGCTCCTCCCCAACATAATCTGGGTTCCTATGGAAAATACCTGCCACGCTGCAAAATCCTGTTTTGAAACGGCTTGTTCTTACTTTTGACAGCTGGCCTTTGTCTCCTGATGGATACCCAAATTGTATCTATGGTTACCTGAAACTGTGACCTTAAACATACTCTGTTTGTTTATTTAATAACAACATTTATGGTTTTGCCCTATAAAAGCTTGTCACCTAGATCACTTGGGGTCTCTCTTGTCACCTAGCTTGAGGACCCTGGTGCACCAGCACTTGATAAATAAACCCTGCTACTTTAAATCTCTCAACTGGAGTCCATGTGTCTTATTAAGCAGCCAGCTAGTTACAACAGCAACAGATTCCAAAGGGGACTAATTAAACACCCTAGGACTAGGGGCAACAGGATATTCCAGAGGCAGGATGATAAAGAAAAAGGACTCTAGAATAAGGCTGGGGCACGGAGACTTAATTCTGAAGACCTGACATTACAGTATCAATCCTACATGGATGGTTGGATCCTTCTCCCCAATGCCCAGAGTAGAACTCTTCCAACAAATGTCATCACCCCCCACCACCCCCCAACTGAAATGCAAATTGTTTGTGGTTCTAGTTCAAAATACAGTAGAATTACTTTCTGAACTTGGAAAACATTTTCATCTGTAAGAATAAATGCAATACATTTAAAATTAAATTTAAAGTAGAGATTGATCCTTACCTAATATTAAGACATCATATTTGAAACAGAATAATTGGCATAGAAAAATAAACCCAGTTAGATTTACCACTGAAACCCAGAAGCTGAATTATTGTGCTACTGGAATTTGTTGTACAAATGATGGGCTGTTGAAGCAATTCTTGGAAACTGTACAGAAAAAAGAATGGCAACAATGTCATTTGAAAAAAATAAAGTTACACTCATAAGATGCTATATAAAAATAAGATCTTTTAATACTCTGACCTTGTTTTGGGCCAGTCCTGTTTGGTTGGAATTTTACCCATAAGGGGATGGGTAACTTTGAGTGCTGGATTTTAAAACTATTTTATTTGTTTTTATTTTTTTTTCTGTATTGCACACTAATTGTATTAAAATTCTTTTCCATTAAAGTTCTGTATGTTTTGTCTTGATGTGGTTGTTGGCAGAACCTATTTAGAACAGGCATTTTTTTTTTTTATAATGTAACAGTTTATTTTTATGTCATTTTGTACATTTTTTTTAAAGATTTATTTATTTATTCATACAGAACTGGGGTACAGGCCAGAGATGCAGAGGGTGAGAGGATTCACCAGGGACAGAGTGG
>NW_004567123.1:1675335-1684896 GCF_000260355.1 Condylura cristata | reverse complement strand
CCCACTTCATCCCCACAAAATGTCTCTGGTATATGGCTGTTCATTATTCTTATTATTTTCTCACCTAGAACAGGCAATTTTGGGGGTTCTTGGGGGCACCCTGTCCCTACCTTATAACACCCTGGGGAAGGGATTCATATTGTCCCCTTACAGATGACAAGTGAGGCTTAGTGAGAGTAGGAATTAATCAGTCTGCCTTGGTCACACAGTAGCATATGGCTCCAGTTTTCCTGGGGTTCACCCCTCCAAAGTGTACATATATACATGTGTATGCACAAACATGTATGCACAAAACATGCATATCAGATGCTATATTACCCTAACACTGGAGGCCTGGTGCAATTGCTATTTTCTCTTGCTCATGGTTTTGCAGATCCGAGAAGGGAGCAGCTGGCCAGTCTTTTCTTGGGGGCTACATTCACCTGAAGTTTCAGTAGGCCTGGACATCTGTGATCCATTCGCCTGGCTAGAAGGTAAGGTAAGCTTTGACTGGAAGTTGAGCTAGTGTTACAGGGCAAGGAGAGGGGAACCCTAGAAACCTGCTCACTCTAAATAGGTTCTGCTATCTGCTGCATCAAAACAAACTATATAAGACCTTTAATAGAAAGGGATTTTAATACAACTAGTGTGCAATACAGAAAAGACAAGTTGTTTTTAAATCAAACATCCAAAGTTATCCATCCCCTTGTGAGTAAAAGTCCAGCCAAACAGGATTGGCCCAAAACAAGGCCTGAAAGTCACCACAAGTCTAAAAGACTTCCAGGGGGGAACCCATAAAAAAGGGGCAGAAATGGCCAGGCAAGTAAGGAAAAGAGTAAAATCAAAATCAAGATAAAAGCTTCCATAGTCAACCTCCCCACGGGTTTCTCACCCACATCTGTTTCAACCAGGTCAGGCCCAAGAAACAAGAGCCGCTTCTTAACCTGCCTCTGCTCTGCATGCCTCCCTCAGGTCTCCTTCTGGCTCTCCACCCTGCTTCCTCCATCTGTCTCCTCTCTCTAGCTTTCTTCTACTCCCTAATCAGCTCCTTTGGGTGGGGCAGCGAACCTGGAACTTCCCCTAAGGTAAACTGAGCTACATACACAAATCCACCACTCCTGTAACTTCCACAAAAATGGAGTGTCCATCTGCAAAGTGATACTTTTATGGACTCTTTGTGATGCGTGTTGTTTGTATAAAACTAAGATTTTGGGGGGGCTCTCTGGCTGCACAGCGGTTAAAGTCTCAGTGCTATTGTAACTGGGTGGTCCCTAGGAGAAGGGAAGTTCCAGGTTCCCTGCCCCACCCAGAAGGAGGGTGGAGCTGAGCAGAGAAAAAGGAGAAAGAAGAAGAGAGAAGGAGGCCAGATGGAGAAAAAGACGGAGACCTAAGGAAGCCACATGGAGCAGCAAGCATGTGATGAAGAAACCAGGCTTGTTTCCTGACCCTGGACTGGTTAAGGCAGATGTGGGTGAGAGACCGGTAGGGAGGTGACTATGGCAGTGTTTATATTGATTTTGATTTTGCTCTTTTCCTCCCAGACTTATCTGGCCATTTCTGACCCTTTTCCATGGGTCCCGGCCAGAAGGTGCTTTAGTCTTGTGGCAGGCTTTCAGGCCTTGCTTTGGGCCAATCCCTTTTGGGTTGACTTTTGCCCACGAGGGGATGGGTAACTTCAGGTGTTTGATTTAGAAGTTATATTCTTTGTGTTCCATGTTGTATATTCAGTGTATTAAAGTCACTTTTCAAAGCTTTTAAAGTCACTTTTTAAAGCTTTATATGTTTTGTCTTGTTGCGGCAGATGGCAGAACCCACTCAGAGCAGGCAGGTTTTGGGGCTTCAGGGGTGTCCCTCTCCCCCTGTCCTCTAACAGAATTGACGTGCCCTATAACACTATTAAGCAATCAAGAGCCACTGCAGCATGAGTTCAAACCCTGGCCAGGGAGCTGACCCACATGACGCAGTAGACCTCTCCTGACCTGTTTACTGCTGCTCTCAGTAGTGTGTTTCAGTAGATCTGCCTGTTTTGCTTTCCACTCTATCCCTGGTGAATCTTATTGCCTGCTTTGCTTTCCACTCTATCCCTGGTGAATCTAATATGGTGAATATTATTAAGGGGAAAGAATGCCCTGAAGGAACTCCACAGGTTTTGTGGACTCTACCCCCTACTCCAGACCAAGGCCATCAAGACATGAGAAACTACAAATCCTATCAACACTGAAGGGAGGATGCAGGGACTTGTGAGTGGAGTTTGGTGGTCAGGTTTGGTATAAAACCAGACATGGGAGCCTTGGGACTCTCTTGGGTTTTGGCTCTCTGTTTGCTCCTTCTGCTCCTCTTGGCTCTTGTCTTTCACCAAATCTCTGTGTGGCACTGGGATTCCAGGTTGGTGGAACTGGTAGGACACATTTACCAATTTATTTCTCCCTGAAATATTCATTTCCTCATTTCTCCTACTTTTGTAAATAAATCCTTTATTAACCTCTGTGTGTGTGTGTGTGTGTGTGCGCCTGCAATTGAATGTTATTAGATGACACAAGCTATTGCAACGTCTATCGTCTGACAGATTCATGGTAGATATGGAAAAGCTCTGAAAAATCAAGACTTTTCACTGCTAACTTCTGTTATGACCTCCCTTTTTTGTACAATCATAATATTAAAATATTCTGAGCAAACTTCAGCTTACAAATGGATTGCCTCAGCTTAGAAGGCGCTACTTGGTCCTGACAAGCAAGTACTACACCAGGGTGAGAAATTCCTCTTGAAGTCAAAAGTCATTAAACAACGGCTGATTAATAAAAACAAATGGCTGTTACTGCAAAGTCCCTCACTGCCAGAGTAGGAAAACCCAAATCTTATCACTCTATCTCTCATAACCTTCTATTCAGTTTCTAATAACCACTCAAGCTTTCTATTATCTAGACTTTGAATATGGAAATTCACCCAAGTGGCCTATGCAGAGCTAATCAGGTTTTCTACCATCTAAACTTCAAAAAAACTCACTTAAACTTTCTAACAAGTTTTTCAAAGAACCTTACCATAATTTGATTTACAAGAAATTTTCTCTTCCTGCCCTCACTTTACTTTACCCCCTAGGATATCTCTATGAGAATGAAAGCCTTTAAGTAATAGATAATGTTAAGGGACTTTATTTTGGTTAATCTTCACTGTGGTAAATATAGTAATACTAGTCTTAAACTTTGTAAATCTATGTACCTGTTTTAACCTTGATAGATTGATTTTAAAAGTGTTATAATCTCAGCTGAAGGTCAAAAAAACTCCAGACTATTCTTAGCAAAAAGGTGATTGTGATCTCAGCCCTTTTCATATGCTAATGTCATCCCTCCCCCTGCTTGAAGTGTATAAAAAAAACCTCTGCTAAAGGCAGAGCAGGTAGACTTGCACCCAACTCCCATTCCCGGGTCTTCCCTGCGCCTGCTCCCCTTTTTTTTTCTTTTTCCCCCTTTTTCTAGGAATCTCCACTCGCTGACGCCATTCCCATCTTGAGACCCTGCCAGTTCTGCCCCCCAATAATCCGTGATTGGGGACAATGTCTCCGACAATTATAAGTCACTTTAATAAGTGCACGGGTGAGGACCTAGTCCTGCAACCCATTTCATACCAGGGTTGCCCTGTAACATTATCATTCTCTCCACACTTTTGGCTTACATCCCAGCATAAATAAATAAAAATAAAATATTGAGAAAAACCCAAACAAATGAAAAACACCAATTTTTTTCACTCAGATGGGAAAAAGTCCGGAAAGGGTCATCCCATGTCACTTCCATGCTGTCGGCTCAGTTGGGGGCACCTCCTTCCAAATACAAGTGTGTATTCCCAACACCACACCCCTGTAAGTTATCAGCCCACACAAGCTCAAGGTCTTGTGGGTGTGCCTTACTTTTCGAATCCCAAAGTACTCTGGTTCAACGGGCCCTGGGAGAAGACTCTGCTGCAGCAGGTGGAGTGAGATAAGAAAGGCATGAAATAATCAGGGAAATGCAAGTCAAAATCACAGTGAACTACTACCTCATTCATACCAGTGAGAATAGCATGTATTAAAAAACTAGCAACAACAAATGTTGGTGAGGATGTGGCAAAAAAGGAACTCTCCTACACTGCTGGTGGGAATGCAAACTGGTCCAACCACTATGGAAAGCTGTATGGAGGTTCCTTAGTTTACTGAAAATGGAGCTTCCATATGACCCAGCAATTCAACTCCTAGGAATCTACTCAGAGGACAGAAAAACATTAAGTTGAAAGGGAACTTGTATGCCTCTTTATAGCAACACTATTTATAATAGGTAAGATATGGAAACCATCCAAATGTGCAATAATAGATGACTAGATCAAGAAGATGTGTTATGTATACACAATGGGATATTATCAGCAATCTGTATCAACATGGGTAGAACTGGAAGGGATTATACTTAATGAAACAAACCAGAAGGAAAAAGAAAAATATTGGATAGTTTCACTTATAGAAGGAATATATGGGAACCAAGTAAGGGGCTAGGAAAAAAATATATAAAAAAAAATTAGCAGGGAACTATAAATCAGAGACATTCTGCAAGGGAGAGGGAGATAGAGGAATCAAAACAAGCGAGAGAGGAACACAAGTGACTATGGTGATGGTTCGTGGGTGAATTGGTGGTGGGAATTTTACAGTTGAATGCACATGAAAGGAGAAAATAATACAAGCATGCATTGTATAAAAATGAACAATGATACAAAATGTATACAAAGAAGTATGAAAAAAAGAGGTGTGCCAACTGGGAGCTCAGCTGGCCGCCAGGGAAGAGATGCCAGAAGGGGACCATCTTCACCCTCCTCCTGAGTGCCAGGGTCTGGCACTGTCAGGTGCAGCAGCAGCTCCTAGAGTACTGGGTCTGGAGCCATCCAGGAGATTCTCCAGTGCCATTTCACCCTTCATGCTGCCTACTGAAAAGACACTGGGGAACAGACCCCACAGCACCAGTATTAGGAAGCTGGAGAATACAAGTTCAGTGCAGGGAGGAGTGCCTGTGTTATTTGCTTAGGACTAGTTTCCTACTTTGGGGCACTGAAGCATCCATTATTCAATAGAACAGTGGGGACACAGAATGGCAATTTTCTTTATTAATTAAAAAGCCTTTAGGCTAAGATAGAAGTCCCTTCTATGGCAGCCATGTTTTAAGCCAAGTTTGAAATTCTATATCCCTCAGGTGAACCTCTACATAGGACTTGTTTAAATAGGAAACCAGAAAAGGCCTGGCAAGTGAAAATGGTTATAGACCTTCCTTCCCGGAAGGTACTGGAGAAGGGGCTGCTTTCACTTCATTTCGTCCTTGATTCTGATTGGTGTCTCCTGATCAGTTATCTATACTTACATACCTCCTTTCAGTCTTTGTCTCCGCAGAGAGACAAAGTTGTTTTAAGACAAGTAGATTAAAATAGATACATTATTAGTGTCAAGATACTTGACAGCAGCACGTCAGTCCCGGGCGTCTGACCCACTGGGCTCATGAGACTGGAATCTAGCACTTGGCGGAGTCCTGTGAGGTGGCCCCTGCTTGGGCTCTGTCCTACTGTTCCAGCTCATTGGCTGCTTATAGTCTGACTTTTTCCTATAAAGCAGCCAAGTTCCAGGGCCAGCAGCCAAAGCCCCTCCCTCCTCTTTATCCTATTAAAGGGAGCCATTGCCACTGGAGGCTGGTTCCCAGCCCTGCTCCCTGACCCAGATACAGTGCAGCCCGAGAAGGGGCTGCCCACTCCCTGATGTGCCCCCACCGCGAGTGTGCCCCTGTGCCAGCTGGCCCTCAGCTGGTCTGCACCCCAGCGTCAGGGGACAAGCAGCTCTTAGTACTATAACTCCATAAATCCTGCTCACATACACGCGCTGAGACAGTGAACCACTCAAGGAGCTAGGGTTACTCTTTTATTGAGCAAGAAAGGAGCAGAACATGTGCACTCACTGTGCACTGGGGCATATGGAAAGCAACTAAAAAGAAAAAAATGAGTTAGAAACATTTAGTTGTTCAAAAAAATACCCTGAAGCCTTATGTGTCTCCTGGGGCTGATGCATTTAGGGGACTCCACCAGGGGTGTCACCCATCTAAGGTTTAGGAGTTCTGCTGGGGGGCGGTCAGCGTGTCCCGGCCTGTCACAGTCCTCTAAGCACTCTGGCAGCTGGACTTCACCAGGGAGATAGAGCCCAGCCAGGGCACAGAGTATACCTGGAAGGAGCAGAGTGACTTCTGCAAAAGGAAGAGAGACGGATGGTCATTAGGCTTACAGTGAAAAAGGAAAATGCCACAAGTGCAGGTGAGGAATGGTGGTAGGATACTCTGACACACCCCTGCTCCCCCATGAACACTAAGCAGTATTCTGCAGGGACCTCTCAACTGTCCCTCCTGAGCTCCAAGTCTAAGGCATGGTGTTTGTGCCCCACCCGCAGGCCCTGGGGTTCCACTGTCACACTCCCAGAACAGTCCTTCAACGGTCGCCTGTGCAAGGCCACCGAGTCCCAGAATGAAGTGCCAGGGGAGGGCTTACCACTCCACATGCAAAGGGTCAACATTAGGAGGCCCCGAAGAGACCCAGGCACAGGTCTACAGGTCTCAGGTACAGGAAATAATCCCCCCACCCTCACAAAAAAAAGAGGCAGCATGTAGGGGTGTAGGGAGAGGGAGGGGCTGATAAGAGGAGTACTGTTCTCCCTAGAGGCGGAGTCCTCCTAAGAACCAGCAGAGCCTAGCCTGACCCCCAGGGAGAGTCTGGTATTTGGCATTTGGGGCTTTGGCTGTTACAGGCCTCTAATTCCTTCTAATCTGTTGAGGTGGTTGAAGCTGGGATGAAAGGATTCCCCAGCAACCACCCCATAACAATCCTGGCAACCACCCCAAAACAATCCCCGAAGCACTCAATGCCCCAATTCCCCAGCTAAAGCCCCTTACAATTCAAATTAGTCACATGTAAGCACGGGCACCCCCACATCCCCGCAGGGTTGGCCCCTAGCCACCATACGTACCCTCAGGTTCCGCTGGTCATGGAAGGGGCAGTTGTCCAAGTTGGACTGGGACTTGGTGCACGTGGTCCTGCCCATCTCCACCTCTAAGAAGTAGTTCAAGCCAGCTACGACCTGTACATGTGGAGGAAAGGTCGCTCTTGCAGCACCAGCACTGTCTACTTCACACAGCCACCTCTGGAGCACACTTCTGGGCCAGCCCTCATGGGCCGATAGGGGAGGGCCTGCAAGCCCGCTGCCAACCCGTGCCAACGTGTCAAAGTGCTGAGCCCCAGGCCCTCCTGTCACTGGGTCATGGTGCAGAATGGCTCAGACAGGTATCTCCTGCAGCCAGGCAGGGCCAGTAGCAGCAAAGCAAAGGTGGGAAGTCAGGCACCAAAATTCCAATGACGGGGCTCAGGAGAAAAAGATGTCGTTCTGAGACATCTTCAGGCAGGGGCTAGCAAATCAACATCGATGTAAGGAGCCAGGCAAGCATTAATGCTCCCAGTGATGGCTCTGCAGAGAAATCTCTGGAGCTACTCCAGCAAGACTGGTCTGCCACTTAAGCTAAATTCCAATCATGAGCATCCCAGGCCCCCAAATAACCCAGTGTGTTCATTTCCATGACAGAAGAAAATGTGATGTTCACACGTACAATGTTTTAGGCCAATTAGAGACCACCTTGCAGTGTCCGCTTCTGTCGGAAGCACCTGCGTGCGTTCCTGTTTACAATCACAGGATAAAAATGAACCCTGTTCTCAAGGAGGGCAATCCACAGACGAGTCATTTAAGAACCAGGAGAAGCATGGGACGAGGAGCAAGGGGTAAAACTCGAGACCCTGCCACAACCAAGTCTTGACAGCTCTGAAGCTAGTTTTCCTAACAGGCCTGATGAACTGGAAAGCCCTAGTCTTCACACCAAGCTAGGATAGAGGGGACTTGGTGACCAGGGAATGCAAGTCCTGTCCTAAGGGGAGAGAGCATCAGCTGACCAACAGGAGAAATGGGTGTGTCCTTGACCTGCTCAGAAGTTTCAAGAGAAGGAAGAAGACAAAGCCAATGAACTGGCAAGGCCACTCCTATTGCTGTGTCTGTTCTCTAATGGGATGCAGGCCATTGGGTCTGCATTCAAGTCTTCCTTTAAGGAGTGCAAGGTCCAGAAGCTCTTCCTGATGTTTCCACCCATTTCCTCCTGACTGTGTACTTCACCTGGCAGAAGACAAAGTTAGGTGTGGCCCTGCCCTGGCAGGTTTTCAACCACACTGACTGCGAGCATGAGACTTTGGGTGGGGCATGAGACTTCATTTTCAGATGCTGTTCCTGGGAGGTGACTTCCTAAGGGAGGCAACATGTCAGAGGCCTTTCCTCCAGGATCTCTAGAGATCTCTAGGATCTAGAGATCCTAGAAGAAAAGATTCGTAGGCCAGATCCTCTGCTCTGGATTCATCAGGACATAGGACAACACATGGATGCCTCCGTGTTTGCTGGAAACTTCTGCACCAGCAGAGCAGTGAGGACCCTGGCTTCAGGAAAGAAGTTTACCATTGGCCCCAATCACCTCACTACTGGGCAAGGTTGCAGCAGTTAGCAGATCAGTGAGGGCCCTGGCCTCAGGAAAGAGGCTTATCGTTGGCCCCTGAGCACCTCACTGCTGGGTAAGAGTGCAGAATTTGGGTCAGTTTCTGCAGGACCCAAGAAAAGCCTAGGCCAAGCTGAGGGAAGGCCTGCACAAGTTGCTGTGCCCTTCAAAACCGTCAAAGTCAGTACAGACTAAGTGGCTGCTCCGCAAGCTGCAAGACAGTGCCCAGGCATGGCCTGGGAGAGACTTTTCCACAAGCAGGTCAGCAGGACAATCAGCAACATCTGAATACGTATGTGTGCTAGATAATTGCATTTGTCGTGTTGATTCCTGATTTTTCAAAACTGCGTTGTGATTACGTACAAAGAGGCTTTTGTTTTAGGAAACACACACTGAAGGTTTTACTCTCAAACGGTTCAGAAAATTAAATGCATATATACACTCACACATGCATGTTTCACAATATTACACCAGTGTCCACATTATGGTGAGGAATCTGGGTGAGGGACCCTGAGGGATTCTACTTGCTGTTTTATTTTAACAAATGCTTTGTAAGTCTTAAGTCTATCAAAACACAAAAATTAAAAATAAAATAGAAAAGTGATAAAAAAAAAAACAATTCAGATGTAGAGCCAGGAGGGTAGCCAGGTGCAAAGCGTGTTTCTCTAAGCTTAGCCTGTGGTTTATTTAGTTGACAGCTCACAATGAGCCCAGCCCAACAGAAGCTAAGGGAGCAGGACATGGACCTTGACCCCAAGGTCAGGACATCAGGGCTGAGCTAGAGCCAGGGTACAGAAATGACAGCCAGGCGTCGGCCCGAGAGGGCAGACCCCGCCATCCAGGCCCTCCAGATGACTGGCCGCGAAGGACTGTGAAGGAAAGACCCCACTACCGCCCAGGAACAGCGACGGCGAGCCGCCTTCGGGATCGCAGGGTCCGGGCGGAGATCCGGGTGCGGCCAGCGGCGTCATAGACCCCGCCCTCGGGGGCCGGCCCGGGCGCTCCGCCCCGCCCC